>NW_026099572.1:0-10201 GCF_025091365.1 Daktulosphaira vitifoliae
GTGAGAATCGAATGTGATTCTCAAAGCGAGAATGGCAAGTTAACCTAAATGAGAGGGGCACTATACAAAACTACGCCGTGTTGATACATGATTGTATGATACTCAAGGCAGTCAACTTGTTAAGGCGAGAAAAATGAGTACAATAAGTACATAAATAATACAGACCACTTTCATCTGTCATAATTTTTTTTTATTTGGGACCTTTTCATTTTATACACGATGGGTTCAAATCTTGAAATATTCGAGTAAAAAGTAGAACTTTTTAAAATTAAGTATTGAAAATGTTCCGTAAATATTGTGTCTTTTGAACATATGTTAAATTTAAGTTTATGTTACATACTATAAGTTAAAAAAAAAATTGTCCCAAAGACTTATCTTCTTTGTGCAAATGATCATCGAAGTTGAACAAAAAAATGAGTTAATTTTGCTTATATAATAATCCAAATGAAAAATTTGAAAACAGTGTGAAATATTGATTTAGAAAAGTTTATTTTAGTTTACGTTGAAAATTACTTGTAGACAAATACATTTATTCATAATTAACCAATCATTTTTTTTTTAAAGTACTGCACAAGCTCTTTAATTTGTATAAACGTTTATCATAAAAGTAGTTATAATTTAATAAATTTTTTATAATTTCTTAGTAAAAATTACATTATTAAATTATTAAATATCAGCTCATACTATATTTAATCGCTATAGTAAATATTTATTGATACATTACACTTATAAATCATAAAGTAATCATAAGTAGTGTGCCGATTACATCATAATAATTATTTCAAATTATCCTATTGTAATAAAGTTTAAAATATTCATTTCAATCTTGTGATTATTTTATTTTTCCGATCTAAAAAGAAAAAAAAATGATAATTTTATAACAGTTTTAATGATAAAAATGATAATCGATTTGAATAAATAATAAAAGACGAAATAAACTCGTGAAATTAAAAAAAAATCATATTATCTGTGGGTTTTCCAGTTTTTCTCGTTATGTAATCGTTTAAACTAAAAATGAACTATTTCACAGAACTCCTAGTAAAATTTCAATACAACTTGATGCGTCACACTAAAGTGAAATTTTTTCCAACTTTTAACCCAAAGTTCAGGGGAGGGCACGAAAGTTACTAAAAATCGAGTGACCACTTAATTTGTATGAGAATTTCGTGGGAAATACCATTGTAATGTTTATTTTTTATTAAAACAAAATTTAAAGTGGGGGAACCAGAAAACCCCCAATTTTGGAGATAGGAAATTTTAGTTATCGATTTCGCTATTTTTAGGTCCTACTGAATATCATCCTACTACTCGTGATAATATTACTCGTTACTAACATTCTGTATATCTATACTAAATCAAAAGATAATACGTTATCATATGTAGCCTAATTAATCTAAATTATTAAGACAAAATAAATTGTTCATATTAAGAACTAAGTATTTTCGAAGCTATTTATGAAGTTTTATAACTTTCTGAAATATCCTTAATGCGAGAATAAAAAATGTACAAAATGTATCAACTAACTTCGGTCGCCCCTGTATTATAATCGCAATTTTACTTATAAGTAATCAAGTCTATGTTGTATGTCTGTAGTACCCCGACGTCAATACAAAAAAAGTACACAGATTAATTAATATTTTTAATGACGAGTTCGTCGTTTTTGGCTCTTTTCGAGTCCTCCCGCTGGAGGAGCAACACTGGTGAGCCCTAATCTCTATAATTAGTGAACCACTAAAGGGGTAGGTTTAAGTCTCGTCAGCACGGTCTAGTTCAAAAGTAGCAGACTAAAGGGCGGTTCCTCGTCAGCTACCAGTAAAACTACCTTGTCACTATACCTAATTAAAGACGGTTAAGACCAAAAACTAACCAGCACACACGCTAATTGTTAAGATCAACTAAATGACCAGCAGTCGAACCTTGTCTCTTGCCGCACACACACACAATATTAATAACACGGTGGATATAAAATATTCACGCTAAGTGCAGGTTTTTGAATAGTTATCTTTTATTTACGGAACAAAATAAACATAAAATTAAATTACAATATAAAAATGTAACACAATATAAATTGTTGTTGAAAATACAAAGTTACACGCACCAAATATCCTGACCCGTAACTAGACGTTTCTTAGTCAAAACGTTAATCTCCTTTACTTTTCATGTTTTACTTAATACATACTTTTTCCCACCATTGTTAATTTTCTAACCCTGCATTTTTCCTTTATATGACATTATATTACNCTTTTTCCCACCATTGTTAATTTTCTAACCCTGCATTTTTCCTTTATATGACATTATATTACTTAAAAATTAAAAAATTGTCTAATACTGTGTTAACTCTTATACTATTTTAATATTAAAGTTATTTAATACTTTCTCAACTATTTACTTCAGCTACTTTAACAAGTTTTGTTACTTATGTTATACAGTATTTGATTTTCCATGAAAAAGTAAACAAACGTACTTGTCATTATGGAAGATATTTAAATTATTGCTCATTTTTTTTTATTTTTAAAATTTTTATTTTATAGGTTTTGCCATAATCGCAATACGATAGTATTGCAACCATCGCATAGTTTCATAGTTTTATTTTAAGTTTTTAGTTTGAACGAGTAGGTTTTATTTTTATATTTAAAAACATATCACTGTTATGATATTAAAAAGTATAATAAGTGAATACTTCACAGCTTTAAAATTAATACTTTTTTGTCTGGAGCGCAGGTTTTAGTTTTTTAATTTAAAATTACATTAAATGCACAATAATATTTTGTAATTCGTATAAGAGATGATAACGTCATCCTGATAAAGTGTAGTGAAAATAAATGTACAAAAAAAATAACGTACATTATTTTTATAAAATTTTATATTTTGAAATTATTTTTTAATTTTAAAATTAAATTTTAGAAGAATATAACAAAATCGAGGCAGAAAAAATAGAAAAAACCAAAAAAGCCGAAGAAGACAAAAAGGCCGAAGAAGCCAAAAAAGCCGAAGAAGTCAAAAAATCTGAAGAAGCCAAAAAAGCTGAAGAAGCCAAAAAAAATAAAAAATATAGAGCTCTAAAAATGTTTTTATGTAATAAATATGGAGAATCATCGAGTTATGATGATTAATATAATTTCTTTGATTTATTTAAAGAAACGGCAATGAATATTTCTATAGCATGATTAATCACGGAAATATTTTTAATGATTTATTTTTAATTCAAAGCTCAATTTATAATAACTTTATATTTACTTTTATAATAAAGTGATAATTGTAATAATAATAATTTAACTGCCTTTAAAATTTCATCTTCATTTTAATTAATTGTGTTAGCTCTTATTATAGTACGTAATATTGTTTTGTAAAATAATTAACCTTGTGTTTCTATTATGATATTAAATATACTATTAATTTGAAATTAAATACTTATGTAGCGGTAATCATTATTTTTTTAAAATATTAAAATATTTTAGTACTGGAAAATATAAATAAAATCTGTGATATTGTAATGAATCAAAATAGAAGTTTCAAGAATATTCGAGAAACTTCTAGAATAATCTTTCCACATAAATAATTATCAATTTTAAATACTTTTCTGACCGACAATTATTTTATTACTTTTTACAAATATATCACTTATTCGGAGCGAAGTTTACATTAATGTCAATCTTTTTAATTACCATAAGCGTATCTTTGGAGCCGAACAGACGGCAGCATTAAATAGTTTAATTCTTAAGAAAAACTAGTCTCTCTTCATCACCTTAAAAACTAGTTTAATATAAAAGGGCTAGTCAAATTAGCACATCAGGCACACTCTCATACTCTCACTTTCATTCTCACTTATTATTCCCCCATACTCTGACACTTTCATATTAAAAGTTAATAATGTAAAATTCATGTTACTTTTGTTAATTTGCATACAAAGCATAAGGGATGAACTTAAAATGTATTAAAAGTTAATAATTCAAAAACAATGTATAACTATTGAAAACCAAAAAAAAAAAATATATATAAATTTAAGTTATATTTATTCTGTTTGATGACAGCNGTCAATGAAAGTACTAGTTTTTCTTTACATAATTGACATTTAAATTAGAATGTTGCTGTCATCGATTTTTTTTTGTGATCTGGAAAAACTTTTCGATATTTCTGAACGACCTAAAACATGTTAAGTATAAATTAGTAATTTAGCAATCCGTTCTATATATTTTATTGCAATTTACTTGAAGTATAAATTGTTTTTGTGCTTCATTTTTCGTTAGTTTATCATTGAACTCCTCCATCAATTTCACACCCCTTTCAGCAGTGTCATTTACAACACGGATTGATTTAACTATTTTTTTCGCTTCTTGGTAATACTTATCACCTTCCTAATTCGAGGAGTTTAATTTCAAAAATTCTGTATCGATATTAAATCTTATAAAAAAATATCCCGAACTTTGTTCAAGTATATCTGTAAAAAACTCTTGTTTCAGAAACGTCTCCACATTATCTATTTTTAAAAAATATTTTTTTGGACCAAAATCGCTTTGATCTGATGGGTAAGTAGATAAATTATTTAAAATAATTTTTGCCATTTTATTTCGGGTTTCTAACGAAACTCTATTATCAAATATTGAAAAAACAATACATTCTTGATTAAAGTACCACAAATGATTTAAAAATTTTTTTAAACACGAATCTGCAATAATTTTATCATCATTTTTATATTCATATAGAGTCCTTATTAAGTGCATATCGTTTAGTGGCGCTTCACATGATTGGTCAGCCATAGACCACGGCCTTATATAAATTTTTATAATAAATGCACATATTCTGCATATTGCAGTCTCTTCCTACTTGGATAATTTTNCCGACTTGGATAATTTGAATTCTTGTTGAAGTAAAAAAATTTTCAAACAATAAATGCCTTTAGCCATCCATCTTGCTTGATGATAAGCCCCAGGTTGCCTAATAATAATACCTCCTGGTGGTGATCCTCCTAGAATTATAATTACAAGCTCTAAAAACTCTTTATAGTCATTTCTAGGATGTTTTTTCAAAATCGCCTCCTGACAAAATAATAAAATGTTTTCGCGTTTAGGAGATACAATATTTTCCAAATTTAGCATTTGGAATANATTTTCCAAATTTTTATTTGTATTCCAAATGCTAATATTCTTAGTATTAATATTATTCCAAGTACTTTTAAATCTTTTAAATAGGGCAATATCTGGGCCTGATGATACATGAAGTTTCGTTTCAGCAATTGCAGTTTGGAGAGCAACTCGTAAACATGGTGGCGGCATGCAAGATATAAAATATCCCTATCTAACTTTTGTTCTAAAAGTGTACAAGCCCCGTTTATACGCCCAGTATTCGATGCTGTTGTATCGAATACAAATGCTTGAACTTTGTCCAATAAAGACCACTTTGCAAGGTTATCATATACTGCAGATGATATTTCTAGCCCTGTTCCAGATGGTATTTGAGGGACACCAAGTAACTGCTCTAAATCAGGGCTAGTTATAATTACTGGTAGACGATCTACTTTGTCTTGACCAGTCAAATCGGGTAGTAATTTACCATCCCAGTGAACTACCACAAAATTAACTTTTTTGTTTAAAAAATCAGACTTTACCTTATCTGCGCTTTCCTTCCGAAAATGTTGCCGAATATTTTTAATGGATGTTCTATTTAAAATGTAATTATTTTGATCGATGGATAAACTATCAAGGCACGCAGATAGTATATGAACGGCATCACGGTCGCTAATTTTGCATTTGTCTAATGCAGCTGATAATCTAGGTATAATTAACTGAATTGTGCCTCTATTTGTACCAGAAGGACCTGGTTGAGGTTCTTCTAAAATCAGGTTTTCATTGTTTAACTCCTCCGAACTTACTGACCTATCTGACAGTGTTTCAACTAAAACGATACCAATAAATAAAATTAAAAATCACGTGTATCTAATTTAAATATTTTAATTATGTTATATCTTAAATTACCTGAGAATAACTTTAAGGCTTCTGATTCATGTTTTCTTTTTTTATTCAATTCTTTTTCAATTTTTTTTTCTTTTCTTTTTTCTTTAGCATCAAGAACCATATCTACACCAAGCATACAACCGGGGCGTCCGGGGAGTCTCTGTGAGAGCAAAAATTTTCTATCTTCTGCAATACTTATTATATTTAGTGCATCTTGATGAGCAATATCGAAAAGATTATTTAGACTTTCTATATAATTTTTTTCTTTATTTTTTTGATGTTCGCTTCCATGGTTTTTACTTTTTTCCAGTGCCCTCCAAGCGTCATATTCCTTTTTCAACTTTTTTACACAGTGTGATTTATCTTTTGTTGGAATCCGTGCTTTTCTCCAAAAAATTAAACATTCCTCTATTACTAGTAGACAACTTTCAGACAACGTCATTTTGGCAAAACGCATGTTATAAAATAATACACGCATACAGTCACCTATGGAGGGTAATTTGCTGCCAAGAATTTGAATATTAGTTGGGCCAATTAAATAAATAAATTCTCGCGTCATTTTCAAATATCTCAAAAAAATTAATTAAGCTGAATAAATGAATAAATAAAAAACACTAAACAATACCAAAACGCATGAACCGCGGAACAAACGAGTAAAAAAAACAAGTTGTAAATAAAAGTGGCGAATGATTAGATAATAAATTGATCGTATTACTAAAGTAGCCAAACTTATCAAAATTTTCCAGTTATTGTGATCATTATCAAATAATGTAAAAGGTCTAAAGTGCAACAATGAACACAATAATCTTGCTTAGTGACAAAAAATTGGAAAATTTCAGCAATAAATAAACTAGATATTCACAACATGTTTAAATGTCAATTATGTAAAGAAATACTAGTACTTTCATTGACACCTTAGTATGCTAATTTATAAAATGCATTTTTTTTAACTTATATTATAGAGTATATTTTATAATCTTTTTATGATTTATTTTGTATATATTATAATCAGTTGTCCCTGTAAACGTAAATACTTTTATAATTGTTTGATGTACCGAACTATTCAAATATTTTTTTGTTTTCGTCCTGGCGAGGAAAAAAATCAACCTACGAGAATTTGTAAAGATACAATTTATATAGAAAATATTAAGGTCTATAATTTTTATTCAATACAATTTTTCGTTTTGAGCTTTTGTTGTTGAGATATTAGCCGAAAACTAAAAAACCACCCTATTCAGTGGATTTTCAACCCTCATTCGGCACCCGAAGGGGGTAAGTAAATCTTACGAAACTCAACAAAAATCATTATTATCTAAAAATAAACAAAATTAGGGGGTGCTGCACAATTTATTATAAAGTTGAAAAATAAGGACCAGCCTAATGTACACCTTCATTCTATTTATGTATCCTAATTATACCCGTACTTTTCACACTACTATTTTATACACGTTTACCATAAAAGTAATAACTACTTTATAATATTTTATATATTCTCCGAGAAAATTAGAACACTAAATTATTATATTTCAACATGGTACTACATTTAATTGCAATAATAAATTCATATATTACACTTATAAATTAAAGAACTACTAATCAGGAATAATGAAGGAAATAGGAATTCATTTTGCTTTTGGTATGATCCACGTATTTTTTAAAATATTTTAGTATTTTTGTATGTGCCAAGTTGTAAGAATTTTAATCTAGAATCATTTAAAAAGTATTTCTATTTGTCATCTAGATACAAAATATTAGTTATTTTCTTTTTCAATACAAATATAAAAATAAAAATTTTCAAATTCCCTATTAATTTTATATATTTATATATATATAAAGTGATAAAAAAAATTATATTCTGATTATTGTTATTATTCCTTCGAACTCTCAAAAATTTGTTTAAACCAAGTAATTATTCTTTTTATTTTAATTAAAATTTTTATAAATTTATTTTATTTTATTATCAGTTAAATTAGTGTTTAAAAATCTAATTTTTGTAAGTTTTAACAATAAAACAAATTTTAATTTATTAATTATTCAGTAAAATTTTATTTTATTACAGTTTATGAGCCTTACTAAAATTTGGTTGAGTTTAAAATGTTCACAGCGGATTCTTAACACATTTAGTTTTTGGTGCTTAATAATTTTAGTTAGCTTGAAATATAAAACACGTTCTATTGTATCTACTAGAGCACAACGATTGTACTACTTCAATATAAGCATTATTTTTGCAATGACATATTTATTAACAATAAGACACACCTTTCTTAGGAAACTACTGAAAATTTTGTATTTTCGAATGTTTGATTCAAAAAACTATAATAATATGAACATGAATAATTTTTTTTTTCGTTAATTCAAGGATAAAAAAATCATAAGTTTAATGGAAACCTCTATTTTTAATTTGATGATAATTTTATATTGTTCTTAAAATATTAGCTATGTAATTATTTTAAGATTGATTTCTTATGCCTTGTCAGAGTGTCATTTTTTTTTTTCAAATAAAAACAAATATATTGCATTTAATAAAATGATTAAGAATTATTTTTAATAGTAAATGGGTATTTAAATTTTTATTCTAACTTCAATCATTTATAGACACTTTAAAGTTTCGAATTTTTTTTTAAAAATACATGTTTATTATTCTAACTGATAGCTAATTGTTTTTATCACTTTTTACGGTAATTTTTCCTGATAATGAGTTAAATAAAAATAAAATTGTAATAAAAAAGATTAAAGAATTTTGGGTTTTTTGACGCATATATCAACAAAATCAAAAAGCCCACTGATAGCTGCAAATTATCATAGACATAGAAAAAAAAAAGAACTAATTAAATGAAATTCCAATTAGGTATTGCATTATCTCCCTTTTCTATCACTAAAAAGTTTAATTCATTTATGAGGATTACAAATGAAGTATCCACAGCTCCCATGCAAACTATGCCAAGGATGTTATTTAATTATCAAATATAATTGAATTTATATTATTGTTTATTTTTATGTTCGAAGATATTTTAGATGGATTTCATTATTAAAATTGCTGAAATGAATTTTTACTTGGGATTATTCATTGGTAATATAAAATGTTAAGAACAATTTTTTTTATAATTATTATTAACAATATAATATAATGCATAATATATAATAGAGGATATACAAGCAAGGTGACGCTTGAGGTAAAAGATCCTATTGAATTAAAAAATATACAGGGTGTTCAGTAATGTTTACGGACATTGGAAATATTTTACATTTATTAATCAAACAATGAAAAATTGTTCAAAAATTATTTTAAATGAATACATATGAATGTTTAAAAGGGCGCTTATATACATTTTTAATAACGATATAATATTGTTATTTTACGTTGTATGATTTGAATTTATATATGAATAATAAACAATTTTTTTAAAGCAATTACTAACGAGAAAGTTAGTGTTTTTCGTTCCTATTAGTTGAATAGCTCTGAAATAAAAAAAACCTAATAACTATCCAGGAGCATACTATAGTCATCTGGTCATCTGGTTGATTTCCTGTTTTAATAACTTTTTAACTCGTTGTTATTATTTATTTTAGTTACTCGATTAATCAATTAAAAACTATACGTAATATATCCAACATTTCTTACGGGGAATACATTACCTGATTAACTTACTTTACTTATATATTTTAATTATTTCATAATTTATATTTTATTTTATTTAATTTCATATATCACTAATTTTATATTAGTTTTATTGCAAAATTATTTTTTATACAGAATAAATAGTAAAACATGGTTAATACTTATTTAACTGTTCAAAATTTATTAGTATTTAAGGGCCCCTCGTTACTCCTTAAATTTAAGATACTCTTTGAAGAACTTCTAATTTTTGTTAGAAGTTATTTGTCATTTAATTATTGTCTACTCTCGTTACTTATTGGATGTGCCATCTGCCGTCATTTCCCAGGTGACTCACTCCTACTTCAATAATAGAGATTTAAATAGGCTTAAGGTAAAACGATATTTTAGTGCGGTGCACTGCAAGCCGTCCTACGGTCTAGCTACCTCGTACTAAACATCTGTAGTAACACGAATTACGTCGCAATAATGTATTCGATACTGATTTTGAGGGTAGAGATCCGTGGGCCGTTTATTATTCAATAACACCAGGTTATTTAAAAACATACAAATCGAATAAATATAGTTTAAAAAAACTAAAAAACACGCTTTTAAAGCACATTGAACTAAAAAGTTCAAAATAATTTTTAAAATA
>NW_026099572.1:10301-15664 GCF_025091365.1 Daktulosphaira vitifoliae
TATTAATACCATTGGTAAAATAACAGTGGATAAGTCTTGTACTGTGAGTACCAAAACTTCAGTATTATTACCATCTCAAAACATTATTTCTGTTTTCTCCCAAGACTTTGTTCGNTACTGTGAGTACCGAAACTTCAGTATTATTACCATCTCAAAACATTATTTCTGTTTTCTCCCAAGACTTTGTTCCCGAGAATCCTTTAGTTTACATGAATTCTAATATAACTAATAAAATTTCTAAATATCAGCCTGAACCGTTAACAGAAAATAATTTCATTCAAGATTTGAATCAATTAGCAGATGACTCAATAGATCTCAATAATCTTGAATCCACAATAGCAGAGTCTTCCGATCATTTCATCTTAAATACTCATATCCCATTTCTTTACTGTCTCTTTCTAATAATAGTAATTCTAACTTCATATGCATTGTGTAAATATAAAAATACCACCCGACAATATAAACCAGATATCGCACAATGTACAAATTGCAATGAAAGTATGGTCTGAAGTCTTGTTAATTTAATTATTTTATTGTAATTTAAGAGTATTATATGTAAGTAGTATTTCAAACACTACTTCCATTTAAGGGAGGGAGTGTTATGAATACTTAACTTAGTTTTAATATTGTCCCACAATTGTAATAACAGATAATCATAAATTGAATTGTAATTGAGGTCGGCCTAAAAGAATGTGTCTATAAAGTATTTTTCGGTGTTGCAAAACCGGGAAGTGGGCCGACTGCGACGATTGTAATGCAGAGCATCGTGAGTCATTTGACAATTATTGTATGAATACTATCACTTTTATTTTTAATAAACTAATTAATTATTCGGCAATACTATTTTATTTTATTCTATTTGTTACTCTCGTAACACGATCGGTCGGCTGCCACAATACCTTGTATATCGACAATCATTGAGGTGAGATATTGGTTTTGGGTATCCATGAATTGTGCTCTGGACCAAATCCTAACCATTTAACGAAGCACTGGTCCCCTCGTGTTCGCAACACTCGTTCGACTAAATACATGTGCGGATAACTGGTATTGTTCAGCTCTTCGGTGTAAAACAAACCACGTATTGGATTTCCCTGATAGTTTTCTAGATAGTATGTTGGCGGTACTGTTTGACTAACCTTAACTACGGTAAACAGTTCGGTGCTCCAGTTTGGTAAGTAACCCTTATCAAACACTGATTTATGTACACTTATCCGCACCTTGTCTCCCACACGGAATTTTACCGGTAAATTATCCGGTATTTGACGCAACTTGAACCGAACCAGGTCTGGGTTTTTCACCGCTTGCACCGGTGTCATTCCGATTGTTCTATGTTTACGCACGTTATTGTAGTCGTGCAACAGCGCAGACAACCGATTCACCCATTTGTACGAGTCACGTGCACTAAAGTCGTGCCACATTGCGTTTTNAGCCACGTGCACTAAAGTCACGCCACATTGCGTTTTTCAGCGTGCGGTTAAAACGTTTCACTAGACACGCTTTTATCGTGGAATAAGTAGAGTAATGATTGATTGCGTATTGTGACATCAGTTTTTGAAATTGTTTATTGTAAAATTCTTTACCATTGTCCGTTTGCAAAAGCTTAGGATGACGACCATGTTTCAGTATTCCGTTCATAGCTANGACCATGTTTCAGTATTCCGTTCATGGCTGCGGTAACTTCGTTGGCCGTTTTATTTTTCAACGGGATGGCCCACGCGTATTTTGAAAATCCATCGACGCACGTTAAAATATACCGATGTCGTCGATCAGGGTATGCGCGCATTTCCACGAGGTCAGCATGCCATATATCATCGAGACCTTGATATTTATCCGGGCACGGGTATATGTCCTGCGAGCCTGCCGGTGGAGTTCGTTAGCAATANTGCGAGCCTGCCGGTGTAGTTCGTTAGCAATGTTCTTATTCATAACGCCGCTGGTATCTGTTCAATGTAACCGGCTTCCTGCAGCTCTTCCAATATAGAAACGATTTCCGGTGAAACTCCAGTGTTGCCAGCCGACCGGGCTGATATCAATAAACGTAAACGTTCCACGAGCTCGTTAGTCCCAGTACACGTTATCTTTTTTCTTGTTGTTCAATCTTAATTGTAGACCCGCACCGATAATGGATGTGTCACTGATGTTGCTGCTGCTGCTTTCAAACAAGGGTAAGGNTGATGTTGCTGCTGCTGCTTTCAAACAACGGTAAGGAATTGTTTGGGTTACCACCATAACCGTTATCAAACAATGGTTTAATGGTGTTTACATACTTTTGACCTCCTTTTTTCAATGTTCCGTCTTTATTTAAATGCACACCGGTTTTGCCGAGAATCGTTTTGTACGTATACAAATCCGATTCGGAGTAAACACCGGGATTTTTCGAAAACAGTAAATCCACAAGACCCATAGTGAGCGGGAATTTTTCATCTAAAACATTAATTGTTCCTCTGTTGAGAAAGATATTGTCGGCTTCACCTAATGTCATTGTTCCATCTGGTGATACCTTTGGTCCATACATTTTATCTCTGTTGGGGTTCATTGACCATTGATACATGTACTGATGGAAAAACCCGTCATCGTGTTCCACAGTGTATCTATCATCCTTTAAACTCTTGATAGTTTGCTGTAATTGATCTTGTTGTTGATGTTGTTTTTGTTGTTGTTGTTGTNTGTTCTTGTTGTTGTTGTTGTTTTTGCTGTTGTTGCTGTTGCTGTGACGCAATTTTATCTAATGGTTCAATGATTGGCGCCAACTGACGTTTTACGCGAGTCAACGAATCCGCTTCGCCACGACGCAATTCTGTGTACTGTTTTCGAACATTTTCCCGGGCTTCAGTCAACAGTTTCAGCAATGTTTCCTTATCGGTACTCATAGTGTAACAAATGTGTCAAACTTGTATCTGTATCGACCGTCGTCCCGCGTAAAGTCCAAACAAATCACTGCGAATCCGTACCGATCCTTGTTCCAACACTCTTTGCAAAACTCTTTAAATTCTCCAAATTTCATATCGCAACACACGAATTCATCGTACGCGTTCCGTAGATTAACTTCATCCTGCCGGAACAACACCACCACATTTGTGTTGTCACGTAACATTTGTTTTTGTATACGCGAAAGTANAACATTTGTTTTTGTATGCGCGACAGTGTTTGGGAGAGAAAAAAAACATCAACTTGCCTGTGTCGTCCTCGCGCGAAATAATCACACATTACATTTTGTTTTTCCATGAGAACATCGTCGAATATAAAAACGNACACATTACATTTTGTTTTTCCATGACAACATCGTCGAATATAAAAACCGAATTGGGCAGGATGTTGTCCACCAACGGTACATCGTCCCCGTTTTCATAGGTAAACAACTGCACTCCTTGGACGCCGCGTAAAACATCCACGAGTAGTTGATACTTGCACTGATGCAACGATTTCGAGTAAACGTAAACATTTTCAAATCGAAGTCCGTTGATATCGGTCAGTAGAGTAAACATCAAGTTTGTTTTTCCACAATTTGACGGTCCGCAAATCAATGCACGTATTGTGTTTGGCAATAGTTTACCGTGTTTAATAGGTGCAATCTCACTACTTTTCTCAATATTCACGATAGGTAGCATGAGAANTTCAAAATTCACGATAGGTAGCGTGAGAGTCTGTTTTTTGAAACGCATCGCACGTCATCGAACAATAACCGTCAATATGAAAATAATGGTTAAACAGAGACAACGTGGAAAACGAGGTGCAGGGATATTGAATACTGTAATCAACAAATTACCATTCGAAGCCCACATTCCAGGTGTGTGTAATTATTCAAAATAATTCCTCGCAAATAGTTTTATCATTATTTTAAATGTTTATCATTTAGGTTATCAATTTGCGGGTCCTGGAACACGGTTAGAAAAGAGATTAAAACGAGGTGATATTGGGGTGAACCCGCTTGATACTGCTTGCCACAATCACGATATAATTTAAAGTAAATACAAGAATCTCGAGAACCGTCATAAAGCGGACAAGGTGTTGGAACATCAGGCTTGGGAACGAGTGTTGGCTAAAGATGCTAAATTGCCTGAACGAGTCGCAGCTTGGGGTGTGACCAACGCGATGAAATTGATACGAAAACTGGGTATGTGTTTCAAACGAGTTGTGCATGCGGCCAAACTGGATAAAAATGCTCAACAAATGGATTTACTGAGTGTGGCAAAACAATCGTTGAAGGCGGCACGACGTGAGGTGAGAAAGAAAAAAATTCCACTGCCTCGTACCATAAACGTTCCAAAAACTAAAGGCGGTGTACTACCGCTTATACCTATATTTGCCGGACTGTCGGCGTTGGGAGCTTTAGCCGGCGGTGCTGCAAATGTGGTCAAGATGGCTACCGAACTTAGCCGTAAAGGCAATACAGCGATAAGCATGGGTAAAGGATTTTACTTGCAACCATACAAATCGGGGTTTGGTTTCAAATTGACAACGACGACGAGTACGAAAAAGATGACTCGAAAAAATCAGACGAAAAAAACAAAAAACTAATTTCAAAGCTACCCGATTGTGCCTTGTACGATGTTGAAATTGCAAATTTCGGTAGTCGAGCGTTCGACCATAAAGTGTTTCGTGGCGTGTTTTGTCGTGACACATTATCTAAGTCGGGGCCAAAAACATCCGAAATGGCTGTAGTGAACTTGGATCTTTCCACTAACCCTGGCACAACCGGATTATCAAGTGTCCCAGACAAGTAGTTTACTATCCGTTAAATACAAACGTATTGAACACGATTCGAATCACATTGCNTATTGAACACGATTCGAATCGCATTGCTCGATCAGGACGGTCAACGTGTCAACCTAAGAGGTGAAAAATTAACAGTGCGTCTACACATCAAACAGGATGGATGAAAGTACGATGACGTTATGGGACCGTATAAAACAGTTTGATTCCTCACAAATTGGATTATTTTTGTGCATACCAGTCACAGTCGTGCAACTATTACTACTCCTTCAAACATTCGTCAACAGCTGTCAGCTGATAAACAGTGACAACAGCAACAGCAACAACAACAACAACAACAACAACAGTTCAGCCACAATTTATTATTTGGNCAACAACAACAACAGTTCAGCCACAATTTATCGTTTGGAAGCACTGGCTCGAGAACTTTATTCAGTCGACGACCGTGTCTTTATACTGGAAAAACGTGTTGACACTCTTTAAATGCCTCTGAGTTTCAACCGGAGTGTAGTGCACCATCATTTGAGTGATGACATATACTCTACGACGGAGCAATCGGATAATCGTGCGACGCTGTCGCAGCAGCAACTAACAAAGAAAAATATTGAATTTTTAAAATCGTTGGGTTGTCGAGTCAATCATGGCCGAGT
>NW_026099572.1:15756-21635 GCF_025091365.1 Daktulosphaira vitifoliae
TCGGCCCGCAAAGAGCTGAAGCTCGCCATCAGGCGGGCCAAAGCGAAGTGCTGGGCCGAACTCGTGAAGTCGGTGGACCACGACCCGTGGGGGAAACCCTATCGTGTCGTCATGCGGAAGCTCCGTNGTTATTTGCAAATCGAAGGAAAACTGGAAAAACCACCAGCTGGAACAGCCGGTGAAATGGTTATGGGGCAAAATTTTCTCATGCACCTATTCGATGAAATCAGATTTGTGGTAAATGGTAAAGAAGTAGACAAGATAAAATACGTTGGGATGGCTACAACCATCAAGGGTTATTGTTCGCTCACACCCAACGACTTTCGACGATTACAACCTGCCGGGTGGAAATACGCGCAAATTTTGCACAACAACAACGATTTCGTCGATGGGACTGAATTTGTGGCGCAATGTCCATTATCTATGTGCATGGGATTTTTCGAACGGTATCGGCGCACACTGATAAACTGTACTCAGACTCTTGTGTTGAATAGATCGAGTACCGACAGCACTGTCGTATCATTTGTTCCTCAGAAAACAACAACAGACGACAAAGCGCAAGTTGCAACATTGATAAAACAAATCAACTTGAAAATATCGAAAATCAAATGGGTAGTAAAGTACTTTGAACCCAGCGTGAAAACTGAACTGGATCTGATGCGTATTCTAGACAGTAAGAAATGGCTCCCGTTAGAATTTCAACACTGGGACGTTGCCGTTTACCCGTTGGTACCGCAGACAACTCATCACACGTGGTCGGTGCGCACCTATTCGAATGTGGAAAAACCTAGATATTTACTTATTGCCATGGATAATGAGGACGAACACGTTCTCGGAGATTTCAATCACTGTTCATTGAGAAACGTCAAAGCGTATCTGAACGCTGACGAATACCCGTACGAGAACCAAAACGCCGATTTCGACAACAACAAGTACACAACGTTTTATAACTCGTACGCACAATTCCAGACAATGTATTACGGTCGTAAAGACCCCTATCCTTTATTGGACTATATAAATTACAAAAAACGTGGACCTATAGTCGTGATTGATTGTTCTAAACAAAACGACACCGTCAAGTCTTCAACGGTTGATCTACGCTTGGATTTCGAATGCTCCAAACAGTTTCCCGATAAAACATCATTGTATTGTGTAATTATTCACGACTGTCAAATGGAATACAACGCATTCACGGGAGAAGTACGAAAACTTTAATGTAAATACAAATTTATTTTTTATTATTGTACAATATACAATATAGAAACAAAAAATATGTATATATAACTACTATAATGTATATATAATTTTTTTTTATAAAAAACTAGTTGTTTTGTAAACTTGTTATTTTATTTCAATCATCTTCGAATTTGACTGGAAAAGTCACGATCTTTCTTGTCAATTTTTGGCAAAGTATCTATTCCTAGAAATTATCTGTTTGTAGCCAATTCCACCAGATTGGAGAAGTAATAAACACGCTGAAAATTTTTTTTAAGTTTAAGTTTTAAGATGAAAAAATCAAATATTTTTAAACATACTTTCACGTGTTTTCATGTTTTCAATGTTTTAATACAATCTATACATTGATGAATCGATTAAGTCGTTGATTTTATTAAATTTACACCTTGTTGTAGCCATTGTGATTAAAGTCTAAAGGTCCAATAGGCTTTACTGTCGCTGCGGTTCGCATTCATCGTCTTTTCGATTGAATCCAACAGTTTGTAATATATTTGCTTCACAACTGAGCATGCACATTCATGATTGTCCGAATTTTTTCCCACATCCGATAATTCACAACCTTTGTAATGTAAAAAGTCTCTACCTACACCGTTGACTTTATCGCCTAGACCTTCCGCAAAATATTGTAAATCGCTATAATTTTTCAATAGTTTACTAACTAGTTTGAAAACTCTATCCGTCGGATCGTTTTCAACAAGAAAATTCAATTTATCCGATATATCATTGAAATAATACATCTTGCGCACACAATATATTAACAAATACTGAGAACCTATTAGAAGTCAACATACAATGTTATGTTGCTGCCCACCCTTCCTCCTTTCCAAATATCTTTTAGATAATTAATTCGTGATAACAGATGAGGTGTATACGACTACGATATTAAAATATTACTAGATAAATGATTGTAATGAACACTGGCTACCTACGTCATTCATACCTATGCATATGGTAGTATTAAGCAACGAGAAAAAATTCAGTTTTCCGTCGTATATTTGATACGTTTGCATATCTAATTTATATACGTTTTAATTATTATAGTTAAATATAGTTATTTATAATAACGTGAAAATTAAATTGAAATGTTTAAACATATATGTCATTTATTTAAAACAGATATGTTTGTAAAAATTATGACCGTCTGCGGTCTCTAATGCGTTGACGGATGAAAACGAAAAATATATGTACGCCATTAATCTATAAGTATAATACAGTTATAATAATATTATAAACATTATAATATATATAGTCAAGTGATTACGTCGGCGGCGGCGGCGGCGGTAGTGTTTATTTAAGAATGTGTTTTGCTATAAGAAAACTTGAAAAGTCGTCATTAGTATATATTGTCTAAAAAAAAATATTGATTTATTATTCACTATACGAATAACGGTCAAGCTTATTAACTCGTATAATAACAATTAATCTAATTGACGGCGACATCGCCGTCGCCGCCGCGTTGGTCCATCTGCTGTAATAATCTCAAGAGCTATAGTGTAATCATCAATACAGCCATCTGGCACACAATGACTGTTTTGAATAAATCTATGTTTTTTTACAAATTAGGTAAAATTTACATTTTACATATGGAATTTATCTAAATATATGCATGTCGCATATCAAAATAGCGGATTCGACGTTTAAAATTCATACTTTTCACCGTAACCGTATAGCTTACCTGGAAAATGGATTTTTTTTTTTCGTCAAAAAAACCTATATTAGGTATATATGGCCGAGTATAATTTAGGTGTGTTAGTTTACGTCGTGTTTCATCCTCCCCCCACCCCACCTATAGTTTATCTTAAGTTGCATTACCCCTCTCTCATAAGACTTGGTGGAGGAGGAGAGGTTTTTCTTAGGTTAGTATACGTTGGGTTTCGTCGTTCCCCCTCCCATTGTATTATGTTAGTTTACGTTGGATTTACTCCCCCCCTATCACCTACACTCAGAAGACGNCGTTGGATTTACTCCCCCCCTATCACCTACACTCAAAAGACGGGGTGGGTGGGTGAAGCGGTGACTGCCTTCCCCTTAATAGAACACGCATATTTCTCCCACTCTTTCCACATAGGCCACGACGATTACTTCCCCTATCGGGCTGAATGCCCTTTTTCACCCTACTATCGTCCGACCAAAAAAGTCTTCCTTAAATGTCCAGCAAGAATACAAATATTTAAAGATGAAGCACCTGAGCTAAGTTTGCCCCCACAGCCAGTTATAACGCGTTGGGGGACATGGTTGGCGGCGACTATTTATTACTGTGACTCATATGAAACAATTACAACAATTATAGACAAATTTGATCCAAATGATGCTTTGTCTATAAAAACAGCTTNCGGGGTGGGTGGGTGAAGCGGTGACTGCCTTCCCCTTAATAGAACACGCATATTTCTCCCACTCTTTCCACATAGGCCACGACTATTACTTCCCCTATCGGGCTGAATGCCCTTTTTCACCCTACTATCGTCCGACAAAAAAGTCTTCCTTAAATGTCCAGCAAGAATATAAATATTTAAAGATGAGGCACCTGAGCTAAGTTTGCCCCCACAGCCAGTTATAACGCGTTGGGGGACATGGTTGGCGGCGACTATTTATTACTGTGATTCATATGAAACAATTACAACAATTATAGACAAATTTGATCCAAATGATGCTTTGTCTATAAAAACAGCTCAAGAAGTTATGAGTGAACGAAGAGTTGAGGCCAATTTAGCTTTTATAAAATCAAATTTTTTGTTCTTATCTTCAGCTCTAACATCTCTAGAAGAAAAGGGGAAAACTTTACCCAAATCGGTTGCTATTATAAACACCGTTTCAGAAAAATTAGAAATTGCAGCATCAGCATCTCAAGGTAAAACAATAAACACAAAATTTCAAAAAGTTTTGGACAAAATTTCTAAGTTATTAGATGGGGAAAAAGAATCACTTGAAGGACTACCTGAAGTTATTGAAACTAATGACATTTCTTAATTTTAAGCACGCACCGATTAACTCTATGGATATAGAGCGGTAATTTTCAACTTTTAAAACACATTCTGTCAGATCGTCGAAGGTCGATCAAATTTGAAAACATCAGCAAAATTATCGTTATTCAGTGTAATCCTGATATTTAAAGTATATTTATAATTTTTATTTTCATTTTAAATATGTGTGTTTTGTAATAAAATAATTTTAATTAATTTACATTAAAAAGGCATAAAAAATTTTTCGAATTAATATTAACCTCTTTTTTTTTTACATATAGTTATTGAAAAATTGGTATATTTAAAATATTTTAAAGCATATAATTGCATATTTTTACATTTTTAAATGCATATTTTAATTAAATTTTGGTCATAAACATTCTAGCTCTACTAATTACATATAAAATAATAATTAAATGAAAAAAAAATTTGTTTTCAAATTATTACTGATTTGTTTTTTAATACGCTAAAAGTAATAATTCTTAACCTTCTTTATTTCGACCTTTAAAGTGAAAGTTTATGATAAAAAAAAAATTTTTTTTCATTTTTAATTTATTTTTTAGTTCTTTAAAGTTGATGAAAAATTTTTGACAAGTTTTGTGAATGTTTATAGTAAAAAAAATTGAATATATTACCATAACTTTTAGCTCAATTACAAGTTTGAAATTTACTTCATTAAATAGAACATTTTATGAGAATTAAAACTATACTATTTTCAAGACTAATATGCAGTAAGGAAATATCATAATTATTATTTACTGTATATTTATCAGAAAAACTCATTATTTATTTGCATTTTTATCGTAATAGAACACTTAAATAGAAATCACAGTAATCATTTCTCAGTAACTTTTGGTATTTAAAAAGATTCTACAATTGGAATATCCAGAACTGAATTAATTTTAATGATTTACTTTAACTAAAAAAAAAAAAGTTTTCATTTTGAATCCCTCTTGTGGGTATGTAAAGGGTTAGATTTATATAAAAAAAACTAAATGATATGTAAAAAATGCATCTAAATAAAAAAAAATTATACTGATTTGTTCATTTTTGATAAAGTTATAACAGTTAGCAAAGTTATAAGTTTTATACACTGGACTACAAGGAACTTTCATCAGAAACAAAAATATACTATTCTAAATCAACTTTTCGCGATGTTTTTAATTATGCAATTAGACTTTTTATAACTGTCGTAACTCAAAAATATTAATAAAAAATAAAAAAATATATATTAAAGGAAAAAGGTCAGAATAATAATAGTTGTTGGAATTAAAAAAATGTGAGTGAGAGTTACTTTTGATTCGGGGTGTAATTCGAAGGTCATAAAATAACAATGTAAATTTTCTTATGGATTTAAAAAATCTTACCTGGTAAATTCTCTGGTTCTTATAATATCCTTAATGATGATATTGGTGAAAATGATAAATAAAGTACACAAGTTCAGATTTTTAGTTTACAAATTAACACATAAAATTTCGACAATGACGATCACGACGTTCGCACAACTTAATACGGAGCACGATAAAAACAGCGTAATGCGGACCACGAAAAGAACAGCCCAATACGGAGCACGAAATGAACAACCCGGAGCAAGGGTTTGCTCTGGCTTTTTATAATATTTTTTACCCCCAAAAATCGTCACTGTCGAATTTTTAGTATAATTGTTTATTGATAAATAAGCAT
>NW_026099572.1:25323-35566 GCF_025091365.1 Daktulosphaira vitifoliae
TTTCGAATTAATATTAACCTCTTTTTTTTTTACATATAGTTATTGAAAAATTGGTATATTTAAAATATTTTAAAGCATATAATTGCATATTTTTACATTTTTAAATGCATATTTTAATTAAATTTTGGTCATAAACATTCTAGCTCTACTAATTACATATAAAATAATAATTAAATGAAAAAAAAATTTGTTTTCAAATTATTACTGATTTGTTTTTTAATACGCTAAAAGTAATAATTCTTAACCTTCTTTATTTCGACCTTTAAAGTGAAAGTTTATGATAAAAAAAAAATTTTTTTTCATTTTTAATTTATTTTTTAGTTCTTTAAAGTTGATGAAAAATTTTTGACAAGTTTTGTGAATGTTTATAGTAAAAAAAATTGAATATATTACCATAACTTTTAGCTCAATTACAAGTTTGAAATTTACTTCATTAAATAGAACATTTTATGAGAATTAAAACTATACTATTTTCAAGACTAATATGCAGTAAGGAAATATCATAATTATTATTTACTGTATATTTATCAGAAAAACTCATTATTTATTTGCATTTTTATCGTAATAGAACAATTAAATAGAAATCACAGTAATCATTTCTCAGTAACTTTTGGTATTTAAAAAGATTCTACAATTGGAATATCCAGAACTGAATTAATTTTAATGATTTACTTTAACTAAAAAAAAAAAAGTTTTCATTTTGAATCCCTCTTGTGGGTATGTAAAGGGTTAGATTTATATAAAAAAAACTAAATGATATGTAAAAAATGCATCTAAATAAAAAAAAATTATACTGATTTGTTCATTTTTGATAAAGTTATAACAGTTAGCAAAGTTATAAGTTTTATACACTGGACTACAAGGAACTTTCATCAGAAACAAAAATATACTATTCTAAATCAACTTTTCGCGATGTTTTTAATTATGCAATTAGACTTTTTATAACTGTCGTAACTCAAAAATATTAATAAAAAATAAAAAAATATATATTAAAGGAAAAAGGTCAGAATAATAATAGTTGTTGGAATTTAAAAAATGTGAGTGAGAGTTACTTTTGATTCGGGGTGTAATTCGAAGGTCATAAAATAACAATGTAAATTTTCTTATGGATTTAAAAAATCTTACCTGGTAAATTCTCTGGTTCTTATAATATCCTTAATGATGATATTGGTGAAAATGATAAATAAAGTACACAAGTTCAGATTTTTAGTTTACAAATTAACACATAAAATTTCGACAATGACGATCACGACGTTCGCACAACTTAATACGGAGCACGATAAAAACAGCGTAATGCGGACCACGAAAAGAACAGCCCAATACGGAGCACGAAATGAACAACCCGGAGCAAGGGTTTGCTCTGGCTTTTTATAATATTTTTTACCCCCAAAAATCGTCACTGTCGAATTTTTAGTATAATTGTTTATTGATAAATAAGCATGAAAAACACAGAGATTNTTGTTTATTGATAAATAAGCATAAAACACAGAGATCAATACAGATGAATAGAACATAAATTATTTTGACATTTACATATATAATATTAACATGTTTTTTTTACAAGTAAGACAAAAATTGATACAATGCATTTAACTATTAATAGTAGAATAACAAAGATGACAAAAATCATATATAGATTTTCTTTTGGTAAGGAAGGATTTTAAAAGTAATTATTAATTGATTTATGACCGAACCGCATACACTACAATATAGTTAAACAGTGTGAGTTTGANTATATAGATTTTCTTTTGGTAAGGAAGGATTTTAAAAGTAATTATTAATTGATTTATGACCGAACCGCATACACTACAATATAATTTGATGACTATTTCTCTTAAATGTTTATCTAAATTTTTGTTCGTGAAGGATCATGTCCTTGTAAGAATATAATGTATAATGAAACAAGTTAAAATGAACATTTCTATGGATAGAAGTGGTGACTATTTGAAATGAAAAAAGAGTATACTAATAAATACTAAAAAGATAGCATTGTTGAGTACATGAACAGGGTATTTTAGTGTTATCCCATATAAATAATAGTGACGATTATATTACGACATATCACTTCTAAGTTTTAATATTATTAAAAAATAGTATTTACATATAAAAAAAAAACCCAGCACAGTTGTTAATTACTCTTGACTCATAAATGAATAAATTAATATAAGCGAGGATTATTATGATGTTCTCTAATAAATTCAAAAGTATAAGATATAAATTAAAAAATGATAGCACAGTGGGGTCGCGGCATACTTGGGACAAGTATAATGATATCTGACAGTGATTAAAATCACTATCATAAGAAACGCTTCGATGCAAATCTGTAGATAGTTTTTAATTTTAAGAAATTGGAAACTTCGATTCCTATTTGCACATAAAAGATAAGTCGTAAAAAAATTTTTTTTTTTCAATTTTTTAGCATGTAATTTTTTTTTCTACTTATAGTACGTAATATAAGTTTTAATGAACATATTTTTTAAACTTGAAGTACATTCGAAACATTTTTAAAAGTTAAGTTGAAAAAGTTCTAATTTTTATACGTATGTTTCAAGCTTTGTATAAGAGAAAATTGCCCAATTTTAAAAAAAAGTTGGTCGGATGAAAGGATTATATATAATGTATTTAAAAAATAAAAATTTGTGTTAAACCATACATTTATCAATAAGTTATAGTAATTTAAATTTAAATTTTAAAATATAAAATCGAAAATTTCAACACAAAAATAGAATTTTCTTTAAATACGGCAGCGATTTGCATGTAGAAGATAAGTTGTTAGGAAAAAAATTTTTTTGTTAATTTATAGTATGTAAGATAATCTTTATTTTGATATATGTTTAAAGGACGCAGTATTTTCAAAAAAACTTCAAAAGTTAAGTTGAAATTTTTGTAAAAAAAAGTAGATATTTTGAATCGCCCCTTATGCGTAAGTAAAAGATCAGAATTTAAAAAAAATAATATCATTTAAAAAGGAAATACTTAAGATTTTTATATAAATAAAAATTATTTTGATTTGTTAATTTTTGAAATAGGTTGGGTTTTCTAAAACTACCAGTTTTAGAAAAAAAATTTCAAGAATTCCTGATTTTAAAAATTAAAATTTTCTTGTAGATTTTGCCCATTTACAGGGATATAGGGAATTTTTTTCAATTTTTAAGGGCAATATCTTCAACTAGATATGATTTATGATCTTTTGACGCATTGTTGAAAAAAATCGGACCAGTGAGGGCTGAGGAAAAGTGGCAGCAGACAAAAAAAAAAATCACATCATAGTAGAATAAAAACTTGTCAGCTTCGCATCGAAGCTAAAATAATATTTTATGCTAACAAATATTGAACTATTACTTAACTTTTTAAAGGTCAAAGTGCGGATACTTTTTTAAAAAATTCAAGATACTATTCAAATACTTTTATGAAAAAGTATTTGAAATACTAGTTAAATATTTTCATATATATGTATTTGGAATACATTTAAATTACTTAAACATTTTTTTTTAAGCCTACAAGCACAATAGGGATGGTTACTTGAAATTTTAGGTTTTTATCTCTGAAGAGATGAAAAAAAAATATTTAACTACATATTATTGTAGTTTTTTGAATTAAACAATAGTTTCTTTTACGAAAATTACATTTTTTCTAAGATAATTTCTTGGATTAAATATCAAAGAATGTCTTATCTTTAATTAATCACTTTTATAATATATTTGATATATTTTTTCATACGATAAATTAACCAAAAACATGGAGTTGAAGACATTTTAGTTGTTGTCTGTACCAAAGATTTATAAATTAATTTTATCATTCAGGTTTCTGGGTTTTGTATTTTATTTTAAAATATCTTATTAGGAGAATATATTGACTTTCATGAATATTATATAATTTAATTAACATAGAATATAGTTCATAAGACATAAGAAATTAAACTTATTAATTTTTTTTTACTTTTTTAAAGTCGAAAAAGCAATTTTTAAATTTGAGTTAGGTTAAATAGCCAATTTTTTAGCTTCGATGTGAATTTTTTATATGTAAATACTAATTTTTGAGAATATTATAACTTAGAAGTGATAGAAAAAGTCTAATTGCAGATTTAAAAACAACGCGAAAAGTTGATTTAGAGTATATTTTTGCTTCTGATGAAAGTTCCTTGTAGTCCAGTGCATTTATTTATTGTAACAAACAGTTTTTATTGAAAATTATTCTATCAAGCCCTTTAAATTTTTAAACACGTAAAAGTAAATCNGTCCCAGTCCGCGCCTGGCTATAACTTATTGAAAAGTATATGGATCAACACAATGTTTTTATGAGAAATAATATTTATATCCATTTTTCATTCGGCATATTTTATCTTAATTTCTGCGTATAAATTACAGTATTAAATTATTGAATATCAATTTCATAATAAATTTAATAATTATAATTAGTATTTATTCATATATTATATTTTAAAATCAAAGAACTACTAATTAAGATATAATCAAAGAAATAAGAGTTGATGTTGCTTTTGGAATAATCCACCAATTTATCTAAATGAAACACCATCTACAGATTTGCATCGAAGCGTTTCTTATGATAGTGATTTTAATCACTGTCAAATATTATCTATACTTGTCCCATCTATGCCTTGTCTACACTGTGCCTCGACCCCACTGTGCTACCGTTTATTTACAAATCGTTTTAATTTATTTCAATTTCTGAAATCAAATTGTTTAAGTTATTTATTTCATATTGGACGATCGATTTGGAATTGACAAATAAATTTTGCACATTAATAGAAAATTTATTTTTACTATATAATTTTATAATTTTGTAAATTTATAATTTCTTTTTTAATATCTTTGACCTTTACTTTTAATAAAATAAAAAAAAAATTTCGAAAAAAAAGTTTTTTAACATCAAAGAAAAGACTTTTTTTATGTTAAAATAACCGTATAATAACCATATCTATACTTCAAAAGGCTATAAATAACGACCGGATTACATGTGACCTTGAAATTTTATATTTTGTCTAAGCAATATACTATAATTGAGTTTTCATAATTATTTCAACATTTTGAGTACATTTTAAAATGGAACTTATGAGCGCCTAAAATTCGCTTTCAAACCATTGTGCACCGGTTTAGATCTACCATCTAAACCGATTGGTTTTAGACCTGTTGATTGTTTATTTTTAAAAACAACAACAACAGATTATTGAAATTAAAAACCGAAATACGGAAGTAATTAATAATAATTTTATTTCACGGCACTTTCGCTGGCGTCGGCAACACAGTGTCCGGCATGGTCATTGCACGTCAAATATAGAAGTGTTGATGGCAACGGAGCGGTACGTCATATCCAGTCGTTAGACACTTCCAAAGCTGGTGGAGAGCATCAACGACGTTGTCACTTTGTTGACGTGAAAAAGTCTTAAGTATATTGCGGCGGGTCTTCTTCAACACTAGTTGGACTTTATACAGAGGCGGAAGACACGCGGTGCTGAAAAGGTGGCGCGGGGTTTCGTTTATCATAAAGCAGCGCGGGACTATGTCATGTGTTATGATAAAAAAATCACTCTACTTATCAGTGTGAAGAGGCGTTCATCATAAAAAAATTTTGAATCATCAAAGCTTGTACTGAGTAGAGAAACCATTGACAGAACTACTTTATCAAATAATAATATCTTTAGGTATATCAAATGCATTAACTATTTTTTGTTGAAAACATGTATTAAGTTGTTGAAATGAAAACTTTGTACTGTCATAAAACGAATTAACTCGGTTGGTAAGGAGCAAAATATAAATCTAAATTCATGGTTAAAATTCCATACGGGTCATTACCCTTTTTGAGCATAAAAATACTGAATTAAGTAGATTAATATTAACGTTATTTATAGGCAACGTAAAAAATGTTTTAATTTTATTATATTGTAATGATACCAATTATTTTGGTTGAGCCGAATGCGTGTTAATATTTATTGTTTTGGATAATTTGTATGTTTGAAAGGTTATAAATATAAAAAAAAAATCGAATTAATTGGCCGCAACAAAAAATTTGTAACTTTCATGGCGCATTGAAAAATTACAAGAATAGGGTCGCCAACCTACTGGGCGAGACAGCGTATTGTCGGACCACAGTACGATTTAAAAAAAATTAACTTTTGTATATTAAAACAATTAAACAAAAATATAAAATTAATAAATATTAAAGTTGATGTCCGTTGAGTCGTTGATAGTAGATGTACGCCAAAACCTTGTGACAGTTGTCACATAACCATATTAATGAGGGATGACCTTATACAAGGCCGTTGCTCGTACTTTATAAACTAAGGGGAGATGATTTTTGAAAGGAAAAAAAAATACACGAGTCCATTGAAGTCGGAACACGCAAAAAAAAAAAGAAAAATATGATGGTTCAGTTAAATTAAGAGGAATTTATTAAGTAAAAAAAAAACAAAAAAAATTAAGTTAACACGAGGCAAAAAACCGAACGGTCAAAAACCTCGTCTACTATTTAAAGGGGACAAAGAAAGAAAAAAACAGATATTAATAAAAAAAATAGTTACACCTACACTTTTAATATTATAGAATACGTTGAACGTCTTCGGGTACCCGCCGGCTATTAATCGTGGCAGTACCGCTAAGCACGGCGGGTATGCGTCCCAAGTAAGCGACTGGTTTTAGGCAGTTAGACTTAGCTTGCAAGACTTTGGGACACCCTGGAATACAATGCACTACGTCACCACATTGTACTAATGATATATCCGCATCACCCCATAAAATATAATATAAAACCTATATATACAAAAATCACAAAATATATATATATATATGAAACATGACAGATGGTCTTGTAACACGCCTGCCATGTTGAGGGACCTAAATAATTAAAAAAATAAATAGGGACACCTACAAAAAATTTAAAAAAAAATTAAACTAATTCGCCACACGTGTACACAGCTGACTATCTGGCACGCGCGCAAACAAATCACAACACCTTATCATGATTATTTAACTGACAAACGCCGTTGAAGTACACATTTGGCTCAACACAAATAGACAAAAAATAAATAGATATTTTTTGTCACGTTATATGTTTATGTGCGTTATCTATGTTAGCTGTATCATAAATGCTACATAGAAGAACGGGTTGGCTGGTATCAAATTGTGTATACTCCACTATCCAACCTCTCTAGTTCTCCGATGCACAAAAAGCATCATTATATATTACATTATCCAGTGTGGGATAAATAATTTTATTATTTTGCTCTCTGTAATGTTTGACTGACCTGAACCCCTCACAATGCCTTGAGACTCCTAGGCGCTTCTGTCAATCTGACTGGTTCGATACAACAGTTGTCGGGAAATAACTATTGTCAGAACGGGACGTTCTATTTCCGTCCGTAAAAGTAGTTTTTTTTTTTTTAGTTATACGCACTGAAACTTTTTTAGTTATTATATATTTTTAGCTTCGATGCAAAGCTGAGAAAATATTGGTTTTACTATGATGTGTTTATTTTTGTGTCTGTTACCATTTTTTCTCAGCTTTCACCGAATCAATTTCTTTCAATTATACGTCAAGAGATCACAAATTGTATCTAGTCGAAGACATTACCCTCAAAAATTGAAAAACTTTCCCTCTTTCCCTGTAAATGGGGGAAATCTTCAAAAAATTACAAATTTAAAAATCACTAATTTTCGAAAGTTTTTCAATTTTTTTTACTTCAAACTGCCGTAACATTTTCAAAAATGACAAAATCAATATAAAATGTTTTTAAAGATGCACAATGTCTTTACCCAGGCCCGGTCGCAAGGGGGGGGGGGTTTGGGGGTTCAAACCCCCCCCCATTGACGAAAAAATATATATCATGTTTTTCATTTTTAATTGATTATATAAGATATTTGATTATCTTATTTGTTATAAAAATTGCAGAGAACTGTTAGCATTGCAAATTCTTTTTGGTTTATACGTTTTAATTAATTATTTATTTTATTAATAAACCGTTAAAAAATGTATTTATAAGAGCATATTTCAGGATTTTTAAGTGCATAAGTGCACGCATAATCAGTTTTTTTAGGGGACAGAAGTCTTGTGCTCTAGTTATAAAATAATAATGCATAACATAATAGCACACCACTATTATTGTGTTACTCTCGTGTTTGGTGTTTATCGGTTTCCGTTGAGACGTTATCGACAAAATATAATGACCGCGACGGCGACGTGAAGAACACGAGTATGACACGATAACGGAAGTCGCGTATTTTAAAAGATGTTCATAACCAAGTGTAAGACGTTAGTTATACAAAAACGGTGTTTGCAATATCATTGAAATGGACATTCGAAGATTTTTAAAAAAACCACGACTAGAAAAAGATGAGATAGTAAACATTTTAAAATTAATTGTAATTATTACAATTACTCGATTAATCTATTAAGTTTTTAAATTGTATTTATAGAAAACTAAGTAAAAGTTAAAATTATATTAAAAATATTATTAATTTAAAAAAAACTAAAAAATATTAAAAATATTAAACTCAAAGCCACAAAAAATTAATGAAAAGTCGCGGATACGTATTTCAGAAACAATGTTACATAATTTTGAAATTATGTTTTCGTTATTATAATATTTTTTTTATAACCCTGTTATAAAAGAAATAGCTAAATTTAATGGGTATAACGAAAACATAATTTCAAAATTAGTCCGAAAACAAAAGTGGAAAAAAGAAAGGAGGGCAGCTAGTACACTCACCAGCGAGGGGGAACAAAAAGTAATTAGATCACCAATTTTATTTTATCCGGGCATCTCAAATGGATTAACTAAAATATTTAAGAATTTTGGTATTACTTTGGTAACATCTAAGAGTAATAATTTAAGAGATTTATTAGGTAACCCTAAAGATAAGGTAGATGAAGGGGGGAAATCAGGCATTTATAAAATACAATGTGAAAGTTGTAATAAATGTTACGTAGGACAAACAAAAAGAAATATAGGGGTCAGGTTTAAAGAGCACTTAAGAAATATTAAAAATCAAGAAATTGAGAAATCTCCAGTGGCTGAACATTTATTGACACATAATCACTCTATTAAAACCATAAAACTAATTAAAAACGTAAATAATTACAAAGAACTTAATATCAGAGAAGCAATAGAAATGTTTAAAAATAAAAACAATTTAATTAATTGGGATCTTGGCCCACTGAAAAATTCATTATTAAACTTGTGTAAACTGGCAAAATGTGATAATATTACTTAGTGATAACGTCACTAGGTGATAAGGTCACTAGGGGTATATAAGGGAGTTTTTTCTAGTCGGGGTGTCAGTATGTGTTTAGCGTTGATAATGGTAACATTGTTTCCGAAATACTTATCCGCGACTTTTCATTAATTTTTTGTGGCTTTGAGTTTAATATTTTTAATATTTTTTATTTTTTAGTTTTTTTAAATGAATAATATTTTTAATATAGTTTTAATTTTACTTAATTAATTAGCCACAAATGATCAATTTTTATTATATAGGAAACTAGTTTCAATAACCTGTCACAATCAACTGAATCAGCAGAAAAAGCATCTACAGATACAAATGTAATTCCAAAGTTTGTGTACCCTCATGATATAGGGTTATATATGAATAAACCTGCAACTGAAAGTATTGACTTAATACCGGGACTTCAAAATTTGATATGGACGCCTCCAGAAGACTACAAATTTCCTGTTTCCGAAAATAGAAATTTAAAATTTCAAAGAAGTTGGTTACTCAAATATAAATGGTTGGCTTATTCAGCATTTATGAATGGCGCATTTTGTAAGTATTGTGTATTGTTTTCTATACGAAGTGGAGGAATTGGACATCAAACATTGGGGCAGCTTGTTAAAAAACCACTTACCAACTGGAAAAAAGCTTTAGAATCATTTAGTTATCATAACTCACTCGAGTATCATAAAACTTCATTATTAAAATCAAATATGAGAACAGAAATTGATAATCAAAACATTTTATCGGTTGACTTACAAATTTCGGAACAACAATTAGATTTCATTAATAAAAGTAAAAAATGTTTGATTCCTGTGATCGAAACTTTAATATTATGTAGTCGGCAGGGTTTGGCTCTTCGTGGTTCAAAAGATTCAGGAAGAGTAACTTCCGAAGAAGCTATAACTAACGATGGTAATTTTCGGGCTCTTTTAAGATATCGAGCAAAAACTGATGAACAGCTTAATAATTTTTTACAAAATTCAGCAAAAAACGCAATGTACATTAGTAACCGTGTT
>NW_026099572.1:36059-47786 GCF_025091365.1 Daktulosphaira vitifoliae
TCATATGACAGTGACCAGCTGTCTCGGTCGTCTTCGGAACGGCGATCGTCATCTTCCGGTTGCCCGGGCCTCCCGTTAGGGATATCGTCATCTTGGGGTGGAGGATTACTTGGTTTTTCGGGGTGAAATTTGACGCTTGCCGCGTTAACCCCCTCCTCCTGGCTTAGAAAGTCTTCCAGCCGAACCATAAGGTCGGCTTTAGAACCCCCAGTAGCGAGACCCCGTCGTGACAGCTCCCCTTGCAACTCTCTTATCGTCAGCTCAAGTATGCTCTTACCTGACATATTGAGTGCTGATATTCTAATAATAACAGATAAGTAGGTCAATGGGGATAAGCTAATGCGCTGATCACGTGATCGGGAAGTGGACTTGTCTATAAGATATTTTTAGCACAAACCACGTTAGGAAATTCTCCTGTATAATAAGTCTATCTCTAACTATATAGCTTATATACACCTTAACCCCAAAAATTAATAAGCTTATGGCTAATTAAGTCTTAAAAATTTCTTTTTCTGGGACTTACTACGCTTTTAGCCAGTTAAAGCTGTAGGTTCTCTATTTTGCAAATATTTTGTTAAGGGTGCTACAAATAATAATTGCTTTAATTATTTAGCACTTACCTTAATAACTTCTTAGTTTGCAAAAAAAAATATTCCGACTGCGCCAATGTTGTGGTTAGGTGATAGTTTAATATTGAATAACACCGTTATTAAACTTTTACTTTGTAATATATTTCAACTAATTATACATAAGAATTTAAATGACAATATCAATTCCAAAAGGAAGTAACAAAATGTCCAAAAACAAACAATATGATGATATGAATAGTAGTAAGTCAGACTTGTTAGTGATCGGCGGCCTGGACCGGTTCTCGTCACCCGCGGTCACTCGGCGTCGCGCGACCTGTCGGACGAGGAGAGGTAGCTGTGTCGCAGTCGCCATCCAGCGGTAAAGCCGGAAGTGCAATGCGACCGCGTCAACCTGAACCCAAAAAATTAAAAACTATAAGTTAAAATGAAATTTAAAAATATAAAACTAAGTCCTTATATATTATATCATTTTAACTTCGATGCGAAGCCCAGAAGGTATTAATTTTTTTTTATAGATGCTTGATGTCTTTACCTATCAATTGGTATATTTTTTTTATAAATTTGACCCTAGACCTGCCCACAGAGGGGGATTTAAAATGACAACTTTTTCACAAAAAATAAACTTTTGAAAGTGTTCCAGAAATACTGACACTTTTATATATATCTTAAATTAAAGCTAATGTAATATACTTTATTATGGGAAAAAATTTTTCGGACTTTATTTTATCTTCACGGTAAAAATGGCTACCGAATGCTATTTTTGTGTAAAAATTCTCGATTTTATATTTTACATGTTTACCTTTATAATGCTAAAACTTATTGAAAAGTGTATGGATCAACACAATTTTTTTATGATAAATAATATTTTTTAATAATCTCTTTTTCATTCGACATACTTTATCTTAATCAGGATATTAATAAGGAACTAGCAGATCATGTAACTTTTGGAATAATCTACCAATTTTTTAAAAGTAAACACTATCTTAAAATACTTGATCCAACAATTACACGTCACCATTATACCGCGACCCCCCCCCGTACAGACTTTTTTTTTATTGGGTCTTTTAGTTAAAGTAAATCATTAAAATTAATTAAGTTCTGAATATTTCCATTGTAGTATCTTTTTGAACACCAATTGTTAATTAAAAATGATTACTATGATTTTTATTTAAGTGATTTATTACGATAAAAATGTAAAAAAAAATCGAACTGTTCTGATAAATTTACTGTAAATATAAATTATAAAATTTCCTGACTTCATATTAATTTTAACAATTTCATTTTTTTCTATTTATTAATGTCAATTTCAGACTTGCAAGTTGAGCTAAAAGTTATGGTAATAAATTCATTTTTTTTACTATTATAAACTTTCTTTTTAAAGGACGAAATAAAGTAGGTTAAAAATTATTACTTTTAACATATTTTAAAATCAATATCAATAATAATTTGAAAACAATTCAATAAAACAATTATGTAATATATAATTTTATATTATATTTTTGAATCTAAGAATTATTAATCTGAATATAATTAAGGAAACAGTTGATGTTGCTTTTGTAATTATCCACCAATTTCTTAGAATTAAACATTATATACAGATTTGCATCGAAGCGTTTCTTATGATAGTGATTTTTTTATTTAATTTAATTCGTTTATCAGATGTATAACTTTAACGCTCATANTTCGTTTATCAGATATATAACTTAAACGCTCATATTTTTGAAGTTAAAATACATGTTTAACATGAGTAAATGTTATTTTGCTTTCAATTATAACCACATGTCATTTTCCTAAAAAAAATAACATTTTTAAAACTATAATAACTTTCAATACCATATTTTGTTTTCTAAGGTTAAATTTTTACAGACTACTAATGCTAACTCCTGTTAAAAAAAAAAAAAGAGAATATTTAAGGCAAGGCTAGAGTAGATGATATGCGTAATGTCAAGTTCTGTGTGAAATATTTAACTAAAACAATTACAACAACAACAATAAGCAATTTGTAACACAAGTTTTATACACATTAACATAAATTATATTAATAAATACATACATAAATTTGTACACCAAAAAAAGCACAAAATATTAATGAATAGAAAGATGATTCGATAGTCCTGTGCACTTTAAGGATCCTGACAACATGTGTATTTGGCCTGGATATGTAACTGAACTGGTCGCTCGTTCAGCCGTTATTTATCATATAATGATTATAAGTTTATTTCACCCCTCCTGTTTTAATCAACAACACCCAAATTCCAATTAAGGCCAAAACAAAATATCTGGTACTAATTATAGATAAACGTCTCACATGGGCACCCCACTTACATGAGAAAATAATAATATTAAATCAGCCCCTGAAGCTTCTTTGGCCATTATTTAACAACAAATCAAAAACTAACTTAAAAACAAAACTTACTATATACAAAATGTCACTTAAACCAATTTGGTCATATGGGATAGAACTCTGGGGTTCAGGTAAAATTTCCAATACAATCAGAATCCATGTCTTCCAATCACAAGTCCTACGCACAATTTTTGCCGCACCTCCTTATGTTTCTAACGAAACACTCCACAAAGACACCTCCTTCCCTACTGTAGTCGAAGTAGCCAAAATCCACTACAAAAGGTTTCGAAAGAGACTCCAGGGATATCCCAATCCTTTAATCGCCGATTTGGCCTCCAATAATCTTCCTGAACACCCTCCGCGTCGCTTAAAAAAAAAATGGTGTAGAGACCTGCTAACATAGATTAACTGCACTTTTCCAGTCATTGGAGTTCTATCACTGGAGGGTTTTTCCAACCATGTTTAACTGTGAATATAATATGAAAATACTTATAATGTTTAATCTTCCTACATGTCCAGGATTATAAATTATGATTTATTTATTATTAGGAATCATAAATTACAGGATATTATATTATTAGTCTATTAAATCATTCACAAAAATCAAGCAAGTCACATAAATTGGTTTGGTAAATAATATGTGTAGTTTCTTAGACAAGACAATCAATGGTTAATAAGAATGCTTAATAGTTCAATAATATTTAATATTATATGATAATAATAATAATAGTGAAAAATTATAATATTAATGAGGAAGTATGTTAAATAGTACTAAAAATTCCATAGTTATTAAGAATTTTTTTTTTTTTGAGTTACTGAATTAGTTTAACTGTTAAACAATGATATTATTTTATTATCATTATATTACATATTTTATTATTAATATTGTTATCGAGATTTTGATTTTACATTCTGAGTATTAAAGTTAACTATACTCAGACAGCATTCAGTTTATTTTTATTTTGATATAATTTTTTAGATTTCAGTTTCAAATATTTTTGATTATCAAGTATGTTCTGAATGTATTCTTTTCTGTAGCCTGAGAAATAAAAGAGGTATTGATTTTATAATATTCCAGAGGAGAATATTACAACATAGTATAACAAATGATACAACTGTCGTTTATCGTATAACCAGTTTAAGGTGTTTGAATACTCTTGGTGAAATTATATATAGAAATACTTATATTTTTAATATTTTTTTTCTGCCATTTTCTTATATTTTGAATGATAACATCTAATAAAATAAAAATTGTCACATCGAGCAATCGTGCTAATCCGTATTAAAGGGAACCCTATTAAATTATTCTGATCGTTAAATTAAAAACTAGGTGAGTTATTTAAAATGTTCTTTTAAAAATAGTGATATTAACTTGTTTGCTAAGATGCAACTATTATTGTGTTATACTTCATCATCAAAATGATTAAATTTTTTAAATATAATAATTCAATCACACAAATAAAAATTATATATCCCCTAGGTTTGTAATGTACAGAATGATTCACATATGTCATTGTGAATTACGATAATTATGATAATTTTCAAAGTTCTCTCAATTTATTAATCATGCAGTATTTTTTATCATAATCAATTATCATAGTCATATATTAAACTAAATGAAAAGTAATAATAACTAAAAAAATAAGACAGTTTGAATTTGGTGAATTGAAATTAAACAGTAAAAAATATATGTAAATACTCATTACGAATAATTTAATTTAATGTAAAAACACATGTAAACTATATTTAAGACTGTCTCGTAAGATTTAGATATAGAAACGATAAATTGTTACATTATACTACACAAAAATAACTTTTTACCATTATTTGAAAAAAAAAAAATTATACGATTTCTGTAAAATATGATTTATTCAAAAAACCTAAAATATCATTCCATGTATATAGTTCTTTATTTATCGTATTCACTATAAAAAATTAAATGAATTATAAATTAATTAATTTAAATAACGAAAAATTTTCAATTCTATATCTAGATATTGCGAGACTTTAAGCAAAAAAATGTTTGCGTCATCATCTACACTCACATCAACAGTACTCATATTGCATTCAATAAAATCCTTTAACCTCTTCCAATAATATTCGTTAATTATTGTAATTTAATTAAAATTTCAAAATTATATTAATCAGGATATAGAACTTGTAGTATTTTAAGTGTAGAACATGGTTATTTAAATTTCAATTTCTTATACTAAAATAAATTACATAATTAACAAAAAAAATTAATTGTACGGTAAGTGGCAATAACGTGCTTGTAGCAATTCATGAAATTTGTATAGCCTGATGTTCCATAAAAAAACAAAGTAATATGAAAAAATGATATGTAATACATTTTTGGATTTATTTTTATTTCAAAATCAGAAAAAAAATATTTACAAATCGCTATTATTTTCACTATTAATGTTTAATGATTTCACAATTTTATATTTTTCTGAATCTGTAATATTATTGTCAAAAAATTAGATTAACTAGCGTATCAATAAGTTACCAAATATGATCGGAAAATGCTTAAAAGCCTACATCGCTAATAAAGCATTAATGTTTAAAATTTTAAAATTAACAAAATTGATCTGCGTGATGTAATTTGTATAATGAAACAATAACATTAATCAAATAAATGTACGTATAAAAATTGTACATGTATTATCTTTTTAGTAAAACAAAAATTATAAGGCAGATAATAAACCAAAATAAGGTATAAATATTAGTAACAAAAAAAAACACGTAAGTAAAACAATGATCAACTTTAAAACAAATTTTTCAAAAATTAACTAGTTTCTTAGATCTACTTTAGATTGACCAAAAATTGTCCTATGATTAATGGTTTTTTATTAATTACGTAATTAAAATTAATCTAAGGAATTTGAAAGTTATATAATCGTGATCTACGCTGAAAATGCTACAATTTTCATACGCTGAATAATTATATAGTTAATTAATATTTTGTTAAAAATACACAAAAAGTTTCGAACTCAAATTTTTAGAAAATATTTTTATTGTTTATATAAGAAATCTAGAAATATCTGGTTATATATATTGTGATTGATTTTTCGTGCTACTCTGATTACCAGGTACATAAATGCCTAGATATAAAAATAAACAGATCCAGAAATTCCAAAATTATAGTTTAAAAGTTGTTAACAAACGGTTATTTTGTTACCAAGGTCAGTTTTATTAATATATTATTTATTCTAATTTTTAATCAGGTTAAACATAATAATTTTATAATAATTATTATTTCTAAATTTTATAATTATCTATTATAAAATTTTAAGAGATACGGGGAATAGAACACAACTTTTTTCTAAAAATTATAGAACATAGAATATTATTAACATCTGAAATGAAAAAATATTATATGAAATTAAATTTCGTATGTTATAGTTGAATAGTCACTGTATATACTTTAATATTGTAGGGAATAAATAATTCAATTTTAATTGTTTACTTATTAAATTTTATTTAATAAGAAACTTTTATAAAGACAATTATTTTTGTTACGATATTTATTCTAAGAAAATTGTGGAAGAATAGCATTAAAAAAAAAGAAAAATGGTTTGTAAATTGTAATGTTTTAATAAGTCATTGTAGTTGTAAATAATCTTTCAATATTTTTCAGAATTATCCAGTCTTGTTGAGTTTGTGTTTGTTTATTTTTGCTGGTAATAAATATTTTTATCAAATTAGACGAAGTAATACTTTAAGTTTTTTTTTTTGTGGAGGTAAAAAATACATGTACTTTTTGAAGCAATAGAAATACGGTTTCAGATTTTGTAACATTTTTGAAAGAATTTTACCATGTCTCTTAAACGCGATTATTATAAATTTATAATTGAGTTATAACTAAAACATTAATTTAATATTATATTTTTGATTATTGAAATGTTTAATTTATCTTTTACAAACCAAAGTTATACGCACTGATAGAGTTTTAGAAAATTGAATAAGTTTTTCTTAATTTAGAGTGTAAAATTTTAGCTTCATAGGAGTTAATATCTATCCGCTTAAAATACGATCGAAAAATTCGGTTTAATACGCTAAAAATATTTAAAAATATGAAATTCATAGTATTTTTTTCATAAAATTATTACATTTTTCAATGATCAATATACATGTTTCTTAGAGTGAAGCAATTAGGGACCACGTGAGCCAGCAGTGTTTATCGTAGATATTTCAGTAAAAATTTTTGTTCTGGAGACATGTTTCCAGGTGTTGTACATAGTCACAACTTTATTATAGTTTTTATATTACTTTTTATTTTTATATTTTGTGGTGTTGTAATACACAACATACAATATGAAATATATGATATAATAAATACTGGTCTTATTAAATCTATTATTGAACGATACGATAATATAAATGATAATATTATATATATATATATATATATTTATGTATTTTGAAAGCATATGGTATCCCAGTCAATGATCAAAATGAAGAACGTAAGTTAAAACTTAATTAACTCCTTATTTCAATAAAAGATTCAAGTGTGATATTCGGTTACATTAATTAAGAACTTATTAAATCTCATCCCGTCGATCATTTGCTTAACCCCATATTTGACTCTTTAACATGTGAAAACTACCCTCTCTAGAATGTTAAATTCGGGAAATAAAAATATGTAATTTTGATCATCATTATTTGTATAATAACGACCCTAGTTGTGTCCTAGGCTTTTTTACATATCGTGTTTAAAAGTATTAACGGGTGATGATGTTTTAGCACAATTACTCTACACCCATCACTAACTTTTTGTATTATTTTACTTGTGTATATGAAGTGAACAAGATACAAATACACAAATGTCATAGAGTGTACCCTACAGGAAAAAAAATATATTTATATACAGGGTGTTCAGTAAGTAAGGAAACATATCAATTGTTATAAACTATGAGAACAATAGAAATTCGTTTCCTAACTGAACACTTTATATATAACTTATAGGAGCGTCAACTGTATTTTTTCAAATAGCAACATAAATAACTTACTATATTATTTAATAATAATTAATTAATTCATAAAATGACTAGGTTGTGTTATAATTTAAAAATTTAAGCAAAAGTTAATAAAATACAAATAATAAATAAATGATGATGGGGACTTGGGTTTTTGTATATAATGAGAACCTGATGTTGTGGTTCTATCGGGGTCGTATGGTTCGAGGGCTTAGAACGACAAAGACAAGTAGATATAAAAATATATGTTAAGTTCCTCTTATAGAGGTATAATAAACTATTGTCTGGTTAGTTTCTAATGTCTTAACTAAGAGGCAACGAAACGGCAGAGCCAGTCCACGAATACCAGACCCTAACTTATACATTAGAAATCACGCTAGGTCTTTTTTAAAACTTCTTTAAGACAACAAAACGGCAAAGCCAGTTCACGAACACCATATAATGTGATTATGTATAATTTCTTTAACCAACCAGTCAAAATTGATACTTTAAGATATTAATTTAATAAATGATCTATTGCTTTGTCATCCTTTACTCAAACTTATTAACTCCAAATAATTGGGATAACATAAAATTACTTACTTCTTTTATTCTTGCAGATTGCTGTAAAATTATTTGATAAATATCTCGATATGTTTATATATGTTTAAAAGTATTTAATTCGCACTTAATCAAAAGATAAATAATTAAAACAAGTTTTAACACAACAACACAGGGCTGTGACTGATAATTGTTTCTTTTTATTCTTATTTCAATTCAGAGAAAGCGAACTCTCTCTCTCCTTCACTCCTCGGAGTCTGAAAATATTTCAGTGCTTTTTATAGTAAAATGATAGTACCCCCAATCCAGGGATATTGTTGTCAGCGCTTTTAGTGATCTTTTTAGTTTATTGTATTTAATTATACATTACATGATTATTATATTGAGATAACATATTTAACAATTGATAAATTGACATATATATATACATATATAAATAATAAGAAATTGTGTTGAACATCGTATTTGTTATGACAGATAAATTATTTGTTTGTTTACAAATTATTTAAAATACAGATTACACATTAATAATTGTAAGATGCGTAATGCAAAGCATTGATCATATTACGACAGTTGATAATATATTTTAGAATAATATTTCAGAAGCTATTAACAAATTAAAATTCTGACTGTTGGTGAGGTGTAGGTGCAGCTATTTTTAGTATCAGTCATTTCTCGGCGTATTCTCCCATTTGGCAAAGATTAAAAATGAGAATAATATCCGTAGTACTGATCCAAAAGGTTTTATCTTCTAGTCATTGTCGTATTTCATTATTATCTATTAAAGAAACTAATAAATTATGTACGTTGCCATTTGAAAAATATAAAGTTGACATCTCTATAAGTTATAATGCATGATTTTAAAAATTAATTTATAGCTAATAAATAAAAAAATATATGTAACTATAAAATAAAAATCGTTTCTATAATTATATTTACTATAGGAATAATAGAATGGTTATTAATAGAAATAAACCCATGATTCGGTATATATTATTTTTTATGTTTTGTAAGCAGATGGTATCCCGGCCGATAACCAAAACGAAAAACGTAAGTTAAAAATAAATCATTAATTTCAAATTATATTTTTGACTATTGAATATGGTTGATATTGAGAATAGAAGATCTGTATTGATATTTAATAAGCAGGGATGGTGCGGCGTAGGCCTCTTGTTGTTAATCACTAAACTAGATATTATAATGATAATTACTGCACACCTATTTGAAGATGAAATGTAAATGTTATATCGTAAAAATACAGTTCACGTTATTAACTAAAATAGAGTGTTTTTAGTTTGATATAAAATATCGTAAGCTACAGCCAGAAATGTTGAATTTTTAACCCGCTTATATTAGTTTCACATGTTTGTTGTGGGTTGTGTGTTTGTAACTTTCCACGCGGCACGTGTTATTATTCTCGCGTACAACGTTACAACCATTTTATTGATAGTAACTACTATCATAACATGAAACTAAAAAGTGAAAAATAAATATATTAAAAAAAAAACTAAAAAAAAAGTTAAAATAATTTTTAGTTCAATGTGCTTCAAAAGCATGTTTCTTTAGTTTTTTAAACTATTTTTTCTTTTACGAACAAACATTATACGCACTGATTTGATTTTAGAATAGTTTGGCTTTATACGTTAAAAGTATTTGGAAACATGAATTTCATAGCAATTATTTCATAAAACTAATATATTTTTCAATGAATAATATTCATGTTTTTTAGAGTAAAGTAATTAACGATCACGTGAGTCAGCGGTTTACATCATAAACATTTCAGTAAAATTTGTCTCATTTTTCTTGGTGTGGTGTACAGGTGAGGTAGAAAAATTATTGCCGCGCGATAAGACATGTCTTCGGGTACCTTATACAGTTATAAATTTGGTAACATATTTATATAATGGTTTATTTTGATATTTTTTATCGTTGTAATACACAACATCAATACGGAATGTATGATATAATAAATACTAGTCTTATTAAATATATTATTGAACGATAGGATAATATAAATGATAATATTTTATATATATTTTTATTTATTTATTTTGATAGTATGTGATATACAAGAAGATGTCCCAAATGAAGAAAGTAAGTTAAAACTCAATAAAGAATCCAAGTGTTGTTTTTGGTTATATTAATTAAGAACTTAATCAATCTGATGATGTAAAGAATCAATTATTGAATAACATAATAATAAGATGAAGTAAAAAAATATATTTTTTTATTACATACTTCCACAACAATATCCATTAGTGGAAAGTATATCTACATAAGAAATAAAAAAATTTTGCGTAATTTTATTTTTAAAATTGAACAAATCTTTAAATAATTAATAGAGGGATTCTTTTTTAGTGTCTCTTAAAGTTCATGTTTCGTCATTGCAAATATTAAATATTATTAAAATACATTTTTCAAATGGAAAAATAAATAATTATAAGTTAATATAAAAATATATTTATTTATTTTTATCTGTGATATCATATCATATTCTAGGCGATAATCAAAACGAAGAATGTAAGTTAAAACTAAATCGAGTTTTTAATTCAATAAAAACGAATATAGAATTTTATAAGGATAGTTAATATAAATTAAATAAAATATCTTTCTGTTAAGATTCTTCTTGAATAACACTTAATTAATTAAGATTAAGAGTTACTTAGGCTTCACATATTTCCTGTCACCTGACTAACAATTCTTAATCCTCAATAGTTGCTGCAACTTACGAAAATGTGATTGAATGAACCTTTTTAGTATTCAGTTACAAGATTCCGGTAAAATTATGTTGAATTTTAAATATTCGAACAAAAGTTATACGCACTGACATGTTTTTAGAAAGAGAAATGTAATTTTCGTAAATATAAATAGAACAGTTTGATTTTATACTTTAAAAATATTTAAAAATGTGAATTTCATAGAATTTTTTTCATAAAATTATTACATTTTTCAATGATTAATATACATGTTTCTTAAAGTGAAACAATTAGGGACCACGTGAGCCAGCAGTGTTTATCGTAGATATTTCAGTAAAAATTATTGCTCTGGAGACATGTGTCCAGGTGTTGTACATAGTCACAACTTTAGTATAGTTTTTATATTAAAATTTATTTTTATATGTTGTGGTGTTGTAATACACAACATACAATATGAAATTTATGATATAATAAATAATGGTCTTATTAAATCTATTATTGAACTATACGATAATATAAATGATAATATTATATATATATATATATATATTTATGTATTTTGAAAGCATATGGTATCCCAG
>NW_026099572.1:47886-53720 GCF_025091365.1 Daktulosphaira vitifoliae
ATTATTATAAACATTTACTTTAAAGGAAGGTTAAAAGAAATAAAGAAGGTTAAAAATTATTACTTTTAACATATTAAAAATCAATATCAATAATAATTTGAAAACTATTCAATATAAAAATTACATAATTAAATGAATTACTAATCTGGGTATAATTAAGGAAATAGAAGTTGATGTTGCTTGTAATAATTNTCTGGGTATAATTAAGGAAATAGAAGTTGATGTTGCTTGTAATAATTATTATCCATCATTTTTTTAGAATTAAACACTATCTACAGATTTGCATTGAAGCGTTTCTTATGATAGTGATTTTAATCACTGTCAGATATCATTATACTTGATCTAACTATGCCACGTCACCACTGTGCCGCGACATCCATGTGCTGGGTTTGTTTTATTAAATGTTTAAATAATATTTACAAACCAAAAACATATTTTTTATTTTATTTAAATTATTTTGAAATGATTATTGGATTGCTAATGTAAACTTACTGTTCCAATGGGACAAATGTATGTAGACATATTTAAACTGCTTAGAAGCATATTCCATGCAACAGGTTCCAATGCCGTTTTGGACATTGTACAAGCATTTGGATATTGAAAAATATATGCATTTTCTTTCCAGCCACCTATTTTATCTAAAACAGCAAAGTTCAACTCCACCTGTATGGAATCAAAAAACACGTTATTTTTATTTAAATATTTGTTTAAAAAATTCATTATTTCTTCTTAAGCACAAATAATTGCATTTTATACATGCATGTTATTTTTTCTACCAAATAAAACCTAACATAAAAAAAATAATATTAGCACATATTATATTATAATATACCATATTATTTGTATTAACTTACTAAAATACACATTAATTAATAATTTTATTTATTTACTCATACTCAATAAGCAAAAATACAAATAAAATAAAATAAGTAGCAAGAGTGAGTACAAAAAAAATGTAAAGATATAACAATGACTTACATTAATAAGATCAATAACATTTAGTAAATTCCAGTGTGTTAAAGTAAAATTAAAAACTTACAATTGAAGAAGACACAAAGGGTTCTAAATTTAAAGCATTAGCTTATCACATAAGTCTATTGATAAGGGCATTCAATTTAATTTTTTTTTATTGATCACTGAGTAAAAAAAATGTTTTGACTTAGAATTTTTTGGGGAAACCAAAAAATTTATTTATTTAAAGTTTCCGAACAATCCAGCAGTCCATTTAGTAATTTAAATAAGATAAATAAACCAAACTTAACCCTTCTGGTATTTAAAGAACATAAATTCAAAAGTATTAATATTGGTTCATGCCTATTTCTATCAATCTAACAGACTAAACATAAAAACCTTAAAAAATTATTTTGAATTACATTAAGATTTATTTTATGGCTTTTATAGACGGGTGACTAAAGAGTAGAATAATATTCGAGATTTAATCTAACGTTAGTACATTATAATGTTTTTAAAACAACAAAGTGTGTGTAACATTTACAATTCCTTGTTGAAAATCATAAAGATTTTATGTGTTTTTTGTGATGTTATTTATATACATATTAAAAATAAGATATGACTCAAAAATAATACCAAGATGAGTAATAGGATTTAATTTATTAAAAGGAATAAAGTTAATTGAATATGAAGATGAATGAGTATTTTTGGATCTGGATTAAGTAAAAAAAGTAAGAATCATTCATTATAGTAAAATATTAATACTCATACATACAAATAATGAGTCATCAAATGGAATCTCCAAGTTCAAATTTCCTGTAAGCACTGACTTAGAGTTGGAGGTCTTAATTAAATGAATATTTATATCAATCTTATATTTGATAGTAAAATTACATTTGGATCCTGTTTTAAATATTGCATGATATTCTCCCTAAATTATTTATAGAATAGTTCATTAAATTGTTTTGTAAAATTACTTTTGCAATAGAAGTCTCNAACTTAACCCTTCTGGTATTTAAAGAACATAAATTCAAAAGTATTAATATTGGTTCATGCCTATTTCTATCAATCTAACAGACAAAACATAAAAACCTTAAAAAATTATTTTGAATTACATTAAGATTTATTTTATGGCTTTTATAGACGGGTAACTAAAGGNCATTAAGATTTATTTTATGGCTTTTATAGACGGGTGACTAAAGAGTAGAATAATATTCGAGATTTAATCTAACGTTAGTACATTATAATGTTTTTAAAACAACAAAGTGTGTGTAACATTTACAATTCCTTGTTGAAAATCATAAAGATTTTATGTGTTTCTTGTGATGTTATTTATATGNATAAAGATTTTATGTGTTTTTTGTGATGTTATTTATATACATATTAAAAATAAGATATGACTCAAAAATAATACCAAGATGAGTAATAGGATTTAATTTATTAAAAGGAATAAAGTTAATTGAATATGAAGATGAATGAGTATTTTTGGATCTGGATTAAGTAAAAAAAGTAAGAATCATTCATTATAGTAAAATATTAATACTCATACATACAAATAATGAGTCATCAAATGGAATCTCCAAGTTCAAATTTCCTGTAAGCACTGACTTAGAGTTGGAGGTCTTAATTAAATGAATATTTATATCAATCTTATATTTGATAGTAAAATTACATTTGGATCCTGTTTTAAATATTGCATGATATTCTCCCTAAATTATTTATAGAATAGTTCATTAAACTGTTTTGTAAAATTACTTTTGCAATAGAAGTCTTCTACCATTTGAAGATGAGGTAAAAATGTGTTTTGACTAAGTGATTTTACTTGATCGTAGATAAACATATTATTGATAAGAATTAAAAATAACTTATTCATTTTTACAAAAAAATATATTAGAATAAAGCACATAAAGTATATAGATTATTAATAAACTTATAAAAAATTAGAAAACGCTAAATTATTCACAAATAGTGAACAATGGCAACCATTACTCAATGAAAAAACATTGTGGTGGACCTTTTTATTACAAATATATAATAATTAAAGCTGTTTTTAAACATAAAATATACATTTAAAATTTATGTATAAAAAATGCTTTAATGACACTGAAAATTAGCCAATAGAAAGAAAATTCTGCAGAGAGATATGTCCCGATTACAAAAAAAGGAAGTAACTAAACACTAAACTAATTTAATATGTAATATATATAATTTTAATTGCACTAAATTTAGAAACACAATGGCTGTTACATACACTTTTATCATATTTATCTTTCTGTCATTATTATGTCATCAATGTATATCATATACACGTGGATATTTATGTATTAAAAAGATTTTGTATATTGTTACACATTCACTATAATATATAGTACTATATACTACTAAAAGTGAGAGCGTACTAAAAGTAAGTGTGATGGTATTTACCAATTTTGGATGTTTAGAATTTGGTCAATTAATAAGCATCAAGGTTCTTTCAGAGTTGTAGAGTTCGAGGGCTTAGAACAATAAAGACTAGTATACAGAGTGATCGAAATCTGATAAGTCCTCATTGCCTCAGAAACATTGAGAATTTTAAATTCTCTTCAGGGATAAAAATCTTTATTTATAATTTGTTTAAATGGAAACCACTATTTTTGATTTAATAATATGATAGAAAAAAAAAATTACAAACAATTTTTTTTATCCGAACAACCGTTTACGTTTTATAATTCTTTAAAGATTTTGACTTCAAGAATAAATATTGTCATATATTACGTTTCATAAAATCGGTGGCAGTGCAACTGATATGTTTGATTCCACCGTGATGACAATAATAATAGGTTATGATAGCTCACAAATTATTTTTTATGGTAGTTATTAAGAAAAATTTCCAGGTCGGTTTATCGTCAATATATAATAAACTATCGTTTAGTATAAGAGTATGTCTTTTAATAATCATTCATTTTGAAAGATAAGATACGATGGGTGCAATAAAATTATACATGTTCTATCTGTTTAATCATAAACACAACCTGTATTTTTATAAAAATATGTAAATGGAAATTCTGTCTAAATATCAAAGTACTTTTGTACCATGGACAGTCGTTGTGCTATTCAAAATCACATAATTATAAAGTGATTTTGAATATCATTTTATGATATGTGTATTAAATAGACAATATACATTTTATAACAAGATTAAATGCTCTAAAAATTATTAAATCAAAAATTTATCTCTAGAAAAATAAAATATAATTTTATAAATTATTATTAATAGTATTTTACGATTAATGAAAAATAACATTAATTTGGGAAAATTTGAGATCATGGTTTTTAAAACAATTTCAAATTTAAAAAAGTAAATATAAAAGAATCTAAAAAAGAAAAAAAGAGCGAAATTGTTTTTCTACCATCAACATAAATCAGGAGGGAAAAAAAGTATGCCTCCCCTGAATTATGTTGGTGGTAGTGTGGACACTAGTTGGACATTGAGTGATACAATATCTGGCCGCACCAACGTTACGAAACACGCTCTCGAAAAAACGTGGCCCATCTCATCTATCCTGAAAAACTCGTCACGAACACCGCTGCAATGAGATTTGAACCACCTACCAGAATACATAGAAATCCAGGGCCGGATTTAGGGGAAGGCTGAGTGGGCTGCAGCCCAGGGGCCCCCACAAATTTGGTATACATTGGTATCGCAAATATGATAATAATTACTATTTAATAAGTAAAAAAATATATTTTCTTGTTTATGTATAAAGGGCCCTCACAATGCATTCCGCCCAGGGGCCACCACATACCTAAATCCGTCCCTGTAGAAATCGGTATTTTACCCATGCTACTAGTGCCCACGGTAACGTCATGAAGCAATAATGTACTTATTTAATTGACACAGATTGAAGAGTTTATACATGAATTATTATAGATGCATTCCACGTCTGGTCAACAATTTTTTAAAATTTTCAGCGGATTTTAAATATTTTTCATTTTAATAATACCTTGTTAAATTCAATTTTAGTACCAACGGTCAATTTCTTTAAATAAATTTAATTTATTTTATGTACTATAAAATGAAAAAAAAAATTTATCCCGACACCTTATCTTCTATGTGCAAATGGCTGTCGAAATTTAAAAAAAAAATGTAATGTTTGCGATAAAAATCACCTTCTATCGGAATGTTTTTTGTTCTTAAAACTCCCATAACTTTTTCAAATATTAACAAATCAAAATAATATTTTTTTATATTTAAACCTTATATAATTTCCTTTCGTTTGATATAATTGTTTTTGAAAATCTAACACTTATTCTGCTCACAGGGGGGATTTAAAATAGCAACTTATTTTATAAAATCTAACTTTTTTAACTTGACTTTTGAAAATGTTCCGGAAATACTGCGTCCTTTAAATATATGTCAAATTAAAGCTTACTTTATGTACTATAAAATTAAAAAAAAAAATTTGTCCCGACGACCTATCTTCTATGCGTAATGGGCTACCGTATTCAAAAATATGCTATTTTTGTGTTAAAATCCTGGGTTTTGTATTTTATTTTATTTTAAAATATCTTATAAGGGCAATACACTGACATTAATGAATGTTTTATAATTTAATTGAGAAAGAATGAAGTTCATAAGACATAAGAAATTAAACTTTTTAATTTTTTTTTACTTTTTTAAAGTCAAAAAGTAATTTTTAAATTTGAGTTAGCTTAAATAGCTAATTGTATCATGCGACAGAAACAACGAACAGTTGCTGAATGGGTAACACATGAGTCTTTCACGCTTAGGGTACGAGGTTCAAATCCGTCTGTGACATTTCATATTTTGCATTTTTTTTTGAGTTAGAATAAAATTTTCAAATCATTTGATATTTATCTCATTTAGATTCAATAACTTCAAT
>NW_026099572.1:53820-55996 GCF_025091365.1 Daktulosphaira vitifoliae
CGCGTAACTCTCGGGTCATGGGGCGCCTATTTAAGGACTTAGTGCACGCACAAATATGGCATTTTACGTACATGCGAACTGCGTTTCTTAGCCCTTTAGAGTAGAACCGTCGTTTTACCGCTCGGTACGTTTCTCTCCTTCCGTGGAAACATGATAGAAGATCGTGGAGGTAACGTCAATTTATATGTTGTAATTTGTCAGTGGGTACGACTACGAGTGTGTCCGCGTCAATACGAATACGTAAAATACTGTTAAGANACGCCAATACGAATACGTAAAATACTGTTAAGAAAAAAAAAATGCCCTTATTCATAACGTACGGTTTTTCGTTTGCTATTGCAAACTTTTGTAAATTTTGTATGAACGAAGTGATAAATAGGTCGTTGTTTTGCCACTTTCGTAACTCTACCCGGTAAACGGTCGGTCGCAGATTGCGACGTTTGCTTCGGTAATGGAGTTGATCTTATCGTGAGTGGCGGCGAGTGCAGGCGGACTAGTCGTTGGTGCGCTTATTAAATTGTCATCAAGGGCGTCTTCGTCAAGAGGTGGTCCATCCGTAGGGTGACCTGATAACTTCGTTAGGGCACTTCGTTATGTTTGCCCGGCAGGTGTGTTGTGGTAAAATTTAGGTTTCTCAGGTGTAATGCTCAGCGAGTCAACTTACTGTTTGTGTCCTTTGCTTTGTGTAAGTACGTCAGCGCTGATTTATCTCTGTACAATTCGAAAGTGACGTACTCTAAGTATGACCTAAATAAATGTAACAAAATCAATTATAAACTCGGCGAATCGCAAAACATATATTCCTGTATAATAGCCCTTTTCTTTTACAATGAATCATTTCTATCTTATAATTACTCATTTATTACAATTTAATAAGTAATTTCTAATAAACTACACATTTTCCAGAGTATATGCCCTCTTCTTATGTAGTTGTGTACCCCCTAAATATAGATTTACTCTTACCCCCATACTTGTGTTACCATCTGTACTAACTAAGAGTGAGAGGAGACCCTCTACCTTATACTCTTAACCTTTCACAATGCTATGGGAAGGGAACCATATGCCTTTCATCATACCCCCGACCATATACACCGCCCATCTACCTAGGGAGAGGAAACGGCCCGAGACGTTTTGGGGTTCCTAGCTCATATATTATAGTCTATTTTGATAAATCTAAAATGATCTAAAATAAATTAATCAATTGTCTTGTTTACTTAAATTGTACGTTTATAAAAATTATTCACATATTGTCACAGGTAAATTTTATGTAATTATTTTCAAATAAAATATAGAATCAAAATTTTTGTTATTTTAAAATAAATACAGATAATAATATAAAATTTAATCCCTTGTACAATTTATAATTGGAATGTTTTTCTACGCCAAACAGTATAAGATTTTGAACGAAATTTAATACGCAACGATAAATATAAAAAAACATAGAAAATTAAAATAGTGAAATTTAAATAAGTTATATGATAAAATGTGATAAAATATGGTTCATAGTTGTATTTGAGGTCATCACAATAAAATAATAATATTTCAGTATATCATTGTTGATTATCACTATATATAGGTTCTTTTTTCTTTTTTTTTTTTTTATTATAAAGTCTACCTGACATCTCGTCATCTTGACTTACAGTTAACACATATAATTTTTTGACATTTGGAAACAATAACTTATTATATACATTAAGAAATGATGATATATACACTATTCTAACTATTTACAATTTTTTTTTCTTTTTTCTTTTTTTTTTTTTTTATCTATAGGTTCAAGAACATTAATGAAATAAATAATATAGAATTTCAAATAAAATAAAGTATATTTAAATTTAGTTTGGTTTATTATAATATAGTAAATCATTAGAAATTTTTATTAGCATCTAGTAATTTGAGGTTATTGTATGTACATCGTCATTAATGAGATGCGCACTCACTAAACGGAGTCCAAATAAAAATTATATGTATTGACTTGATGATAGAAGTAATTTTAAAAATCGTCTTTGAAAAAGTCTGATATTCACTGATGATGATAGAATCTTGATTGTTGATTTGTAGTTATATATTTTAGAGAATTATATGTGATTAATAAAAGCGTATTTTAGCTTCGATGCGAAGCTGAGAAGGTATTGGTTTTCCTAAGATGTGTTTTTTTTTTTTTTTTTTGTCTGTT
>NW_026099572.1:56878-60721 GCF_025091365.1 Daktulosphaira vitifoliae
AAATTGTGGAAATTGAGCCTTACAATATACTATATATAGAAAGAAAAACAACATATATATATAATCACAATCTGATATTTCCGTTATGATAGAAAAATAATAATAAACAAACAAGACCCAAATGATAAGTAGAATTAGCTAAAATTAATAACGAAAATAATAACATACATCTCCTGCTTATAACTAATACATATTATGTGGACTGTAAATCCGTAAAATAACAATAAAAAAAATTATTATTAATTACCCACTGCCGTTTGGAACTGATGAATAATGTGAAGTCCGGATACAGGAAGGGCAAATAACACCGTCACATTCAGCAAAAAACGATAAGCAGCTCAAGTCAACGACTATGGTGACAAAGTAATACACGACCCGAATACTTGGCATCGATATGACCGAAACGACCAAAAGAGAGAGCGCGAATGAATGTTTCACGACCACTGCCACTCACTGCAGGGACCGGTCTAAACAGCAGCGCCGCCGTACCGTTACGAAGGTGGTGGTTTTTTAGTGGGAAAAAACATTGAAGGTCGCGGCGTATATTATATAAAAAACGCGGAATTTCCGGAATACTAGACGGCTACAGAACAAAAAAGATAAAAACAAATTGCGTTGTGTCAGCGGCATACCCGTTGTGACAAACACGAACGTGTATGATGTGATCGACTGACCTGCTCTCCCTCACTTACCGTGTTTTCATATTAAATTAAATGTATCGCATCACCTCACATTAATGTGTATCTAACAAAAAGTGTTAATTATTTAAAAAAATATACGTTTAAAATTAAGTAAGAAAAGTTAAAACTATAGAGACACTGTATAAAGAATACACTAGAGTATGTAGGGAATAATCTTAAAGCACACTTGATAAAATAGATTGTTGAGTGATAGGAAAAACAATATAAATATATTTATTGCATTTTCATCAATAATGATCTACATTTCATAATGTTCTACCGTTTGTTCTATAAAATCTTACACGTTATTTATTACCTTATGTCTAACAAATTATTATTACATATTGTTTATTATTTCCTGTTTCTTTTATATAATTAATATATGCTTTTTTTTTACGAAATTTCAATATTATATTTAAACAAGTAAAAAGTATAAACAGAGTGATTTTTTTATTATAACCCACTCAATTACTTACAGAATAAATATAATTTAAACATTTTTTTCTTTAGTTATACATTATTCTTGAATTATTAACTATTTAATACATTTTAAGTTCATCTCTTATGCCTTGTAAGGGTGTCAACTTTGTTTTTTTAAATGAGAACACATATTTTGAATTTAATAAAATGTTTGAGTTTTTAATTTAATAGTAAACGGCATTTGAATTTTAATATAACTTTTGACAGGTTACAAATATATAAAAAAAAATCAAACTAATTGGCCGCAACGAAAAATTTGTAACTATCATGGTGTTTTACAAAATTATAAGAAAAGGGTCGCCAACCTACTGGGCGAGACAGTGTATTGTCAGACCACCGTAGGATATAAAAAAAATTAACTTTTGTATATTAAAACAATTAACCAAAAATATAAAATTAATAAATATTAAAGTTGATGTCCGTTGAGTCGTTGATAGTAGATGTACACCAAAACCTCGTGACAGTTGTTACATAACCATATTAATGAGGGATGACCTTATACAAGGTCGTTGCCCGTACCTTATAAACTAGGGGAGTTGATTTTTGAAAGAAAAAAAAAATACACGAGTCCATTGAAGATGGAACACGCAAAAAAAAGAAAAATATGATGGTTCAGTTAAATTAAGGGGAATTTATTAAGAAAAAAAAAAACAAAAAAAATTAAGTTTACACGAGGCAAAAAACCTCGTCTACAATTAAAGGGGAAAAAGAGAGAGAAAAAAAATATATATTAATAAAAACAAATAGTTACACCTACACTTTTATTATTAGAGAATACAATGAACGTCTTCGGGTACCCACCGGCTATTAACCGTGGTATTACCGCTAAGCACGGCGGGTATACGTCTCAAGTAAGCGACTGGTTTTTGGCAGTTAGGCTTAGCTTGCAAGACGTTTGGACACCCTGGAATAAAATGCACTACGTCACCACATTGTAATAACATGTTCATCACCCAATAAAATATAATATAAAACCTATAAAAAATATATATAACATGACAGGTAGTATTGGAACACGCCTGCCATGTTGAGGGACCTAAATAAAAATAAGGGCACCTATACAAGAAAAACTATATAAAAAAATATAAAAAAAATTCGCCACACGTGCTTATGGCACGGCGCACTAAAAAAAATTCTGGTTCAACAACATTAAAACAAAAATATACATTACCAGCCCCGAAGGGCTAACGAATATGGAGGTAGGTTTAGCCGACGCCAATATAAATAATAATTGCATAATAAATAAATCTCGGTCACTCACAACAAAAAAAAATATAATACAAAATAGTTGTAGCGCACACAACAATAAAAAAAACCGAAAATTAGCGTACCAGTTCCGACGATGGCTAATTTCCGACAAAACGTCTGGCGTTTGACCCGACGGTCCGTTGGTGACAACACGGCTAGCCTTTAGAGTAGGGGTCAAAAAAAAAACTTAATACCCAGTGCCAGAAATTACTAAGAACAATTAAAATAATAAGGCGACAATGTATGTGGTGAGCAGTGCAAATGACGTTCAAGATGGAAAAGGAGCGGGGTGAATGTACACACAAATGCCATCCATGAATCGGTCTGAAGTAGTACACAGCTGACTATCTCGCATGCGCATAAACAAATCACAACACCTTATCATAATAATTTTACCGACAAACGCCGTCACAGTCCGCATTCGGCTCAACACAAATATATATATATATATATATACAAATAGACAAAAAATAAATAGATACTTTTGTCATGTTACACTTTATTAGTTTATTAGATATAAACATTTAAAGTTTCAAAATTTTGAGTTAATATACATGTATAATACACTAGGGATTACAAATACAGTTAGCTAATTGATTTTTTATGACATCGATATTCGCAGGTACACAGCATTGTTATTATCAATAGCAGTAAGGAACATTGTTATGAGTTTATAAATATACTAACTGACAATACAAAAAGTATATCTAATGATAGTCATAATTGATAATAAACAATCCGTAACTGTGACAGCAATGTCATAAAAAACTAATTAGCTACCTGTTTTATAATCCCTTGTGTATTATACATGTATATTAGCTCAAAAATTTGAAATTTAAAATTTTTATATTTAATAAACTAATAAAGTTATATTAAAAATTCAAATGCCATTTACTATTAAATTAAAAATCCAAACATTTTATTAAAATCAAAATATGTGTTCCCATTAAAACCAAACCCAGCACAGGGGGGTCCGCGGCACAGTGGTGACGTGGCATAGTTGGATCAAGTATAATGATATCTGACAGTGATTAAAATCACTATCAAAAAAAAACGCTTCGATGCAAATCTTTAGATAGTGTTTAATTTTAAAAAATTGGTGGATTATTCCAAAAGCTTCATAAACTGCTAGTTCCTTATTAATATCCTGATTAAGATAAAGTATGTCGAATGAAAAAGGGATTATTAAAAAATAGTATTTCACATAGAAAAATTATATTGATCGATACACTTTTCAATAAGTTATAGCAGTATAAAGTTAAAAATGTAAAAAATAAAATCGAGAATTTTCACACAATAATAGCATTCGGTAGCCATTTTCACCGGGAAGACAAAATAAAGTCCGCAATTTTTTTTTTTCATCATAAAGTACATTACATTATCTTTAATTTAAGATATATATAAAAGTGTCAGACCTTCCGGAACATTTTCAAAA
>NW_026099572.1:60917-67224 GCF_025091365.1 Daktulosphaira vitifoliae
TTAAACTTGATTCGTCAATAAATACTTTGAAAACATTAGTATGGCAGTTTTTAGTAAAAAAAATTGAAAAACTTTCGAAAATTAGTGATTTTTAAATTTGCAATTTTTTTGGAGGTTTCCCCCATTTACGGGGAACGAGGGAATTTTTTTCAAATTTTGAGGGTAATGTTTTCGACTACATACGATTTGTGATCTTTTGATGTATCATTAAAAGAAATCGGTTCGGTGAAAGCTGAGAAAAAGTGATAACAGACACAAAAAAAAAACCACATCTTAGTAAAACTAATACCTTTTCAGCTTCGCATCGAAGCTAAAACAAATGTTTAAATTATATACATTTTACAAGTAATTGAGTAGGTTATGATAAAAAAATCACTCTGTATATATATTATATGGGTCATTCCATGTGAAATCACCAAACGTGTCTGCTGGTAAAGTTCAGAAATTTATGACAACAAATATAATATTTTTTTTTTATTATTATTATTATTTTACCAGATAGTGCATTTTTTATAATTAAAAACATGAAAAAACAGTCTATGTTCCAGAGCCTATAACTTCACATCCAAATAAGCTATCATTGTGGAACTAGCACTGTTTTACTCATATTAAATAGTACTTCAATTTCTTTCTTGGAAGTTCTATAAGTGGCGTTAAAATTATTTCTCCATCATAAAATTTTCACCAGACGTTTTAATTTCCTAAAAGTAAGTACTATGTAAATTTGAAAAAAATTTGTTCAGTCACTTTTGTGTAATGAGATGATAAAATTGGCTATTTTCAGCAAACCACGCATGTTCAAGACCGTAAAACGATACAAAAAAAATTATAAACCGATTCAAATATGATATGGGTTAAAAGAACATAACTAAAAGTTTCTAAAAAGAAAAAAAAAATTTGAATTAAAAAATTTTTTGACCTTCAAATTTTGTTATTAAAATACTGCAAAATTTAAAAAATTAAAATCAAAATTTCGACGTTCAAAAAAATTCAAAATTCATAAACTTAAGAATGAAATTGAAGTACTATTTAATATGAGTAAAACAGTGCTAGTTCCACAGTGATAGCTTATTTGGATGTGAAGTTATAGGCTCTAGAACATAGGCTGTTTTTTCATGTTTTTAATTATAAAAACTGCACTATCTGGTAAAAAAATAATAATAATAAAAAAAAATATATTATTTTTGTTGTCAATGACCTTTAACCCTTAAACAGTCGCGTGCCACCGACTGTGCAATTAAGTTTTAAAAATAAATAATCTATTGAGAATTTACACTACTCGGTGATACGGAACAAATACGAATAAAACATGTAATAAATACATTGCGTCGCAATGTGGACACATTGATTATCGGTAATCGATGTGATACTATGAACGAATAATTGTATATACTCGTGTCATAATAATTAAATGTATTGTAATATTAATAATAAAAAAATTCAATTAAGAAAAATGGTTATATACATGTAAATACACATAAAACTAATAAATATAAGCCGTTTTTGAGCTCAAAGAAATACAAGAAAAATTAATAAAATTACATTTTGTAATGGTAAAAGCTTTTATTTACCGTCTTAAAAATAAGATTTTGCAGTTAAAATAATTTTTTTAGAAACCAACATTTTTTAATGAAATTTAAAAAAATTTTTTTTTTTTTTCGTAATATAATTTTTAGTAATGCACATAATTTTGTCATTTATTTATTTTTAATTTTTATCCATATTTATATATCATATGGTAACAAATAATGTCTTTGAATTTAAAAAAATGAACTTTTTTATACATATTTTATACTTTTTTAGAAATGGGGTCTAATAGACCCCTACGTGACTATGAACGTTAAAAATAGGTACGTGCCTGCTTAAGGGTTAAAAAGTCTATGATATAAATTTCATAAATTTCTGAACTATACCAGCACACAAGTTAGGTGATTTCACATGGAATGCCCATATATATATATTATTTTTATTGGTATACATATCATTTTATGTGATTGATTAATTGAAGTCTTAAATAATACATTAATGATATACTGCTTATATCATGACACAATATTTTACTATTATTTACCCCTGTCGTGAAAATCTATATTTTCCAAATGTTCAATACGAGTTTAAATATTCGTTGAAAACATATATGTGTTGTGACGGAACACTACTTTTACTACTATTACTATTTGTAATAAACAAAGAGAAACAACAAATTGAAAGGTGGGAAGGGTGGTTTGAGGTACTGGGCAATAGAATGAAGTGGAAAGGGATCTCGGATAGTATGCCTACGCAAACATGTCTGATGTATATGAATACTATGAAATAACAACGAAGGATTACTATCTACTTCCTGCACAGAAACACACGACTTCTGGCGAGTCACAAATATCGCATTTCTTTATAAAAGTTTTTAGTTAATTTTTTTTAAACAACATACCTTACTCTAATTGTTTATTACTAAAAAATCCTTATATGAAGGTGTTATTATAAATGAATATTATCACTCATCTCTAGTTATCTTGATAGAACAGATATTCTGTTGAGATGAATTATGTAGTTGATGTCACTGTTAGCAATGTATAACATATGTTATGTATATGCGTCTGTATATATACTTGAAATTGCGCGACTCTTATTATTATATTAATTCGCGTATAACTATTTCTCTAGTACAATTCTATATTATATTTAACCCAAGCTAAAATCAAATTTATTATTTGTTGGTATTTATGTAAACCCCTTTCAGTATATTATTGTCGTATGAGTAATGTTTTGCACTAATGCGTTTGTAATTAAACAATTTGTAAAACCAATCAATAACTTCTAAATGATATAACTGTCTGGCACAATAAATTATTTCCAAGTAGCCTACGTCTTTTCAGTCGTCCATAGAGTGATCTAGGGTAGATGCGAGCTCAATTTCAGTTCTTTGCACAATAGATTATACTTGTGTCCTACACTCCGATGGCCCACACTGTGGCTGAGATCAGACTGGCTAGTAGACAAGTGGAGAGACACATTAGAGAAATCCTGTGGTTAATTAAAATTTTGATTGTTATATTATTGCACAAGTACTCTGTCTAGCCAGGTTATAGTTCTTCAATAAGTAATAGATACAATTTAACCTAATTATGTATTTTGAAACGTGAATAAATAAATAATTTAAATACCAATACGTTTTATATGTTGAAATATTTATATCACCAAAAAATGATCTCTGGTGAGATTCTTAAGATATTTTTTGTTGTATTTGATTGGTCAATATGATACAATCTTTTAGGTGGGCGTTTAATGGAATGCATAAGAGGGTAGTGTATGGGTATTATTATTTTTTATTCACCTTATCCACAGAGGAACACTGAATTGGTGATATATTTTTATTAAGTATACATGTTATTTATTGCATGTATTAAAGTATAATACTACATAATAATTATATTATATATTTTTAAGTATGAAATCAACACATATTTACTATGCCAGAATAGTGTTTATTGAGTTGAGTATGAAAAAATTAATAATCTAGTGTTCAATTATAAGGAGCATAAAATAATTAAATTAAATTATATTATGTATAATTTTTACAATACCATTATTTAAAAATCTTTTTATTATCGAATATCTATTAACAGGTATAATAACGATAAATTTTATGTACAATATATGACATAAAAACAAGTAACAGTTGTTTTAATTTTTATGGAAAAACATCAACAATTGAATAGAAATAATTTCTCAAAATATCCATTGTCAATAACGTCAATNAAGTAACAGTTGTTTTAATTTTTATGGAAAAACATCAACAATTGAATAGAAATAATTTCTCAAAATATCCATTGTAATAACGTCAATAAACAGACATACACCGCAATAATAAATACTTATTATACCTAAATACACTGGACTACAAGGAACTTTCATCAGAAAAAAAATATACTTTTCTAAATCAACTTTTCGCAATGTTTTAAATGTGTAATTAGGCTTTTTATATCACTTCTAAGTTTTAATATTATTATTTATTATTAAAAAATAAGTATTTACATATAAAAAAAAAATAATTAAGAACAAAAAAAAAATTAATACTGATTTTGATTATTAATATGTTAAAAATAAGGAAAATGACATATTTAAACTATTTGTTTAATCCTTTAAAGTTAATTTTTGTGAAAGTTTATAAAAAAAAAAAATATTTATTACCATAACTTTTAAATCAATTTGCAAGTTTGAAATTGTCATCATTAAATAGAAAATTTTATGACAATTAAAAAAATTGTATCGTATAGATTAATATGCAGTCAGGATATTTTATAATTACTATTTATAGTAAATTTATCAGAAAAGCTCAATATTTTTTGCATTTTTATCGTAATAGATAACTTAAATAAAAATAATAGTAACTTTTGGTGTTTAAAAAGAACTACAATTCAAATATGAACTGAATTAATTTTAATGATTTATTTTAACTAAAAAGACCCCCCAAAAAAAAGAGGTTAAAAAGATCTACTCAATAGCGTATTATAAAATTTGATTATAATTGTAAGAATTCATTGTTAATTCAGGAGAAACTAACAAACATTTTTTTTAGAAATTATTTATATAGCAACATGTTACCAAAAAATTTGGAATATTATAGTATATTAGTAGCACACACAAATAGAGTAAAACAATTATTAAATTACAAAGTAAAATGATTTAATTTTGTAGTTGAAACCTATCATGTCAAATATTCATATTAAACTTGATTCGTCAATAAATACTTTGAAAACATTAGAAATGAATGATTTTAATTGTCTGTATGGAGAACATGGGATAAGTAACTGTTTAACTGATAAATTAGAATTTTTTTTCAATTTTTGAGGGTAATATCTTCAACTAATTGTAATCATTTGACGTATTGATGGAAAATATAGGTCAAGCTAGGGCAGAGAAAATAAATGATAGTCACAAAAAAATACCTTCTCAGCTTTGCATCAAATCTAAAACCTAAAATATAGTAAAATAATTTTAACATGAAAAAGAAATTTCTTCTCGCAAGAGGCGACTACAGTAATGGGATCCTTGATCTTTATTGAAATTATTGAATCTAAATGAGATAAAAATTAAACGACTTGAAAATTTATCCTAACTTAAAAAATTTTTTTTAAAAAAATGCAAAGAATTTTCTTGCCATACGCGGGTTGGAAACTTGTACCCCAAGCGCGTAAGACAAGTTTTACCGATTCGGCAACCGTACGTCGCTTCCGTCGATTGAAAAAAATGACAATTTAATCTAGTTCAAATTTTAAAGCTATTTTCACGATTTAAAAAAAGCAAAAAAATTAAAATAAGTTTAATTTTCTATGCTATATCAATTTGATTTATATAATATTTATAAAAATCAGTGTACTCCCCTTGACAGGTATTTTAAATAAAATACAAAACCCCGAATTTTAACACAAAAATAGCATATTTTTTAATACGGTAGTCATTTTCACTACGAGGACAAAACCAGAGGTCAAATTTATTTTTTTTAAATTAAAGTATATTTCATAAGCTTTAATTTAAGATATATATAAAAGTATCAGTCTTTCCGGAACATTTTCAATAGTTATGTTACTATTTTTAAACCCTTCCTGTAGGCTGGTAAAGGGTCAAATGTTCTCAAAAATATATAAAATGATAGATAAATACCTAAGGTATATATATAAAAATAAATTATATTGATTCGGTCATTTTTAAAAATGTTATTGCAATTTTAGGTAAAAAAAATTTAAAATATGTCGAAAATGAGCGATATTTAAATTTCTAATTTTTTGGGGGTAACGTCTTCGACTCGATACGATTTGGGATATTTTGACGTATTCATTAAAATCGGTCCAGCGAGAGCTGTGATTGAGCGTTCAGACACAAAAAAAAAAAAAAACTCATCATAGTAAAATTAATACCTTCTCAGCTTCGCATCGAAGCTAAAAAATTAAGTTTTAGTTGTGAAACTAAAAATTCAAATCTTTTCTTTATCTAAAGACTGGGTAGTCTTTTACAGAAAAGAAATTAAATAAGTTTGTTCATATAAATATATATATATGTGGGTACTATTGGTATCTAGATGGCACCACTTCCAGGTTCTGGAGATAGATAGTGGTATCAAGTACATAGAGGGAGATTAAGTCAAGTCGTGAATCGGCTAAAACGTGTCTCTATGTATATTCTTTAGTTTATAAGTGTATTCTGTTTTATATTTTTATTTCTGTGTTGTGTGAATATTTTATATAGAGTTTTCGTGCGTATTTAAATATATATGTGTTATTTTTGTTTGTTAACATTTAATAGAGTTTTT
>NW_026099572.1:69914-73154 GCF_025091365.1 Daktulosphaira vitifoliae
CATGAAGGCTTACTATATAAATTGAAAAAGCAGTTGCCTCGTACATGGTGTGGGCTACTAGATTCATACTTAGTAGAAAGACAGTTTCGGATAAGTCACGAAGAAGCTGTATCTGAATGGAAAGGTATTAAAGCAGGGGTACCTCAAGGTAGTGTCCTCGGGCCTATACTTTATCTACTTTATACATCTGATATTCCTACCTACAATAAAACAACAACAGCTATGTTTGCTGATGACACAGCTATATTGGCATGTGATAAAGACCTTTCGATCGCCACAAAAAATTTGCAAATAAATGTTGATAGTATCCTTACATGGACAAAAAAATGGAAGATACTATTAAATAGTTCAAAATCAGTACACGTGAACTTTACAAATAGAGTAACAAAGCCCAACCCGATAATGCTTGATGGTCAATTAATCCCACAAGAAAAGTCGGCAAAATATCTAGGTATGCATTTAGACTCTAAATTAAACTGGAGTATACACATTTAAATGAAATTAAAACAAATAAAACAAAAAAGAAGTAATATGTATTGGTTAATTGGACGGAGATCACAATTATCAATAGAAAATAAAAGATTACTTTATGTATCTATCTTAAAACCAATATGGACTTACGGCATTCAACTATGGGGCTGTGCTAGCAAGTCTTGCATTGATAAAATTCAAACTATGCAAAACTCTCCATACTATTACCAATGCGTACATGTACGAAAAAAATGACAATATTCATAAGGATATGATGATAACAACCAAAAAAAAATTTCGGACTTCATTTTGTCTTCACGGTGAAAATGGCTACCGAATGCTATTATTGTGTGAAAATTCTCGATTTTATTTTTACATTTTTAACTTTATACTGCTATAACTTATTGAAAAGTGTATAGATCAACATTATTTTTTTATGAGAAATAATATTTTTTAGTAATCCCTTTTTCATTCGACATACTTTATCTTAATTAGGATATTAATAATGAACTAGCAGATCATGTAGCTTTTGGAATAATCCACCAATTTTTTAAAATTAAACACTATCTAAAGATTTGCATCGAAGCGTATTTTTTTGATAGTGATTTTAATCACTGTCAGATATCTTTATACTTGATCCATCTATACCACGTCACCACTGTGCGGCGACCCCCCTGTGCTGGGTTTTTTTATGATAATATAATAATATAGTACAGCTATCTATTTGTACTAATACAAATTACTCACAGATTTTACGTATAAAAATTATTTATTCGATATTGAAACTAATTATGAATTAAAAATGTACTGTTTTGTGGAAAGTAAGTTTTAAACTTACAATATACAAAAATTAATGAATTAATATTTTATTTTAGAGTTGGAATTAGAAAAATTACAAAGATTTATTTAACATATATAAAATTGATAATATTTGAATAAATGTAATACATTACTCATAATTTTTATTATTCTATTTTTTAACTTTCATGATAAAAAAAACGAAGNTTTATTATTCTATTTTTTAACTTTCATGATAAAAAAAACGAAGTTTTAAGGCAAAAATTTTTATTATTATAAGTATAATAATTACGACAAGGGACTCTTACAAAAAATTAATAAATTATTAAATAGCATAGAATTGTGAACTTTATTTTGTTTGTCTTGTAAAACTTATTTTTTGGAGTTCTGTCAACATTCGTGTCAATTAGTAATCATAATGTTTATTTAATTCTATAGCTACTTCGTTATAGAAATGTGATAATAAACAATAAAAAATATAATAAATGTTTTCTCTGAACATAAAAAACCAAAAATAAATTTATGTAAATTAATTTAAACATTTATGAATAAATATATTACGGAATAAATATTTTTAATGGAAGAATATTAAACTTTTATAAACTATGAGAAGGACTACATACAGTATTTTATTAACAAATCCATTCATATTCATTTTAATATCCATTCATTTTCATCAGGATTAAAAAACAAACTATCAATTTTATTATCTCTATACAAATTAAGATAATGTCTCATTATATCTGAAAAGAAATAAAATTGTAAAATTATTATCAATACATGAGTAACTAGTATTTTCAAAAATAAATATACTTAAAATAAAATAGAATTTACCTTTCAGCCTCATTGGAATTCTTTTATCGCATAAGACATCAGACGCTTCTCTCTACTTCAACTATCGCACTTAATATAATATAATACTGTGTCTTACATACTCTTTTGCACAACTGATACTAAATACTTAAAACTTTCCACCTCACTTATCACGTCCGCGCCTATTGTCACTGATCTCCTCATTTCACCTACCTCATTTTCAACTTTGTCAAAGTCGTAGTCTATATAGTCTGTCTTACTCTTACTTATTCTTAAACCCTTTTCTTGAAGAACAGATCTTCACACCTCTAGATAATAAATAAATATAAAAATGTAAAAAACCCAACACAGCGTGGTCGCGGCACAGTGATGATGTGACATAGTTTGGTCAAGTATAATGATATCCTGATTACAAGTTTTATGATTTATTAGTGTAATACATAAATATAATATAAATATAAACCATTACCTGCCCACTAAGGGGGATTTAAAATGACAACTTTTTCACGAAAATTAATTTTTTTAACTTAAATTTTGAAAATGTTCCGGAAAGTCTGATACTTTTATATATATCTTAAATTAAAGCTAATGTAATGTAATTTATTATGGAAAAAAAAAATTCGGACTTTATTTTATTTTCATGGTGAAAACAGACATCAAAGTTTATAAAAAAAATACGATTTTTGTAAAAAATTTCATTTTTATATTTTTAACTTTATAATGCTATAACTTTTTGAAAGATGAATGGATCAATATAATTTTTTTTTTATAGATGCATGATGTCTTTACCTACCATTTGGTATATATTTTTTTTATATCTGACCCTTTACCTGCCCACAGGGAGGGATTTAAAATAACCACTTTTTCACAAAAANACCTGCCCACAGGGAGGGATTTAAAATAACCACTTTTTCACAAAAAATTTACTTTTTCAACTTAAATTTTAAAAGTGTTCCGGAATGTATGACACTTTTATATATATCTTAAATTAAAGCTAATGTAATATACTTTAATTTGAAAAAAAAAATTTGACCTCTGGACTTGTCTTCACGGCGAAAATGGCTACCGATTGCTATTTTCGTGTGAAAATTCTCGATTTTATTATTTATATTATATTTAACTTTATAATGCTATAACTTATTGAAAAGTTTATGGATC
>NW_026099572.1:73344-77204 GCF_025091365.1 Daktulosphaira vitifoliae
AAAAAAAAACATCAAACAAATTACCTAATCAAAAAGATGGTCTGGACTAAACTCATTAACTAGTTTTAGCATTCGATCAAGAGGGCTGTTTTGACCATATGATGTAGTATGGTGAGGGAGCTGGAAGAGGAAATGATTTCTTGTATTGTGAGAAGGAACAAGGAAAGATATTTTAGATAGAAGATCAGGAGAATCAATAGAGCCATTTAGGAGGGATTTTATAAAGGAAAAGTCAACATCGTCTCTGCGAGAGGCTAAAGAAGGAAGTTGGAGAGAAGAGCGAAGGAGGGAGTAATCGTGAGGAGGATGGATTATTTTTAAAAGAAAAGCAGCATAGGATAGGAATTTATTCTGGACTCTTTCGATCCTAAGAATATCTTTATTTAAATAAGGATGCCACACTACAACTCCATATTCTAATATGGAGCGAACGAGGGATACATAAAGGGTACGGAGACAAGAGGTTGAGGAGAAGTTTGATGTATTTCTTATAATGAAGCCTAGGACTTTTAGTGCTCTACCGATAATGTAGTTTATGTGGATATCAAAGGAAAGGGAAGTGGAGTAGTGAATGCCAAGGTCTTTTATAACGGATACGCGGTTAATAATTGAGTCGTTTAGGGAATAGGAGTGGTTTATAAGAGAGTGTTTTCGTGAAAATGACATTACATGACATTTGCTGGTATTGAGAGAAAGGTTGAGCTCCTTGGCCCAATTACAGAAGGTGTCAAGGTCTAATTGAAGGAGTGAACAGTCTGAAGGATGTTTAATGTTTAAAAAAAGTTTAATGTCGTCGGCGAACAAGAGAACTTTAGAGTATGAAAGAAAATCAGGAAGGGAGTTAACAAAGAGGGCAAATAAGAGAGGGCTGAGATGGCCACCCTGTGGGACGCCAGAAGGAATTATGGAAATATCAGAAGATACACCATTAATGGAAACAAACTGTCTTCTGGAGCTCACATAAGATGACAACCAGGAAAGAAGAGGGTCGCCAAAACCAAGCTTATCTAGTACTTTTAAAAGAGTACCATGATCTACAGTGTCGAAGGCCTTTTTAAAGTCGGTAAATATAACATCAACCTGTGACCCAGTTTCAATGTGATCAAGAATGTAGGAGGAAAAGACAAGGCTACTTGTCACTGATGACCTACCAGGACGAAAGCCATGTTGACTATCACAAAGAATATGATTAGCACTTCTTTTAATGGAGGAAAAAACTAACGATTCAAAGAGCTTAGCTATATGGGGAAGGATGGATATAGGTCTGTAGTTTGTGACATCAGAAGGGTCACCAGATTTAAGGATTGGGGTAATGGAGCAAGTTTTCCAAACAGTAGGGAATACTCCCTCCCTTAGGGAACGCTGGAAGAGGAGAAAAAGTGGATAAGCTAGGGAATCGCGACACCTATAGAGTAAACGGGCAGAAATATTATCAGGGCCATTTGAATGGTTATTTTTCAAGGACTCAAGCGCGGAGTGAACATCAGACAAAGATAAAGAGCAGTCAGATGGAAGATAGTAATGGTAATTGTTTGTAGGCATAGGAGTAGATATAGGGGTGTTAAGGGCACGCGGTGGTTGGAAGACTGAGTAGAAATATTTAGAGAAGAGATTGGCATTATTTAAGGGTGAAATTGATACCTCATCAAAAAGATGGACGGTGGAGGGTATTTGTGACTGCTTTGTAAGGTCTCTGGTGTACTTCCAGAATTGAGAAGGATTGGTGGAGAGAGAACGTTCAGTGTCACTGATGTGGGAACGGTAATTATTGAGGGATAGTTGTTTACATTTGGCTCGGAGGTGAGAAAAAACAGCATAGTCGGAAGGCAGGTTAGATTTTTTAAACATTTTATGTGCACATTTTTTTTTGATTATAAGGGATTTTAACGATGGAGAGACCCAACGAGGGAATTTGGGGCTTCTGAAAGTCTTTTTAGGAATAAACTTTTGAATAGCATTAAGTAGTGCATCATTGAAAACAGTGGCAGCGTCATTAATAGAATAAAGTGAAAAAGTGTTCTCCCAATTAAAGGAGTCAAAGAAGTTAGAGACAGAAGAATAGTCACCAGCCTTAAAATCAAAGTAAGAATGTACAGTATTTAAATTAGTTGGATTAGGATAATGGTATAGGATGTCTAAAGGAGGATGATAAGGATCAGGTTTAATTAGAGGCGAGGTGGCTTTGTTGACCGACAAGTTTTCAGACTTAGAAAAGATTAAATCAAGAATGTTACCAGTATGATTGGTGGTAAGATTAAATTGAAAAAAATTAAGGAAGGAAAAAGAATCAATAATTAAGGCAGAAGTGGGGGTTATATTACTAGATGCCGTAAGACNATTTTTTTAAAATTAAACACTATCTAAAGATTTGCATCGAAGCGTTTATTTTTGATAGTGATTTTAATCACTGTCAGATATCTTTATACTTGATCCATCTATACCACGTCACCACTGTGCGGCGACCCCCCTGTGCTGGGTTTTTTTATGATAATATAATAATATAGTACAGCTATCTATTTGTACTAATACAAATTACTCACAGATTTTACGTATAAAAATTATTTATTCGATATTGAAACTAATTATGAATTAAAAATGTACTGTTTTGTGGAAAGTAAGTTTTAAACTTACAATATACAAAAATTAATGAATTAATATTTTATTTTAGAGTTGGAATTAGAAAAATTACAAAGATTTATTTAACATATATAAAATTGATAATATTTGAATAAATTTAATACATTACATTTATAATTATAAATAATAATAATTTATAATAATAATTTTTATTATTCTATTTTTTAACTTTCATGATAAAAAAAACGAAGTTTTAAGGCAAAAATTTTTATTATTATAAGTATAATAATTACGACAAGGGACTCTTACAAAAAATTAATAAATTATTAAATAGCATAGAATTGTGAACTTCATTGTGTTTGTCTTGTAAAACTTATTTTTTAGAGTTCTGTCAACATTCGTGTCAATTAGTAATCATAATGTTTATTTAATTCTATAGCTACCTCGTTATAGAAATGTGATAATAAACAATAAAAAATATAATAAATGTTTTCTCTGAACATAAAAAACCAAAAATAAATTTATGTAAATTAATTTAAACATTTATGAATAAATATATTACGGAATAAATATTTTTAATGGAAGAATATTAAACTTTTATAAACTATGAGAAGGACTACATACAGTATTTTATTAACAAATCCATTCATATTCATTTTAATATCCATTCATTTTCATCAGGATTAAAAAACAAACTATCAATTTTATTATCTCTATACAAATTAAGATAATGTCTCATTATATCTGAAAAGAAATAAAATTGTAAAATTATTATCAATGCATGAGTAACTAGTATTTTCAAAAATAAATATACTTAAAATAAAATAGAATTTACCTTTCAGCCTCATTGGAATTCTTTTATCGAATAAGACATCAGACGCTTCTCTCTACTTCAACTATCGCACTTAATATAATATAATACTGTGTCTTACATCCTCGTCAATACCCCCACTCTTTTGCACAACTGATACTAAATACTTAAAACTTTCCACCTCTCTTATCACGTCCGCGCCTATTGTCACTGATCTCCTCATTTCACCTACCTCGTGTTCAACTTTGTCAAAGTCGTAGTCTATATAGACTGTCTTACTCTTACTTAAACCCTTTTCTTGAAGAACAGATCTTCACACCTCTAGATAATAAATAAATATAAAAATGTAAAAAACCAAACACAGCGTGGTCGCGGCACAGTGATGATGTGACATAGTTTGGTCAAGTATAATGATATCCTGATTACAAGTTTTATGATTTATTAGTGTAATACATAAATATAATATACATAT
>NW_026099572.1:77335-79351 GCF_025091365.1 Daktulosphaira vitifoliae
TTTTGAAAATGTTCCGGAAGGTCTGACACTTTTATATATATCTTAAATTAAAGCTAATGTAATGTAATTTATTATGGAAAAAAAAAAATTCGGACTTTATTTTATTTTCATGGTGAAAACAGACATCAAAGTTTATAAAAAAAATACGATTTTTGTAAAAAATTTCATTTTTATATTTTTAACTTTATAATGCTATAACTTTTTGAAAGATGAATGGATCAATATAATTTTTTTTTTATAGATGCATGATGTCTTTACCTACCATTTGGTATATATTTTTTTTATATCTGACCCTTTATCTGCCCACAGGGGGGGACTTAAAATGACCACTTTTTCACAAAAAATTTACTTTTTCAACTTAAATTTTAAAAGTGTTCCGGAANAACTTTTTCAACTTAACTTTTGAAAATGTTCCGGAAAGTCTGACACTTTTATATATATCTTAAATTAAAGCTAATGTAATATACTTTAATTTGAAAAAAAAAAATTTTACCCCTGGACTTGTCTTCACGGCGAAAATGGCTACCGAATGCTATTTTCGTGTGAAAATTCTCGATTTTATTATTTATATTATATTTAACTTTATAACTGCCATATATTTTTGATAAATGTATGGATGAATAGATTTTTTTGTATAGATACATGAGGTATTTACCTATTATTTTGTATATTTTTTTTATAAATCTGAATCTTTACTTACCCACAGGAGGGAGGGATTCAAAATGTCAACTTTAATATTCATGAAAAATACTATCGTGAAAATATTATCGACAACGGAAATATTCTTCTGCAAACTATTACAGGAGACTATAGCATTTAAAACAAAAATAGAACTAAATAATTTCTTTGAGAATATTCAAAAAACCTAAAAATTCTATAAATTGATGAATATTTTTAAAATGTATGATGAAACATTAATTATTTTTAACTTGGTTGATAGGTCACATGATAACCGAAGCCAGCGTAAGTGCCGTGATATTATGCGAAGAATTATTTTTATTATTATTAGGCGTTCGTCTTTTCGGTATCTTTTTAATAAAGCCTACCCAAACTAATATATTGTACTCATCAATAATAAACAACCCACGGGTCTCTACCATCAAAACCATTGTCGACTAGACTATTACAATGAAAGTCCTATCACAACATGCCATAAATATATCTAGCGCGTAATGGTCACGGTGTTGAAATGTTGGCGTGGTATTTTCGTATATCCATTTATATCAATAATCAAATGGCATGTGTTGAAATAGAAAAAAACATGAATATAAACCATTGCAATTGTTGACAATTTCAATAAATATTTTGATACCTTTTAAAAAAAGTTATGTTTTTTACCTTTGTAATTGCATTGATTTTGGTCATTTGTCAAACTTTCAAGAACTTTGTCTAGATCTTTACTAGATAATTTATTTCCAAACAATTCGTTTGACGTAATAAGATTTTTTGCACATTCTATTGTCACAGTGCCATTTTTATTATTATCGCCATTCAAAAAGGCATTTCTTAAATTGTCTTCAGAAATTTGTACTTTTTTAAACTCTTTGTTAATAACATATTTTAAATTTACTTCATTACCTAAAAAAAACCAAAAAAATTCTGTTAAAATTTATATGTGCGTCAGAATAAAAATAGAGCATGAATTATTTCACACCTCACATGTCTAAAAATACTTATATTAAAATTACAAAAACTATTTTTTTATTAATTTTTTTGAAATAGCACTTATTTCATAATTTTCGAACGAAAATATTTTTTATGCAACGCTTCCAACCCGACCTAATTTAAAATTTGAATAAAGATTAGTAGATATAAATACAAAACAAATAATGTTTTATTAAAAATTCAAATTCCAGTTACTATTAAATTATAAGCATTTTACTAAACTCAAATAATGTGGGCTCATTTAAAAAAACGAATTTGACATCTTGACAATGTATAAGAGTTGAACTTAAATAGTATTACATAGCTAATAATTCAAGAAATATGTAACTAATGATAAAAAAAAAAAAAAAA
>NW_026099572.1:82060-90866 GCF_025091365.1 Daktulosphaira vitifoliae
TTTTTTTTTTAAATAATAGTTATACGTTAGGTCTATAGCTATATCTCAATAATTAATTTTTTTACATTTTATTAAAAATATTAATTATTTTTAAATTTTAAATAAAATGTAAAAAAAAAATCTAAGATAGCTATTTTGTAGAGTAGAATTTAAGAAAAATTTTAGTAAAAAAATATCTTATTAATATTCAGTAGTAAATATTCTGTAGCGTTTTGAAGTTTGTGAAAATTTGAATTTTCTTGTATTATTTTACGGTATTAAACATTGAAATACATATTGAGAAAAGGACAGATGAATGAGAGTGATAAGTAATAATTGCCTTATCTAATTTCTTATCATAGTATTAATGCCAAGTTTGTAATGTATACACATTATCATCATATGTATACACAGTAATCATGAAAAGATAGCGTTTTCTTCTGTCCTTTTCTCAATACGTATTTCAATGTTTAATACTGTAAAATAATACATGAAAATTCAAATTTTCACAAACTTCAAAACGCTACAGAATATTTACTACTGAATATTAATAGGATATTTTTTTACTAAAATTTTTCTTAAATTTTACTTTACAAAATAGCTAACTTAAATTTTTTTTTTACATTTTATTTAAATTTTAAAAATAATTAAAATTTTTAATAAAATGTAAAAACATTAATTATTGAGATAAAGCTATAGACATAACGTATAACTATTATTTAAAAAAAAAATCAACTAAAAATATTAACTGGATCAAAAGTTATTTAATTTTTCATCTTCATATATGATCATGATCATATATGTACGTTATTAAAAATTATTTATACTGCAGATAAATTTTAACTATTTATTTATTCCAATTTATACTTCTTTCTCACTTATTAAATCTACCAGTCCCTCATTCCACGAGATATCTTCTTATGTCTCTTTGGGTACTCCTCATTCAGTAATTTTTCAAAATACTCTTTCCATATTTCTTTAGATTATCATCACTAGAATGTACCTTATTATCAACACTTTTTATACACATATTATAATGATAAACTTTAGACCTTTTCGCTCTTACTTTTGCAAGTCTATAGATTTCTTTCTCGCCTTCCTTTGTTTCTAGCCTATCATACAACTCATCATACCTCTTAAACTTCGCCTTACTTACTGCATACTTTACAGTACCCCACTCCTTACATCACCTCATCTATCTCTCTCCAAAACACTTTCTTGTCTATTTCATCACATCCTACTTGTGGTGCATTGTCACTTTTTACATTCAGCGCTTTTTCCTCGAATATCAATTTTATGACTATAACTCTGTCACTTCTCCTAGCTACATCTACTACTTTACATTACCTCATCCATTATTATCCCTACACCATTCTTTGTACTAGATTTACCTGAGTATATTATTTTATAACCCTCACCTATTTCCCTCGATTTCTCTCTTTTCCACTTAGTTTCCTGCACACAACAAATGTTAACTTTTCTCCTCTTCAATACTTCTACTAATTGTCTACTTCTACCAGTTAATGTTCTAACATTCCAAGTAACTATTCTTACTTTGTATCTATCTTTCTCTCTTATACACTAGTCCAGCCTAGAGTTAAGTGGTGATGTCCCTACTACGTTGACACTACAAGCGTTGGGTAGACCTATACACATGACTGGTGAAACAGCTACCGCTGTAAGTCCGACATTACGTCTTCTACACCTATACACTATCCTGTGATACCCAGACATGCAAATTATATACCATCCTTATGTTCAGCTTCATTAAACTTTATTTATTTAGTTAAATTTTGTACTAATTTTTAATAACATTTTGTTTTAATTGAGTTTAACTATTTTGTTTTATGCCGTTTCGCCAATTATTAGCGTTTAAAGACTAACCCCTTGCATTTAATATACTTATTGAAGAATCATTTATTATACGTGTTTAATTGTTATTTTAGCCATATTACGGTCTAGCTGACTCATACAAAATACTTCTACCTAATTGACAATCATAATAAAGTAATAACAATTACATTGACGTCCGGATCTACTCATCTATTTTATACTAATGATTTATAAACTTTATATAATTAAATAGTATCAGTGTAGAACAAATTTAACATTAATTTTTTATATACTTATTATATTCATATTGAATATGCAAAATTAATTTATTTATTTTTTAAAGCTATACAGAAGAAAAAATATCATCTAAGTAATTTTCAACACAAGCTCACTGTGAGACGCGAAATACTCGGACAACCACCACCGCCGAATGAAATCGCGTCTTTAAATGTTCCTTTAAATTAAATAGAAAAAGAATAAAATAAAAAAAATAAGGTTTTAGTGGACTGTAATTTATTTACCGNTTAACATAATATTTATACTCATATTCAATTTGATTATCGTCTCTTTGTTTTTCATATTAAAAAAAATTATTTATTGGATTTCACCATCTCAATATACAAAACATTAACCTACTTAACTTTTTTTTATGACAAAATATAAATATAACATATATTCAATTATTGCCAATTAGTTTAACTCTAAATACATTTTTTCTACCACTCCTTTTTTTATGACACTAGCCTATCATACAACTCATCATACCTTTTAAAATTCGCTTTACATACTGCACACTTGGCTTCTTTGCACAAGCGTTTACTCCATCCAACCTTTTCTCCTTTTGCTCTTCTGCCATACTTTAAATTGATTTTTCTTACTTTCCACGATTTTATGAACGTTATCATCCCACCACCAGGTTTTCTTGATTCCTGGCATTCTGTTCCTACTCTCACCAACAATTTCCTATGCAGTATTTTTTCCACAAGTAGCAAATCTATTCCACACATCATTTATGTCTCCTTTGACATTCCACACCGTCCTCTCTTACCGTTTTTGCAAACTCTTTTTCATTTTCACCATTCAATTTTCACTACCGGATCTTCGATTTTTCCCATGTATTACTTATATTTTTGTATATTCTCTTTTTGATAACTCCAATACCATCAGTCTATGTTGTGTAGTTACACTCTAGCCTGGTATAACTTTACAATCTTCTACTCGCTTTACGCTCTCTCTCTTCCACATAAAATAATCTGTGATCTATTCCTACCACTCTTATAAGTTATATAATGTTCTTCCCTCTTTCCAAAATAAGTATTAACCACAGCAAGATCATACGATATTGCGAAATTGAGGATTCTTTCTCCAGCCTCATTCTTCCCACTAAAACCATACCCTCCATGTACTCTTTCATATCCTCTCCTCTTATTACCTACACGAGCATTCATATCTTCACCTATCATTGCACCTCATTGCCAGGTACCGTTTGCATCACCTCATTTATCTCTCTCCAAAACACTTCCTTGTCTATTTCATCACATCCTACTTGTGGAGCATAGTCACTTATTACATACAGCGCTATTTCTTCAAATATCAATTTTATGACTACAATTTTGTCACTTATCCTAGCTACTTCTACTACTTTACTTTTCATCACCTCATCCATTATTATACCTACACCATTCCTTGTATTAGACTTCCCTGGGTATATTATTTTATAACCCTCATCTATTTCCTTCAATTTCTCTCCTTTCCACTTAGTTTTCTGCACACAACAAATGTTAACTTTTCTCCTCTTCAATACTTCTACTAATTCTCTACTTCTAACAGTTAATGTTCCAACATTCCAAGTACCTATTCTTACTTTGGATCTATCTTCTCTCTTATACACGAGTCCAGCCTAGAGTTAAGTGGTGATGTGTCTATAAAGTTGACACTACAAGCGTTGGGCAGATCTCTACACATGACTGGTGAAACAGCTACCGCACAAGTTGTCCGGCTGGTATTAAGCACCTTATTCTTTAGGTCTTCTCCGTTTTTAACTACTTTATTCCCTCTCACCTGTTGTCCCTATGTACATCCGAGATGGGACAATTCGCCTAAGTTTTGTTCAGGACACCTCATACTATTTGACAAAAATTTTACGCCGTTTAACGATCTGACACAACCTCATTACTCGCCTCTTACGAAGTATTTTTTATCCCCTACCCACAAAAGGTGGTGTGAATTCTATTAAATATTAAATTCGAGTAGGTAGGGAGCGGTGTCGCTTTTTTTAAATGTCATATTATAAGTTAGTCTTATTATTAAATTAATTTAGTTTATAAAAAACAATTCAGTCTATTTTTATAAATCTTAAATTTTCATTAGTCTATAAATTATTGTCTATTAGTCATCAAGTTAAATATATATTATTCATGTCAATTCTTTAAACTATTCCGAAAAATATGTCTAAAATTTCATTGATACAAATTTACTATAAAAAATTCTTTAGTTGTGACAAAACACCTATTTTATGTAAAATAATATATTATAACTAACGCAATCAAGTAAAAAACAATTAATAAAAGGTCGTGATACTTGCACTTATAGATGAATTAAATTTAGTATAAAAGGGCACAAAAACAGTCAATCCAAACCACTACTCTTTTACTTTACGAACTTTCAACAAGTGTAAGAAGTGACACGGAAAAAGTTATAATTTCATAAAAAATCGAAGCATATTTATTTTTAACCTTATTTCCAACATTACTAAGGTAAACCTATATTTCTCAGTAGATTTATAAGGTTTAGAGTTAAGTATAATGAGTACATAAATTAAATAGGAAATCAGAAAAATTATGTGATCATTAGAATAAAATATTGTTTAAATAAATAAATTCGATAACGTTTGTACGATGTTAGCCAGCCTAATCTAATTTTGGAATGGGTTACCCGTCAATACAAATGAAGACTCTTTTGCAAAGATATAGAACCCACTATACTACTGGCGGTATTTATTGATAAGACTCACAGTCATCACAAGCTTAGATAGCTGCTGGTACGAGTGGTGTTATTGATAATTTATGTGTGATAATTAATCACAATAATTTCTATTTCAAATTATTATTATATTAATACATTTTCAAACATCTCTTTGTTTTTCTATATTTTACATCTTCTCATAAGATGGCTGTACTCATATCTCGAATGAAAATTATATTATATCATTTTATTCAATAAATACATTGTAACTCAGTTATTCTCATACTTATACAAGACTAACCATTAACTAATTTTATACATAATTTTAATCATAGAAAAATATAATTTTACATTAATTTTTTTGAGTTACTATAGTATAAAAGAAGCTACTTAATAATAGGAATTTATGTATAAAATAATAATAATTACAGATATTACCTCTAGATTTATATTGGAGCTTGACGACCCAGTTGAAAACGTAGGTATAGGAATAAAACACACAAAAAAAAGTATTATTCCAAAACAAAAATATAAATTCATTTTTATTAATGATAATATATGAGTTAGTTAAACGTAAAAGATAATTTTTATTATTGAATTAATTTAGTTTATATAAAACAGTTCAGTCTATTTTGATAAATCTAAAATGCGGTAAAACAAATTAATCATTTGTCTTATTTACAATGTATAAGTCATATACTTTACATTTATAATAATTATTTATGTATTATCGCAGGAAAATATTACTTAATTATTCTCGAATAAAATAAAATGTAGTATGAAAATATTAATTTTATTAAAATAAATACAGATAATAATTTAAAATGTAACCAAGTGTATAATTTATCATCGTAATATTTTTCATTGCCAAACAGTATACGATTTTGTACAAAATTTAGTATGTCACGATGCGTATATCATAAATATAGAAAACTAATATAATAAAATTGGTTATTAATAAAATGTAATAAGTACACGGTTGACGGTTGGTCCCAAGGTCATCACAATAATATAATAATACTTCAATGTTGATTGACACTATCTTTGATTTCAATAACTTATATAAATAAATAATACAGAATTTCAAATAACAGAAATTATATTTAAATTTGAGTTGATTTATTAGAATTTAATATATTATTACAAATTTTCATTAGCATTAAACAAACGCATTCACTAAATGGAATCCAAATAAAAACTATGTGTGTGGACTTGATAAAAGAAAAAAAAATTTGAAAATTGTATGTGAACATGTCTGTAAAATACTCAAGTTATGTATAAAAACCACACTAACGGAGAACTAAAAAAAAATGACCATTTGCGTGAATAATTTTCCTAAAATATTATCACCAAATTCGGTATAAATCTACTTTACGGGACACTCTTTTTTTTCAAAACGTTGATTTTTTTGTGCAGATTAAGAATATGTAAACATTTTTGAGCGGAAGCATGTGGTTCAAAAGTTATAGTGCTTTAAAGTTGCGATTGTAATTAAATAATATAGGTTATGAAAATGAATAATTTTTCTTTAAATGTATTTCGTTTTTTTAGTTTTAAATTTTATACCAACTTGAGAAGCATTTTTATAAATATAATATTAGTGATACAGCGTTAAAAAGATGGTAAGTTTCATACAAAAGGTTGTCAACGAGTAGTCGTTTCATAAAACTAGCAAGCGTCGCAATCTGTTATCTTTATAACAATACATAGTGTGTATGTATATACACACTATGTACAATATTTTATAAATACAGAAGTATAATGCGAATTACTATACGTCGCGGTGAGTGAGTATGGTGATTCAAATGTGTATGACTTGTGGCGACCGGTTTTTCTTAGTGGCCATGTAGTGTATTTACGGCCGCCGGGACAGATCTCTTTTTGAACAGTTTATAGTAATGAGTCACAGGCGTTGCCGTAAAGTTTAATACGTTTCGTGCGCATTTGTTTAGTATACCTAATATAGAGTAAGGGTTTCATGTAATTGCCTAATAACTCATTTTTACAAAAACATTAAAAGACCCATTTTTTTTTTTTTTTGTATTGTAAACGAAAATTACATAATAGCTTTATGAAAAATCCATTTTTTTTGTATTGCATAATTTTGGAAAAAAAAAATTGGAAAATCCTTATTTTTTCCGAATTATTTTTGGTTTTTAGGGTTTTTTGAGAGAGAAAATTACGTAAGAATTACGTCATTGTAGTTTCAAAATATTTTCATGAAAAAAAACCCGAAATTTAACAAAAAAAAAACAATTTTGGGGCTATTTATAGTCTTATGACGTATAAACTTTAAAATACTATAACTTTTGATCAAAAGTTTCCGCTAATTTTTTCACTTTTGAAAAAAGCATAAAAAACGAATGTTTTGAAAAAAAAAATTTTGAAAAAAAAGAGTGTCTCGTAAAGTAGATTTGTTCCCCAAATTCTTTTATTAAAAATAATATTTTGAAAATCGTAGAGTTAAGTAATTTTTTCAGCATTGGAAAAATTTTCAATGTTTATGATATAATAAGATTCTGGTTTTATCTATTATCATATCTCTTTATATAATAAAACATTGTATAATTAGCCAATGCTGGAAAAATTACTTAACGACATAATATTTTTTTTTTAATAAATGAGCTCGACGAGTTTATTCTAGGAAAATTATTTGCAAAGATGAGAATATTTTTTTTAGCACACCGTGAGCGTTTAACACTATAACAAATTTTTTATTGCAGGTTGGAATGGATACTCCTAACGGAATCAGTGGACAATTCGATGTTACTAACGTTTAGTATCTTTATATTATTTCTTATTATTAATTGGTATTTTATTTTTATTATAACAGTAACGACAAAATAATAGTGCCATTATTAAACCAAAACACATTTTTAAAGCTATATTTAACGATACATATAAACTTATTTTTTATATAGTTGAAAAATGTATTTAATTAATAGGATGTCCTTTTATAAATTTAAATAAAATTAAACTTAAATATTGGCAGAAAAACATAAATTAAATTTGTATAATTGACACGGCCGCGGTGTTATCACTCGTATGACATTCCGCAGTCTTGTCATCTCCTTCTCAACCTCCTCATCACTATAAACCGTTACACAAACACGTTATTGTCGTGGTTTAAAGTCCAACAAATGGCCAATGTCGAATACCTGCCGCAATAATACGTTTATCTGTCATCTTTGTGTTATCACAAAAAACCGTTTTATGTTCGTCCCGACTATTCACGCCCTCGACGCATCTTAACGACCGTGAGATTATCTTTTTATTATTTAATACCAATCTCTGATGTCACATGCTTAGTGTTTTCATTTCTTTTTTACCCTCTATAATATTAACAAAAAAATTTTAAGATATTTTTAAATAAACGGAATGACGTGCTCAACCACAAACCTTAGTGTCGCCTATTTTTTTTATTCTATTATTATCCACTCACTACCACAGAACTAATTGCGTGTCAAAATATAAAAATATATTTTATTGTTTTAACTAAATTTTAAAGCTGATAAAATAAAAATTTCATCCTCGAAATTAATTTATGATTAACAAACATGTCATTAAAATCAGTAGAAATAATTATTTAAAAATTAAATAGATGTATGTTTTTTAAATTTAAAGATAATAATTTGAATAATTCAACCATACCGTAATTAATATAATTCAAAATTTCCTCAAAATTGCTGTGTAAAGGTGTCAAATTTGTGTTTTAAATGGGAACACATATTTTGAATTTCATAAATTGTTCAAGTTTTTAATTTAATAGTAAATGGCATTTGAATTTTTATTACAACTTTATTCATTTGTTAGATATATAAATTTAAATTTTCAAATTTTTTTAATTAGTATACATGTATAATACAATAGGGATTTCAAATACAGGCAGCTAATTGGTTTTTTGTCACGACAATATTCACAGATACGCAGCATTTATTATCAATGGTAGTAAGATACAGTGTTGTGAGTTTATAAACACACTAACTGTCTCGTACTACCATTGATATTAACTGTAATACAAAAATTATAT
>NW_026099572.1:90966-142719 GCF_025091365.1 Daktulosphaira vitifoliae
TAAGATACAGTGTTGTGAGTTTATAAACACACTAACTGTCTCGTACTACCATTGATATTAACTGTAATACAAAAATTATATTTATTAGTAATCATAATTGAAAATAAACCCTCTGTAACTGTGATATTTCATACTTTTAATGTTTATATCTAATAAAAGAATATAGCTTATTTTGCAAAACGATAAAATTATGTTGTTTTATGACGTAAGGTTTCAACTTTGAAACTGAAAACATATAAGACTTTTTTTACTGCAATAATTAAAGAAAAATATCACAAATAAATAATATTTGTAATTTTATGTCGTATTAGGAAAGTACTATCTTTAAACAAAAATGGAATGATAAAGTTTTTTTCGTTATTTGTAGATGTAATTTCCTTTCAAACTTTCAACGATACGTCAAAAGATCACAAATTGTACCCTCAAAAATTGAAAAAATTTCCCTCGTTCCCCGTAAATGGGAGAAATCTCCAAAAAAATTACAAATTTAAAAATCGCTAATTTTCAAAATTCTTTCANAATTTAAAAATCGCTAATTTTCAAAATTATTTCAATTTTTTTTACTTAAAAGTGCCATAACTTTTTTAAAAATGAACATATCAATATAATTCTTTTTTATATAGATGTGTAATATCATTACCTTTCATTTGGTATATTTTTTTCATAAATTTAACCCTTAACCTGCCCACAAGGAGAGATTTAAAATGACAACTTTTTCAACTTAACTTTTGAAAATGTTCCGGAAGGTCTGACACTTTTATATATATCTTAAATTAAAGATAATGTAATGTACTTTATTATGCAAAAAAAAAATTTCGGACTTTATTTTATCTTCAAGGTGAAAATGGCTACCGAATGCTATTATTGTGTGAAAATTTTCGATTTTATTTTTTACATTTTTAACTTTATAATGCTATAAGAACTTATTGAGAAGTGTATGGATCAACACAATTTTTTATAAGAAATAATATTTTTTAATAATCCTTTTTTCATTCGACATACTTTATCTTAATCAGGATATTAATAAGGAACTAGCAGATCATGTAGCTTTTGGAATAATCCACCAATTTTTTAAAATTAAACACTATCTAAAGATTTGCATCGAAGCGTTTTATTTTGATAGTGATTTTAATCACTGTCAGATATCATTATACTTGATCCAACTTTGACACGTCACCACTGTGCCGCGACCCCCCTGTGCTGGGTTTGTTTTTTTTATTTGACCTGGATTTATCGACCTCAGTAGATTGATTCTATAACGACGGGTTCTTTGTCAATCGCCAAATGATTAAAATGACGTATTTTTAAGACTGACTTTTGTAATAAAGAAGAAATACCTTTTATTAAAAATTCTTTAATACACATAGTTAAAAAAAAAAAACGAATGATACGAGCTACAAGCTCATGTATTTGATTAACAGAAAAAAATAAACAAAGTCAACAAAAGTTGATAGTAACAATAACAATGATAAATAAAAGATAACAAACTAGATATATACTATTTAATAACATTAATTATTGAATTACAATGACTGTGTCAATAAAAACTGTTTTTTTTCTAACTTTCTAGTTTGGATACACATTCGAGCCCGACGCAATTGATCGTTACCTTATCTAAACCATCAACAAATTAATAAAAAACGTTTCACGTACCAAACTACGAATAACTTTGCACCCTTTAAAACACAATCTTAAAGACCGACAGCGAGATACAGCTGCAAGACGTCGTGCTGTGACACGACCAAACAATATCATAACTAACATACTATTTGAAAATCAGGAAAAACACGTATTTTGTTTAAATAAACACTATGTAATGTTATTAAATTTTAAAAAAGGAAATCATAAATTTAGCTAATTAACTATTCAAGGAGATTTATTAAGGATAAAACACCATTATCTTCGAAACTGCAGATAATATTGTGTTATAAAAAATCTCTAAAATAATATGTAGTTCACATATGTTTAAAATTCGGAGTAATTCTGGAAAATCTTCAATAATTTCGGTTGGAAAATTTCTAATAGTTATACATTTGTTTCATACGTTTTAATCCTCTCTGTATAAGAATATATGGTCTGATTTTTAAAAAAAATATTTGGATGAAAAGAATATATACAAAATATTTTTGAAAAAAATTATATTAATCTATACGTTTTTAAAAAGGCTATACCAAAAAAGTTATAGCAATTTAAAATTGAAAATATAATATAAAGGTTGATCAAAATCTGGTAAGACACTCATTTTCTCAGAAACTGTTGAGAATTTTAGTAAAGAGATAAAATTTTGAGTTCATGAAACTCTACAATTATATACAAGGTGGCCCAGCACTCTCTGACAACTTAAATAACTTTTGATCCAGTTAATATTTTTAGCTGATTTTTTTTTCATTCCTTCAGGCATCAGTCGATCTATAAAGTAAATTTACATAGAATTAATTCCAAAAACTGCTTGAAATATTATCTAATAAATTAAATGTTTGAATTAATCGGAATCGATAAAGTATTTAGGTTGTTCAATTCGATCTCAAAAATCAGAGTTATACCTATTATTTAAGTTTTATAATAAACTTTTACAAATATCTGATTCAATATTTTAGGTGACATAGAGCGTAAGGAATTTTTTTTTAATTTTAGAACTTGAAAACAAAGTCTCTAACACTATTTGTACAATTGTTAATAAGCTGCATATGAATTATACTCTTATATTAACAAATTCTTTTAAATTTTCATAAATTATTTTTATTAAATTATTATAATTAATATTAATATTAAATTAAGAATAACTAGTTCATCAATATTGGCATATCCAATAATTTAAGTAATTCCAAGTGATACGGCCCCAAGTCGCAAGCACCTAGCTAGGATTACACGATTGGGGTGACCAAAGTATGGCCAACATTTTTCTTAGGTGACCACCCTTACTTACCCCCTCTCCTAAAAACTATTTATCAATTACTTAGTATCTACATTTTACATAATATAATATTTTTCTATTCAATTTTAAGATTTAAAAAAATTTTATTAGATCAATATGTTGTAGTAATAAAAGTACAAAAAGTATTAAAACAATAGATATAAATAAACAAATTTAATATTTTCCACCTTTTATTCCTTAGAAACTTTAAATAATTAATATAAGTATATTTTAGGTATCTAACAACTTGGAGTTTAAATTAAAACAGTTAAAAAAAATTATAACAAAATAATTTTTCGATTATTATGATTCAGTGCGAATTTATCAATAACTTCTTCTGAGTCTAAAGATTTTGCCATTTTTTTTTCAATACTCATCATTGAGAAATTAGATAGACGTTAATCTGTCATTTTGTTTCGCATGTATGTCTTAAGTCTCCTTAGTCAAGAAAATGTCCTTTTATATCCTGCACTCGATACCGGATTTGTAATTGAGATTATAGCCATTTTGTATGTTTCGTTGAAAACAATTTTATATTTTTCCAATAAATCAACAAAATTCATCAAATTTTTGATTTCTATTTTATTTTCTTGTTGATAAATATTTATCGTGTTTGGCAATATTTTATGTTCTGCTTTAAGTGTTTCTGTATTCAATTTATAATGTTGTGCTTAAGTTCAAAATCATATTAGCCCAGAAATTAGGCATTTTTCGGGTGTAAATTATCAATGGTATTTAAAATACATGAATTATTTGAAAATCGTTTTTCTAACTCATTAATAATTTTGTCTAAAATGGGCAAAAATAATTTTGTACGAAAATCATTTATATCCTGAGCTGGTTCATTTTCTAACGATATATTTTCATTGATCAAAAATAATTTAAACTTTTGAGGAAAACGCTTTTTTCTAATAGATTGAGTTTGTTCACTGAGTAATGGTATATTATTTGCTTTACAAATATTCAAAGCTTTTCATAAATTTTTTCAAAGTTTATAAAATTACTTGATCCATCACATTCATTTAAAGAATCCTTTGAATCGGCATTCATATTTTTAAGTGTCAAAATTAACGATTTTATTAATACCTTACTCTCTGACATTTCAGCAGTAACGCCTTGTAAAAAATCGCTAACGTGTTTAAATATTATTACAATGTTAGAAAACACTACCAAGTTTAATACAAATATGAAATCTATTTGATGTAATAGACCTTTAGCAATAAAAGAACGATCTCCCTTATCGTTTATTAATTTATAAAGTAAAATTAATAATGGACTTAGGACTTCATTAAGTGCCAAAGTTGCAAAAACTTGTGCTGTCCATCTTGTTAGACAGATTTTTTTAAACTCTACAACTGAATTTGAGTTAATTTTTTTTTGTATGTCAATAAAAAGTGAATGAACTGCAAAACCGGACACAAAAACATATAAATCTTCGATCAAATCAAAAAATAATTTCACATCACTTATATCTTTACATATATCTGCAAAAACTAAATTTAATGTATGATTATAACAATGCACATATTTTGCTTGCGGATCATCGTCACGAAATAATTTTTTAACACCATCTAATTTACCACTCATTACGGCTGCCACTTCGTAAGTTTGTGTCACATATTTTTGTTGTATTTCTTTGATATAATTTAGTACTGAAGGCGCATTTAACTGTTTAGCAGGCCTATAGCCCACGAATCTTTCATGTATTGAACCTTGAATATAATAACGTAATACTACCGATAATTGTTCTGTCTTGCTTATATATTTTATTTCATCGAATATGGGAGCAAAATAATTATAACTATGTAGTTCAAAGCTGATTTTTTCCAAATTTATTTGATTAAAAATACTAATCATTTCATTTTGAATCTGAGGACTAGTGTATTTGGCATTTTGAGGTATATTTTGTACTAAAACTTCACACTGTTCATTTATTAAATGGAAGAGTACTAAAAAATTACCACGGTTTAAACTTTTAACGCTTTCGTCATCACCACGTTGTGCTATGCACTGTGTTCCAGTATATAATAAAACACTCGAAAATTAGATTTATTATAGTTAACACGTGGATCNATCAAGGAAAATTAGATTTATTATAGTTAACGCGTGGAACCCAGTGAAGAATAGAGAAGTGTAATGAATCATACAAAGTTGATGTTGCTGAATTAACGTCTAGTTGAGTAAAAGTATCCAACCAATTATAAGACAGGAAAAAATCTGAAATACGTGTATAATATGCTTTCGTAAAATTAAAATATGAATCAACGGCATGAAAGAACGGATTTTTTTATTTGTTGGATAATCAATAGCCAATGCAGGATAATATCGATCTTCTAGAACAATTGGATCGTACACCATATTAACTTTAAAGAGATTCTTATTTGTAAATATAAGATCTTACATTGAATTGTAAACGTTAAAAACATTATTAACTTGATAAAAGTTTAAGAAAGCAAAAGTCTCAGGAATAGGCTGTTTTCGGTAGCCATTGAATAGAAAATACCTAAATTATCATTAGACCAATTAATATTAGGTAAGTTAAAGTCACCATATAGAATAAAACTATGGGTGCTATAACAACAAACTAGATTTTTAATTGTGCTAGAATAAGTATCATAGGATTGAATAGGAGAGTTAGGAGGAAAATATACACCACCAACTATAAAATTGTCATTATTACAACTAAAACTAACATAAATTTGTTCAATACTTAAATTAGAGATAGAAACAATTTATGAATGAAAATCTTTATGCACAACAATAAGGACACCACCATCTCTAGTACAATTACTCATTAAAATACTTCTATCACATCGGTAAACATTATAATTATCCAAACATAATTCAGAATCAAATATATCAGAATTAAGACAAGTTTCTGTTAAAACAAGAAATACATAATTAAAGCTGGCAAGATTACACTTAAGAGTAAAAAATTTAGTCCTAAGACCACGACAGTTTTGGTAAAAACCAAACGGAACATTATCATTCGACGTAGTATAGCTAATTGTAGGTAAATCACGAGGACAAAACTTATTAATTTTAAAATTGTAGAAATCTAATATAAAAGTACTAAAAGTGAACTTGGCATTTATTATAAAAATATACATGCTCATGCAAACCTAGTGTACATGGCTGAACTATGAAAGTTGAGAAATTTGCTGAATCTCTAGTTGTCGAATGGTATGTTTTCTCGGACCCGGTTTTTTGTAATTGATTTGACCACAGATGGAACAACATTTTCATAATATATACGTAAATTTGATTCACCTTGAGCTGTACGAGACAACAGATCATTGTGACAAGCACGTAATAGTTGTCGTTCAAATTTGGTTTTATCCTTGACAAGATTAAAACCATTTTGGAATTGATTACCTGACCGCTTAACCTAGTTGTATGGTACAGCAAAAATTGTGCTTCCTCTTTGTTAGTATATATTAGCTTAAGTGGGCGGGTAATACCTAGACGTGGTTTCCTAATCCGATTCAATTTGAGATTCGTTGGAAGATAATTTCTAACCGGCAACAAAATATTTTTAATCATGGATTCATCATGTAGAACTCTTTCAGAACCAGTTAAAGAGGTAGACTCTAATACACCATAAGCAATCACATTGGAAGAACAACGATCTCATTCAAATAGTTCTTGCAAAACCTGGCTAGTGATTGTGGATGGGTTAGCAGACGAGTTGTTCTCTTCAAGACTACTAATTTTTGCCTTAAATGAACCAATATCTCTTTTGAGTATTATATTCTCTGCTTTGAGTTCACTCACTTGCTCAGAAACTTTTAATATTTCTGCTTTAAGTGTATTGAACTGCAAAGATTGCGAGTCAGAAAGTGCTTTATTGGAGGTGAGAACTTCAGCTTTGAAGAACAAAATAATGTGTATTAAATCTTCATTAGAAGTAGTACTTGAAGATCTCATACTAACACCAGAACGGACAGCAACTTTTTTTGAAGTTGCATTGGTTGCACCAGGAGAAGACATATTAGAAAAAGTACTCGGGGTTATATTCTTCAAAGTAAGCCACTAGAGGTTAGTCTCTAACAAGTGGAAGAAGAAACTAGCTAATGTTTTAAAGCGTATGTTGATAGTAGCAATATTATCAAAAAACAAATTATAAAAAAGACGTAATTATTAAACTCCTTATACTTGCATATAACAAACCAACTAAGATTACCACGACGCACAATTGAACACAAAAATATACTTAATACTTTAAACAACAATTGTAAATAAATTATTTGTATATACCAATTGAAATTGTTATAAGGACTGTAAGTAACAAAATCTATATTATATTTTATAATTATATACTACATAACTAATACTAATTAGTAATTACTGTAAATATGTAATGTGTATGTGATTTGTAATTGTAGCAGCAAGATTTGAAGTCTAGTTGCGCCACTGCACCTATGAATAAATTCTACAAAAAATTTTCATCTGAGTCAAAAATATACTTTTATTATTCAATTTTTCGTGTTCATTTCAAATCAATCAATAACTTTTAGAACAAATTCAAGTTTAAAATTTACATTATTAAACAGAAAATTTTATGAGAATAAAAATATTGTATTCTTAAGATTAATATAGAGTCAAGGAATTGTATAATTACTATTTACTGTAAATTTATCAGAAAAGCCAAATATCTTTTTTGCATTTTTATTGTATTTAATAGATCACTTAAATAGAAATTATAGTATTCATTTCTAAGTAATATTTGGTATGTAAAAAGATTCTACAATTGAAATATTCAGAACTTAATTAATTTTAATGATTTAGTTTAACTAAAAAACCAATCAAAATGTTGTTAAAAAAATCTACTCAATCGAGTGTATTATAAAATTTGATTATAATTGTAAAAATGTTTTGTTAAATTCAGGTGAAACTAAAAATCATTTTTTTTTAGATTTATGATATTTGGAATATTATAGACTGTCAGTAGCACACTTAAATAAAGTTAAACAATTAATATACTACGAAGTACAATTATTTAATTTTATAGTTGAAACCTATTATCATATCAAACCTAATTCGACACTAAATATTTTAAAAACATTAAAAATGAATGATTTTAATTGTTCATATGGAGAATGTGGGCTAAGTAACTTTTTAATTGATAAAGTGGACATTTTTTCAATTTATGAGGGTAATATCTTTAACTAGATAATAGTTGTGATCATTTTATGTATCGTTATAAAAAGTTGGTCAATAATAAAACAAAAATTTTTTTTTTAACTCAAAAACTTTGTAAGGTATTTTAAAATAAAATATAAAATCGAGAATTTTAACACGAAAATAGCATATTTTTGAATACTGTAGCCGTTTTCACTATGAAGACAAAATAAAGTCCGACATTTTTTTTTTCATAATAAAGTATATAAAATAAGCTTTAATTTAAGATATGTATAAAAGTATAATAAAAATTGATCACTTGTGGCTAATTAATTAAGTAAAAGTGTTAGTATTTCCGGAACACTTTCAAAAGTTAATTTTTTTTGAAAAAGTTGTCATTTTGAAAGATTCAGATTTATAAAAAAATGTACAAAATAATAGGTAAATACCTCATGTATCTATAAAAAAAAATTCTATTGATCCATATCAAATTAGTGATTTTTAGGTTTGTAATTTTTTTGGAGATTTCCCCCATTTACGAGAAACGAGGGAATTTTTTTCAATTTTTGAGGGTAATGTCTTCGACTACATACGATTTGTAATCTTTTGATATATCGTTAATAGAAATCGGTTCGGTAAGAACTGAGAAAAATAGGTAACAATCACAAAAAAAAAATGATAATAATAATTAAAAATAAACACATCATAGTAAAATTAATACCTTTACAGCTTCGCATTGTTAGGGGTTAGTTTAATAGTTGAGGATCTTGGTCAAAACCAAGAATCGGAAGCTACCCGACGTCTGCTCAAATATCGTCCCTATCTCCTTAAATGAGTTTTAATTGCCTGAAGGAGACACAGGCAATCGTGTACCTTAGTTACAGGGGATAGATTATTAAATAAAATTAGACTATTGTTTTATGTCAACGACAAAGTTAAATTATATTTTAGATGTTCTGTAAATATAAGTTATATGTAATGTACAATACGTCTGACCTGAATCCTAGTACAGTTGGTTAGCAGGTATATCCAAGTGAGACGGAGTTGGTTGGCTATGATGATAATTGGCGATAGACGGGTCGTTGAATAAAACAAGTTAAGTTATAAATAATATAAATAAGACGTAAGTAATAATATTGAAAACTATGTCTATAACGGCCACTCAAACACAACTGCCCTTTGTTAGTTCGACGTCAGTAGCTCCGGGCTACAGACGAGTAGAATTGTCACATCAGCATCTCCCTCTATGCTAATTAATATGTATTACGAATTAAATAAATAGAAATAAAACGTGTGTAATATAAGTGGTAAGAACATAGTAATAAATGTTCTTACAGCATCAAAGCTAATATTATAAAATATCAAATAAAATAAAATAATTTAAATTGAAATCGGTTTATTATAATAGAGGTTATTGTGTGCACGTCGTCATTATTGAGATGCGCATTTACTAAATGGAATCCAAATAAAAACTAGTGTATGGACTTTGTTACATTTCTCAAAAAGTTAAAGCAATATAAAGTTAAAACTGTAAAATATAAAATCGAGAATTTTAACACGAAAATAGCATATTTTTAAATATTGTAGCCATTTTCATTATGAAGACAAAATAAAGTCCGTAATTTTTTTTTTTTTATAATAAAGTATATTACATCAGCTTTAATTAATGATATGTATAAAAATGTCAGTATTTCCGGAACATTCTCAAAAGTTAATTTGAAAAAGTTGCGATTTTGAAACCTTCGCCGTGAGCAGGTAAAGGGTCAAATGTTCACAAAAATATATCAAATATAAAATACCTAAGGTATTGATAAAAAAAAAAATTATATTGATTAGGTCATTTTTAAAAGAATTATAGCAGTTTGAAGTAAAAAAATTGAAAAAATGTCGTGAATTAGGCATTTTTAAATTTGTTATTTTTTGGATATTTTCTCTATTTACGGGGAACGAAGAAAATTTTTTCAATTTTTAAGGGTAATTTCATGGATTAGATATGGTTTGTGATCTTTTGACGTATTGTTCATCAAAATCGGTCCAGTGAGAGCTGAGATTAAGTGGTAACAGTCAAAAAAAAAAAAAATACATAGTAAAGTTAATACTTTCTCAGCTTCACATCGAAGCTAAAAGTCAAAGCTTACACGAATCCTACTAGAAAATATACCATATAATTACGTTAATTATGATATCCGCGCTACCAATTTTCGACTTGAAATTAAAAAATTTGTTTTCTACAGTTAAAATCAAACTATTTTGCTATATTTATCATAATATTTCACCAAAAATTAAATAACAAGGAGTGTTTTTCGGGGTATTTTTGGTCAAAATATCTAAAACACGTTAAGCGACCAGTAAAACTTTTTTTAAAAATCTGAAATATTCACAAAATGTTTTTTTTTTTAATGTATACAGTTTTTTATGATATTACTATCACAGTCACGGACTGTTTATTACCAATTATGACTATCAATAGATATACTTTTTGTATTGTCAGTTAGTGTATTTATAAACTCATAACAATGTGCCTTACTACAATTGATAATAACAATGCTGTGTACCTGCTAATATCGATGTCATAAAAAATCAATTAGCTACCTGTATTTGTAATCCCTTGTGGATTATACCTATATATTAACTCAAAAATTTGAAACTTTAAATGTTTATATCTAATAAACAAATTAAGTTTTATTAAAAATTCAAATGCCATTTATTATTGAATTAAAAACTCAAACATTTTATTAAATTAAAAATATGTGTTACCATTTAAAAAAACAAAGTTGACACCCTTACCAGGCATAAGGGATGAACTTAAAAAGTATTACATAGTTAATAATTCAAGAATAATGTGTAACTAAAGATAATAATAAAAAAAATTTTTAAATTATTATTATTCTGTAAGTAATTGAGTGGGTTATGATAAAAAAATCACTCTGTATAATAAACTTACAATGGTTCTCATTAAAATTTCGAAGATCGACTCTTTTTAATCCACCCTAGTGCACAGGAACGCATAGCTCGAGGGAGTTTAGGCAACAACAAGGTGTGCAAGATCAATAAAAATATGGCGAACTATGGCCAATCATAGCGCACACAAGCGGAGGCGTTTGCTGTATATACGAAAGAAAAAGCACAATATTATCCGTTGCGGATGAAGACTTTTGAATATTGAGACGTATGTACTGTATACGAAAAAAAACAGCAGCTGAGAACAGGACAGCTGAACAAGACGTGAACACGTTCGAACCGAGTGGCACAGGAGGCGTGAGGACGGGTTCGACATTGCCACACTGCACCCAACATCGAGTGCATATCATCCGTTGGAGGTGCACATGAATGCGGCACAAAATGTCGTGCGAGTTGTTCGCGTGCGTCCGTGTGGAGACGTAGTTCGTATTCATACACCGGTGGTGGTATTGTGGACGACACGCCTGTGGTCTGACTATTAAGTCGGTTAAGATTACGCGTTTCTCGATCTCTGACAGACGTTGTCGTAGGGTCGCGTTATCTCAGGTGGTGTGGCCCGAAAGTAACGCCGTGACTCGGTTCCGACAGACGCGAGAAATTAGTACATTCCGTTTGTCTGGTTCTCGCGTCGTTATTGCGGCGCTGGACGGGTTCAGTGTGTTGTTCCAGTTCGTGTCACGCGCTTCCATTCTTGCATTAAGGGACGTCTCGCGTATATTTTGTCTTAACGCGCCCATCTCCTCTGTTGCGTGGCCAATTGAGGGTACGGTATTGATGCCGTCTTCGTACACTGACTGTGGTTGACCGATAGTGCGCCCGGGTACTTAGGTTATCTCAGTCAGAGAGACGGAGCCAGAATTATTGAGTGTCATGTTAACCGGTTTGTAGACGGTCCGGCTGTTTGGCGGTATGCGGCCGCGTTTCCGTCAGATTCGTTTTCGGCCAGTTCATTATTGAGTGATGAGCGTTCTGGTAATATCGCTGTGGACTGGTCCACACAATGTAACACTTACGTGCCGAGCACAATAAATGAAAATTGTCGGTTATACTGCACTGTAAAGCCGTCGAGCCGTTTATTCAGCACCATAATAACAATACCAATGACAATAATAATTATTTTCATTGGTATTATTATACTGAATTATTCAGTACTGTAGACCGGATGTAAAATATGTGCTGGTTTCATCGAGATGACTGTTTTACATATTATTGAGCCGTGTATTCGACGCTGGCCATTTGTTGGACTTTAAACCACGACAATAACGTGTTTGTGTAACGGTCCGGCTGACAGTGAAACGGTGGCTGAGAAGAAGATGACACGACCGCGGGGTGTCACACGAAAGAACACCGTGGCCGTGTCATTCATTAAAGTTAAGACACTCCTTTTCTCGGAAACTATTCAAAATTTTAAATTTTTGTAAAGAAAAATATTGTTTAAAAACTATACTATAATATGTAGTTCAAAAATTTATTTTTCATCGCTTCAGGGATAAAGAAATCACAACATTAACTTTTTTAAATTGGGAACTCCTATTAGTTTCGATGCGAAGCTGAGAAGGTATTGGTTTTACTATGATGTGTTTTTTTTTTTTTGTGTCTGTTACCATTTTTTCTCAGCTCTCACCGAACGGATTTCTTTCAACGATACGTCAAAAGATCACAAATCGTATCTAGTCGAAGACATTACCCTTAAAAATTGAAAAAAATTCCCTCGTTCCCCGTAAATGGGGGAAACCTCCAAAAAAATTACAAATTTAAAAATCGCTAATTTTCAAAATTTTTCAATTTATTTTACTAAAATATGCCGTAACTTTTTCAAAAATGAACGTATCAATATAATTTTTTTTTTATATAGATGGTTGATGTCTTTACCTATCATTTGATATATTTTTTTTGTAAATTTGACCCTTTATCTGCCCACAGGGGGGAATTTAAAAAGACAACTTTTTCACAAAAAATTAACTTTTTCAACTTAACTTTTGAAAATGTTCCGGAAGGTCTGACACTTTTATATATTATCTTAAATTAAAGCTAATGTAATATACTTTAATTTGAAAAAAAAAATTTGACCTCTGGACTTGTCTTCATGGTGAAAATAGCTATCAAATTCTATTTTTTTGTGAAAATTCTCGATTTTATAATTTACATTTTTTACTTTAAAGTGCTATAACTTTTTAAAAAATGTATGGATCAATACAATTTTTTCATGAGAAGTAGTATTTATATACATCTTTCATTGGATATACTTTTTTTTTAAATCAGACTATTTCCCTATATATGGGGGGGCTTCAAATATAAAAAATGCATATAGAAAGTAGAACTTTTTCAACTTAACTTTTGAAAGTGTTCCGGAAGGTCTGACACTTTTATATATATCTTAAATTAAAGCTAATGTAATATACTTTAATTTGAAAAAAAAAAATTTGACCTCTGGACTTGTCTTCATGGTGAAAACGGCTACCGAATGCTATTTTTGTGTGAAAATTCTCGATTTTATAATTTACATTTTTTACTTTAAAGTGCTATAACTTTTTAAAAAATGTATGGATCAATACAATTTTTCATGAGAAGTAGTATTTATATACATCTTTCATTGAATATACTTTTTTTTTAAATCAGACTATTTCCCTATATATGAGGGGGCTTCAAATATAAAAAATGCATATAAAAAGTAGAACTTTTTCAACTTAACTTTTGAAAGTGTTCCGGAAGGTCTGACACTTTTATATATACCTTAAATTGAAGCTTATGTAATATACTTTAATTTGAAAAAAAAAAATTTGACCTCTGGACTTGTCTTCGTGGTAAAAGTTTACATCAAAGTTAATAAAAAAATACGATTTTGGTAAAATAATTTTTTTTAATATTTTTAACTTAATAATGCTCTAACCTTTTCCAAAATGAACATATCAATATAAATTTTTTTTATATAGATGCTTGATGTTTTTCCTTTTTATTTGGTATATTTTTTTTGTAAATCTGACACTTAACCTGCCCACAGGGGGGAATTTAAAATGACAACTTTTTCACAATAAATTTACTTTTTCAACATAACTTTAGAAAATGTTCCGGAAGGTCTGACACTTTTATATATATCTTAAATTGAAGCTTATGTAATATACTTTAATTTGAAAAAAAAATTTGACCTCTGAACTTGTCTTCATGGTGAAAACGGCTACCGAATGCTATTTTTGTGTGAAAGTTTTCGATTTTATTATTTATATTACATTTAACTTTATAATGCTATAACTTATTGAAAAGTTTATGGATCCACACAATTTTTTTATGAGAAATAATATTTTTTAATAAACCCTTTTTCATTCGACATACTTTATCTTAATCGAGATATTAATAAGGAACCAGCAGATCAAGTAGCTTTTGGAATAAAACACCAATTTTTTTAAAATTAAACACTATCTAAAGATTTGCATCGAAGCGTTTATTTTTTATAGTGATTTTAATCACTATCAGATATCATTATACTTGATCCAACTATGCCACGTCACCACTGTGCCGCGACCCCCCTGTGCTGGGTTTTTTTAATTCTGCCACTATTCTTGTTGTTGAACAATAATTTCTTTATTATGTATTTCTGTGGCCACTTAACCATAGAAGTTTGATTATAAGCTATAATTAATATGAAACATAATTTCACTAAACATTACAAATCAAGCATAAATTTATGTAAGCCAATATAAATACGTATAAAAAAATGTGTTATAGAACAAATATTTTTATTGAAGTTTTACTATATTTTATAAACTATAAATAGAAGTTATTGCGAGCTTAGTGTTATCCAAATTCTCTGATTGTTATCATAAGTTAATATATTAGATTTATCTCCTTTATAATCATTGGCAACGTTTTCTCTCATTTCTGAAACGAAATAAAATAATATTTTTAATATCAATACACAAAGGCAAAATTAGATATGTTTTAATAAATAATGTAGGAGTTATCCGAAATAAGGAGGTAAACATAAGGATTATATGATNTAGGAGTTATCCGAAATAAGGAGGTGAACATAAGGATTATATGGTCCATTAGAACAATGTTTTTAATATTTTAAAATTGTATGATGTATCAAGTACTCTAATAAAAATATTTTTTTTCCTAAATTCATTTTTTACTATAAAAATACTAAATTCGCCAAGTAATTACGATAAAAAATCATTCTATTTTAGTCGTAGTTTCTGTTGTAATAGATTTAGAACACACTTTATGGATTAGTCATACATTGTAATAAAAACACTTACAAGTGGTCTTTTGGTCGGCTTGTAACAACAAAGTTGTTTGACACTTGCATAACGACTAGCTATGGTAGCAAGGGTCGCCACCACCTAGGCAAGGTGTCACACCTATCAGATATGATTACTGGACCATAGGTGGAATTTTTAATTTTAAGTTAATTAATAGTTTAATTTAAGTTATTATGTCTTTATATGTATAAATGATTATAATACCTCGTGGTTTATTAACCACAACTATGACAATTGAAGTTGTATGTGGTGAATATGTAAAACATACCGTAGCCTGTGTCTAGATTAAGGAACAGGGATAAAATACACGCGTGTACTTAAGTTACTCGCGCAATAAAATAAATATTACAGTTAAAATTGGTAAGGAAATTAAATTTCATTGTTGAAAAAGAAAATTAAGTTAAACATGTACAAAAATACNTCGCACAATAAAATAAATATTACAGTTAAAATTGATAAGGAAATTTAATTTGATTGTTGAAAAAGAATTAAGTTAAACATGTACAAACATACGAATGTATCAAAAACCATGTCTACAAATAAAGGCAACAAAAATAAAATAAAATATTTAAACAAAAAAAACAAATAATATTACAAACATCACGGACAGTATTGGAATACATTCGTTAATGTTAATTGAAAATTAATGAAAAAACACCAGGAGCGGTCTGGACACTTGCTCCTTAGCGTTAACTAGAGGAAAAGGGAAACATGTGCTTTCCACACATAAACAAAATGAAGTTAATTTATAAAAATAAAAATGAAATAAAATAATTAATAAAATATAGCTCATTACATAAATATAATTATAAGAGAAAAAGATACCCGGTCTCCGAAGAGACCCATCCGATGGTCTGGATGCTTCGCCGAAATGACCTGGCCGTTCGCCATTGGCAGCTCTACTCCATCATTGAAAATAAAATGACAATTAAACAATAAACGTGTGCACTCCAGCACGGTCAATGACAGAAGAAAAATAAAGACGAGCCAACACCGATCTAACGGCAATTTCAAATCGATAACGTCGGGCGCTCATTATACGAAAAATATGGCACAAAACCCCCACGCTTTTTTTCACAATAATACTAGGATTTTTCGTTCATTATTGTTTTAAGCTTACTTTAAAAATTATTTTTAACTTTTTAGTTCGATGAGCTTTAAAAGCGTGTTTTTCAGTTTTTTTTAACCATATTTATTTTTTACTTTTTAGTTTTTTATGGCATCGCTGTTACAATCACGGAGTGTTTATTGTCAATTATCACTATCAATAGATATAATTTCTGTATTGCCAGTTAATGTGTTTTTAAACTCACAACAGTGTGTCATATTACCATTCATAATAAAAGCTATATACCTGCGAATATCGCCATAAAAAACCAATTAGCTACCTGTATTTGGAATCCCTTATGTATTATACATGTATATTAACTCAGAAAAATACTTATTTAAAACATTAATTTAAAGGGCATAGAGAATAAACATAAATTTTGATCATAGGAATTGTTGATAAATATTATAGATATTTTTATATATTTAAAAAAGTTTTGATGATTACTTTGAAAACTAAATATATCTTCTTCATCTGTATAGTTGTTGAGTAGCTCATTACATAACACTTCAGAATTTGTATCTGGAAACAATGAATTACAATGAAAAAATTCTTGTGCTAAATCTTTTGAAACGTTTAAGGGACTTCCTAGGCCATAATCTTGAAAGCAATCTATAAGGCGTTTTTCTTCTTTCTTTTTCTGTCCAAACTTATTTAAAATACGTAATATCAAATCATTATCTAAAGAAATACCAAAGATTTCTGTTATTTAAAGCATAAAGTAATACTATTGCATTTTTCATAAAATCTAAGATAATTATACTACAAAATCAAAATCTCATATTGTAGCTCCACTGATCAAATAGGATTTATGTCCAATTTTTTTTTTATTTTAAGCTAATTCACGAAGAAAACCAAAAACTTTTAAGAGAATTTGAACATTATTTAAATTATAACAACAGAATCTCATTTATATATTGATTATTTACCTATTAAAATGTTTACTGCTCAGTTTTCATTGAAATGTAAGATAATAATTCTAATTCCTTTTAATTTTCAAATGACCTTATTAAAACTACCCTACAAAGTTATTTTCTCAAACATAACCATATTATGTTAAACTAAATTAATGAATTTTTTTACAGCATATTATTACAGAAAAACATAATTCATATTTATAAAAATACGTCATATTTTAGAATTTATTTAAATATCTGTTAAATATAATAAAAAATATTGACTCAAAAAATGTTTGAATATATCTAGCAATAAAGTATATACATTAATAAGTTATACACTGCATATCTCAATATACTACACATATTGTGGAATTAATGATATATGGAGGTTTTATACATATAGGAATAAATATAAAGATAAGTTGTTTTTTAAATAGAAATTTTGTGTTCCAAAAATTATTTAAATGTAATATCATTTCTTTAATAGTTTACCTTAATAACAAAGAAATTTAAATTTTCTTATTATTTATAATTAAAAAAAAAATTTTTTGAATATTTTTACGAAGAATTTTAATGGGTCGAAAACAATTAAGAATGAGTAATTATTGAGTTACTAGCATTTTAATACATTTATTTGGTATGTAGTGAGGGTGGACACAGCTTATCCTGATATATATTTAAAATGCATACTACAACCGCGCCCCATAGCCATTGTATGTATTAAAATGCTTTTAACTCAAAAATTGTTTGCCTTAAAATTGTAATGACTTAATAAAACTGTTTGTATGAAAAACGCAAAAAATTGTTTATTCATAAGTTTTAATAAAATCTAAAAATAAAAAACCCAGCACAGTGGAGTCGCGGCATAGTGGGGACGTTGCATAGTTGGGTTCAGTATAGATTTAATCTGACAGTGATTAAAATCACTATCATAAGAAACGCTTCGATGCAAATCAGTAGATAGTGTTTAATTCTAAGAAATTGGTGGATAATTACAAAAGCTGCATGATCTGCTAGTTCCTTATTAATACCCTGATTAAGATAAAGAATGTCGAATGAAAAAGGGATTATTAAAAAATATTATTTCTCATAAAAAAATTGTGTTGATTCATACATTTTTCAATGAGTTGTAGCATTATAAAGTTAAAAATGTAACCAACCCAACCCAACATCAACTCCTATTTCCATAATTATATCCAGATTAGTAATTCGTTTAATTATCTATTATATAATTTTTATAATTAATTATTTTCAAATTATTATCGATTTTTAATATATTAAAAGTAATCATTTTGAACCAACTTCTTTTTGTCCTTTAAAGTGAAAGTTTAAAAAAAAAAAATATGAATTTATTACCATAACTTTTAACTCAACTTGCAAGTTTGAAATAGATATCATTAAATAGAAAAAAATGAAATTGGTAGAGTATTTCAAAAACAACAATAACACTTATTCCCTTAATTTTACTCCGATTTATAATTATAATATATGAATACATAATAATTACAGTAATTAAATTGAGTATGAAAGTGGTATTCAATAATATAATATTGTAATTTTTACGGAGATATTATAAAAATAAAAAGGAGTTGTATATTCATATACTTTTAATGCGTATACAAATTTAAAGGAATTTATGCAATACTTTTTAATAAAAAAATTTTGTTACTTATGAATAAATACACTAAACAAAAGGAACTTTCATCAGAAAAAAAATATACTTTTCTAAATAAACTTTTCGTGATGTTTTCAAATGTGCAATTAAACTTTTTCTATTACTTCTAAGTTTTAATATTATTACTTATTATTAAAAAATAAGTATTTACATATAAAAAAAAATAATTAAGAACAAAAAAAATTGTATTAAATTAATACTGATTTTGATTTTTAATATGTTAAAGGTAATCATTTTGAACCTATTTTTTATTGTCTTTTAAAGTGAAAGTTTTAATGAAAAATACCTTCTCAGCTTCGCATCGAAGCTAAAAAATGAATTTGTTACCATAACTTATAGTTCAACTTGCAAGTTTGAAATTGACATTATTAAATTGAAAAAAATGAAATTTTTAAGATTAATATGCAATCTGGAAATTTTATAATTACTAATTACAGTACATTTGTCAGAAAAATTCGATTTTTTTACATTTTTATCGTAATAGATAACTGAAATAGAAAGAATAGTAATCATATCCTAATAACTTTTGGTGTTTAAAAAAATTCTGCAATTGAAATATTCAGAACTTAATTAATTTTAATAATTTACTTTAATTAAATGAACCAATCAAACCAAAGTAGTTAAAAAGATTTACTCAATTGAGCATATTATCAAAAATATAATTATAATTGTAAAACTCCATCGTTAACTTCAGGTGAAACTAAAAATCATTTTTTTTTTAAATTTATGATTTATATAGCAAAATATTACTAAAAAATTTGGCATATTATAGACTGGTAGTAGCACACAGAAATAGAGTTAAAAAATTAATAAATTATAAAGTAAAATTATTTACTTTTGTAGTTGAATACTTTTATCATATCAAATTTAATTCGACAATAAATAATTTAAGAATATTAAAAATTAATGATTTTAATTGTTTGTATGGACAAATCTAGTTAAGCTACTTTTTATTTGAATAAGGAATATTTTTTTGATTTTTAAGAGTAATAACTTAAACTAATCATTAACTTAAATATCATAAACTTAAATGAATCATTTGACGTATCGTTGAAAAAAGTAGGTCTAGTGAGGGTTGGCAAAATAAATCGTAGCCAGAAAAAGAACCACATAGTAAAATAATATTAACATGAATATCAATTTCTTCTCACGAGGGGAGACTATAGTGATAAGATCCTTTATATTTATTGAAATTATTGAATCTAAATGAGATAAATATCAAATGATTTGAAAATTCTATTCTAACTCAAAAAAAAAATGCAAAATTTTAGAAGCCACAAACGGATTTGAACCTCGTACCCTAGGCGTTAAAGATCAAGGTGTTACCCATTCGGCAACTATTCGTTGATTTTTGTTGCATGATAAAATTGGCTATTTAAGCTAACTCAAATTTAAAAATTACTTTTTCGACTTTAAAAAAGTAAAAAATGTTAATAAGTATAATATCATATGTCTTATGAACTTTATTCTATGTCAATGAAATTATATAATATTCATGAAAGTCAGTTTATTCCCCTAATAAAATATTTTAAAATAAAATAAAATACAAAACCTAGAATTTTAATAAAAAATAGCATATTTTTAAATACGGTAGCCTTTTGCGCATAGAAGATAGGTCGTCGGGACAAATTTTTTTTTTTCATTTAGTAGTACATAAAATAAGCTTTAATTTGATATATGTTTAAAGGACGCAGTATTTCCGGAACATTTTCAAAAATTAAGTTGAAAAAGTTAGTTTTTGTAAAAAAGTTGCTATTTTAAATCCCCCCTGTGAGCAGAATAAGTGTTAGATTTTCAAAAAAAAATGATATCAAATGAAAGAAAATTACCTAAGGTTTCAATATAAAGAAATATTATTTTGATTAGTTAATATTTGAAAAAGTTATGGCAGTTTTAAGTACAAAAAACATCGTTATAAAAGGTGATTTTTATCGCAAATATTACATTTTTTTTATAATTTCGACAGCCATTTGCACATAGAAGATAAGGTGTCGGGACAAATTTTTTTTTTTCATTTTATAGTACATAAAAAAAGCTTTAATTTGATATATGTTTAAAGGACGCAGTATTTCCGGAACATTTTCAAAAGTTCAGTTGAAAAAGTTCTATTTTTTATACAATGTTTCAAAGTTTGAACCCCCCCTATATAAGGGGAAATTGTCTAATTTTAATAAAAAGTATGTCAAATGGAAGATGTACTTATAATGTATTTAGAAAAAAAAAAATTGTGCTGATACATGCATTTTTCGAAAAGTTATAGCATTTTTAAGTTGAAAATTAAAAATTGAAAATCGAAAATTTTAACACAAAAATAGTGTTTTTTTAACTACGGCAACCGTTTACATGCAGAAGATAAAGTGTCGGGACAAATTTTTTTTTTTCATTTTATAGTACATAAAATAAGCTTTAATTTGATATATGTTTAAAGGACGCAGTATTTCCGGAACATTTTCAAAAATTAAGTTGAAAAAGTTAGTTTTTGTAAAAAAGTTGCAATTTTAAATCCCCCCCCATGAGCAGGTTAAGTGTTAAATTTTCAAAAAAATTATATCAAATGAAAGGAAAATATCTAAGGTTTTAGTTTAAAAAAAAATTATGTTGATTTGTTGATTTTTGAAAAAGTTATGGAAGTTTTAAGAAAAAAAAGTGAAAAAAATGACAAAATTTGTCGATTTTTAAATTTGTAATTTTTTTGGATATTTCCCCCATTTGCGGGGAACGAGGGAAAATTTTTAAATTTTTAAGGGTAATGTCTTCAACTAGATACAATTTGTGATCTTTTGACGTATTGTTAAAAGAAATCGGTCCAGTGAGAGCTGAGAAAAAGTAGTGACAGACACAAAAAAATAAAAATAAAAAAATAAACACATCATGGTAAAATTAATACCTTCTCAGCTTCGCATCGAAGCTAAAACATGTATAAATTTTTTTCACCATAATTATAAACTAATAATAAAAAATATGATTTCAACGTAGTCCATGACTATATAAATTATTAAAAATAAAATTATAAAATGTTTAAGAGTTGTCAGTTTAATCTATTCTGTATAAACACGATATACAAAATTAAATTTCAATTACCTGATGTATGTGGTGCAAAAATTTCTAATAACATAGAAATATTGTTTTGTTGAACTAATTCAATATTTCCTTTTCTTTTCAATAAAATTTCTTCATTTTCAACAGAAATATTAAAAAATTGAGACAATACATGTTGAATGGCAAAAAATGAAAATGGATAGTCTTTCTAATAAAAATCGAAGGTAAATTATTAAATGGTTTATGAAAATTATCAAAATAATTTAACCACAATAAAATAATAAATAAAAAAAAGGAGATTAATATAATATCTTAAATTAATTATAACTTTGATACACAGCTGAGAATATAATTGTTTTACTATGAATTTTTATTGACAGATACAATAAACGATTCACATTTATTATATTTGTTAATAAAAATTTGAAGTTTCACAGGACTGTCTTAGTTTAAAAGTTGAAAAAATCTAATTCCAATTTCCAATGCGGAAAATATCAAAAATTACATTTAATTTAAACATTTATAATAATGTAAAATCTTATAATAATAACATTTTTCCAATGATTTTTTATGCATGTTAATGGGAATTCAGCTGAACCGTTTTTAACAATTAATTCTTCAAAATAAAACCCCCGATTTTAATTTAAATGTAACCTTCGTTGGCAAAAAATTGAAAAACCACCTCAATATTAAATTTAGAAAAATATCTCACAATTATAATATTACACGTGTTACCTTGAGATATACAAAATATTACAATTTTATTTTTTAAAAATGTATAGAATTTTATATGCTTAATTTTTATTTTTTAAATCTTACTTTATTCTTTATTTCATTCTTTTTAAATGTATATCAACTTGAGTTTTTTAAATTGAAACATACGAATTTAACTACTTTCGTATTTTTAATACTTGAAAATTATCTAACTAAGAAAAAGACGGATCAATAACAACTTTTGAACCACTATACAAGAAACTATCATTATTTCTATATCTAGACTAGAGGAGTATTATGGTTTAGAAATCCTAATCATAAAAATAATATTACTATCGCCGCACCTTTAGCCTATTTTTTAAATGTTAATTACTGCAAAAATAAAGGTTTAAAAGTTGTTATTAACCAAACATTTTTCTATTAGAAAATTTTTTATGTGAGCATGATTAATATGAATTTTATTATTTAAAATACTTATGTTTAGGATATTTGTTAAAGTTGTAAGAGGAGGAGTAATTTTTTTTCTTTAATTAGTAATTTTAAGAATAAATAATATATCATTTCGTATTTTTGAAAATAATGTTTGTTAAATATTTAGTTTGTCAATCACCTTGTATATTTTAGAATTTTTAATTTTTAAGTATTTTTGCAACATTGCTCTTCATGGAAAAATACATACTTACACATAGCTTATATTAATTAAAAACATAAATATCTTACGTAGTAGGAAACACAGTAGAATGACACGCTCTTTAATATATTCTAAACTAGTGGTTTTTAGGTGTAAGTGAAAAATGAAAAGAAAAAAGGATCATCAGGACTACTTTTATGTATCAGATATATAATAACAATTATATTATTATTTTATTGTTAAAAACCAAAAATGTTACAATAATTATTTTTGTTACATTTTTGGTTATACTTACTATTTTAGTAAGAGTTAAATTTAATTTTATTCAAAAATATTTAAGTCAAAACATGTTTAACTGAAAGATATAATATTTATATATTTGTATAGATAATTATAAATAATATTGATAAAATTATATTATCTATAAATAGATAATATAATTTTTATTTGAATCTTGTTTGTCTATTATAACATACGCTGAAATATATGGGTAAGAAATGGGCATTTAAAAAAAATTGTAATTTGGTGTAACACTACACTGTTGCTTTAGAGAAATTAAGCAGACTAATTAATAGGTCGTTGTAAAAATTAGAAAATAATTTAGATATAAAATAGAATAAAAGGTAAGGAATCAATTTGTGCTTATCATCATTCTAGGTTAAATGAATTCCTCATTAATTTTAAAATTCAAAAGAAGAGACTTATAAAGAATATATAAATAGAGTATTTTAATCCCCTTTTAATTCCTACATATTTTACTGTGCTCTAGTTTTTCTAACTGAAACGGATTTAAAAAAAAAAAACAATCAATATACTTAGTTAAACTATAAAAATTTTAATTTCTCAGATATTTACCAGGTAGTTTTTATGAAATGAATTTAGATTTGGTTACTGTACAAACAAATGACAGCTTACAGTAACATTTTGTAATTAAGTGCACGTCATGTCCCCCTTATGAATTTCCACTACTCTTTCAATTTATATTATCAGTCAGTTGACTTTCTTAATTTTATAATATTCTATTTATCAACTATTTTGATATGTACGTTCTCCTAATAAAATATAGTTAACACCCTTAACCAGTCTGAAAGACTTCTTTAAATTTTGCACTTAGAGTAAGCATAAATTTATAATTTATAAATTTATAAAATACAGTATTTTTTAGTTAATGTAACGAAAAAATGTTAAAAATTAATTTTTTTTTCTTAATATCTGTAATACTTCACCTCATTTGATGGGTTGTAAAAATCTTTTATTGCATTCTTACACTATAAAAAAATAATTAAGTTATCGATTTGACTACCTTTAAAAGTTTATAGTTATTCAGAACTCAATAATTTTATATCTAACATACATTACCACACTAATTAGTATAATAAGATGCATAAGTTTTTAAATTTATACTTATATATATTTAATAAAGCTTTATGAAATTTACTATTTAATTAAATGTGAACTTGGTCCACTAAAAAATTAATTATCAAAATTATGTAAATTGGCATAATACGATAATAGTGATAACTTCATCAGATGATAGATTCACTAATGTTGTATAGATTATTAGGCCAGTCAACGAAGGAGTAATTTTGGCGAATGGCGGAAAAAATTCCCAATCAAATTTTTTTTTTTTTTTAAATTGAATTAAGATATGTGATAATGACATACTAAAAGTCCTCATCGATTGGACTTGAGCTTTTTTTTTTAGTGTCTCGCAAAAGTTCAAAAATATGAGCTTTTTTCATTTTCTCAAAAAATATTTAACTTACAAAAAAAAGTTTCGTACAAGAGTTGTTTAAAAGACAATTTCAGACAAAAAAAATAAATTATATTTTTTTATTTAAACAAATATTTTTCGAGTTGCATTACATTTAATATGAGTACTAAAATTTATTTTCAATTTTTTCATCTTACGGTTACTTTTTATCATGTTATACTTACATTAGACACAATGTTATAAATGCATGTGTGTGTATGTGTGAGTTTATTTATTTATAGTATCATTAAAGTGTAGTGTATAATAAGATACAACCGATAGAGTAGGTAATTGATTTGACGCTATATTGTTTAAACCCAACTAAACGCTAAATTGTACATTCCGAAACAACAATCATATTATGTCAATTGCCACCGGAATANCAACAATTATATTATGTCAATTGCCACCAGAATTTCTGCTAAACTTTTTCTTTTTCTTTGCCTTAATCCCAACTGCTTGGGGTCGGCCACCCTCATCCTAAACTTCCACTTGACACGATCTCCCACATCTTCTACGCTCACATCAGCTGTCATCATATCGCATTCAATAACATCCCTCAATCTCATTTTTGGTCTTCCTCTACCTCTTCTTTCTTCAACATTAATTTCTACAACTGTTCTTACAGCTTCCGATTCTTCTCTTCTCATAACATGACAAATTATCTAAATCTATTTTCTATCAGCTTATCCACGATTGCCGCTACACTTATACTACCTCTTATATGGTCGTTCCTTATTCTATCTTTTCTATTCACTCCACTCATCCAACTAAGCATTTTCATCCCTGCTACACTCATTCTCTGCTCTACTTTCTTATCAACTGCCCAACACTCTGAACCATACATCATAGCTGGTCTCACTACATTGTTGTAGAATTTAACTTTTAGCCTCATTGAAATTCTTTTATCGCATAACACACAGACGCTTCTCTCTATTTCAACCACCCGCACTTAATCCTGTGTCTTACATTCTCGTCAATACCACTGCTCATTTGCACTACTAATCCTAAATACTTAATTTTTCTACCTCCCCATTCACACTCTCGCCTATTGTCATTGATCTCCTCATTTCATAAACCTCATGTTTTCTTTTGTCAACCCAGCCAGAATTTCTGGTATGATAAAATTAATTGTTATAAAACGTATTGGCCTTTCGTCAGGTTCTGGCACTAGTAAAAATTACTGGCCTATTTTTTGTTTTGTTTGGAGTGTTAGTATGTGTTTAGCATGGATAATAGTAACATTGTTCCTGAAATACGTATACGGATTTTTAAGTAGTTTTTTTTTGTGATTTTTGAGATAATTATTTAAAAATTTTTAGTTATATAATAATATTTTTAAAATAATTTTAGTTTAAATTAATTTAACTTAGATTTTAGCTTCGATGCGAAGCGAAGAAGGTATTAATTTTACTATGTTGTGTTTTTTTTTTTTTGTCTGTTGTCACTTTTTCTCAGCTCTCACTGGACTGATTTCTTTCAGTTTCTATAACTTTTTGAAAAATGTATATATCAGCACAAATTATTTTTTCTAAACACATTATAAGTACATCTTTCATTTGACATACTTTTTATTAAAATTGGACAATTTCCCCTTATATAGGGGGCGTTCAAAACTTAAAATATTGTAAAAAACATAGATCTTTTTCAACTTAATTTTTGAAAATTTTCCGGAAATACCGCGTCCTTTAAACATATATAAAATTAAAGCTTATTTTATGTACTACAAAATTTGAAAAAAATATTTGTTCCGACGACCTATCTTCTATACGCAAATGGCTACCATATTGAAAAATATGCTATTTTTGTATGAAAATTATGGGTTTTGTATTTTATTTTAATAGAAGTTGATGTTGCTTTTGCAATTATCCATCAATTTTTTAAAATTAAACACTATCTACAGATTTGCATCGAAGCGTTTCTTATGATAGTGATTTTAATCACTGTCAGATTAAATCTATACTGGACCCTACTATGCAATGTCTCCACTATGCCGTGACCCCACTGTGCTACCGTTTTTTTTAATTGAAATATTCATCTTAACTATTTTTAATATTGAAAAAATACTTAGTTAAAAACAACTGGCCAATAACTACTGTTGAACAATTATTTCAAAAGAAATTATTTGTATATATATGCAAGAAATAGTATGGAACAACATTTGTAATCATAAGTATTATATTAATTACACTTCATACACATTTATTATTAACCAATTATTAAAAATACTAATAGTTGTTATAGATAAGTCATTATTTTAATTAAATATTTTCTATAATATGAACCTTAAATATATACACACTTCTTTACAAAAATTATTGCTGATAATTAATTTAAAAAAATAATTCTATTTAATAATTGTTATACCTCACCTCATCTGAATGAATCACTTCATAGGGTTCATTTTCCTACAAAATAATTTTTTATTAATTATTAATATGGCACTTTGATTCTCTAACAGATTTTCTTCTAGTAAAATAAAGTAACACCCTTCACTAGTCTAAGAAACTTTTTTACATTGTTAAAAAATGTTTTATTGCTTTGTTACACTAAAAAAAAAAAAAAATTAAGTTGTCAATTTGATTGTTTTAAAAAGCTTATAGATATTCAGAACTATATAATTTCATATCTATCTTACATTACTACACTAAATTGTATACCACAATGGATGCGTATTTAAAATTTTACTTATATATTTTTAACTAATGATTTATGAACTTAATATATTTTATTAGTTTTTTAAATATGTATGTCAGTTTCAAAAAAAAATTTATTAGCAAATTAAGGACACAGCAATAACTAATCTGCTATCATCGTTTTTAGTAGAACTTTTCATTAGTAGGTTTGAAAAATATTTAAAAACACTTTAGTGTTTTTCTGAATATTTATGTCAGGTATGCAGATGATATTTTTACAGATATAAACAAATATTTTAATACGGAGGTCTTCATAAAACATCTCAATTATTTTTATGCATGGATTACAAACAGGAAGTAGAGAGAAAATTGCCATTTTTGGACTTATTAGTTCAAAAAGTAGGGGTAACTAAATTTAGATATTTATCGGAAAAACACATGCACGTTCAGGTTTATTCCAAATAACTCAAACGACAACTGGTAACACAAAATGACAACTTTTAACAATGTGGTTTTAAGATAGGTAATACTCTGATGAATGAAATAGATTTTGGTAAAGAACTGACGGTCATAAGAGAAATAGATAGATTTAATGGTTAAACGAAAATATAATTTCAAAATTAGTCCGAACACAAAAGTGAAATTAAGAAAGGAAGGCAGTTCACTCACTAGCATGGGGAATAAAAAGTAATTAGATCATCCATTTTATAGTATCGGGACTTTTAAATGGGCTAGCTAGAATTTTTAAGTATTTTGATATTAGTTTATTGACATTTAAGAGTAATAATTCAAAATATTTATGAAGTAATCCTAAAGATAAGTATAATAAAGGAAAAAATCGGAAAATTATAAAATATAATATGAAAATTGTAATAAATGTTTGTAGAACAAACAAAAAGAAATATAGACGTCATGTTTAATAACACATTTCTTAAACTTCTTTACAAAAATATTGCTGATAATTAAATGAAAAGAATAATTCTCTGTAATATTTGTTACACCTCACCTCATCTGAATAATCAATCACTTCATTGGGTCCAATTTCCTACAAAATAAATTTTTTTAATTATTAATATGACTCTTTGATTCTCAAACAAATTCTCTTCTAACAAAATAAAGTTAACACCCTTCACTAGTTGGAGTAAGTTTTTCACATTGTGAAAAAATTTTTTATTGCCTTGTTACACTACAAAAAAATAATTAAGTTGTCAATTTGACAACCTTAAAAAGTTGTAGATATTTAAAGTTTATAGATATGCAGAATTAATTAATTTCATATCTATCTTACATTACTAATCTAGTAATAAAATAAAATATCTAATTAAAGACAATTGGTCAAAGGCAAGGAATATTATTGAATAAAATGTCTAATCATAAGTATAATATTAATTACACTTCATATACAGTAATTAATAACCAATTATCAAAAATACTAATAGTTATTATCGACCAGTCATTATCTTAATTAAATATTTTCTATAATATGAACCTAAAATATATATACTTCTTTACAAAAATTATTGCTGATAATTAAATTAAAAAAATAATTCTTTTTAATAATTGTTATACCTCACCTCATCTGAATCAGTCACTTCAATGAGATCATATTCCTACAAAATACATTTTTTAATTATTAATATGACTCTTTGATTCTTTAACAGATTTTCTCTAGCAAAATAAAGTTAACACCCTTCACTAGTCCGAGAAACTTTTTCACATTGTGCACTTGGATTGACATTAAATTTTTAATTCATAAATTTATGAAGAATGGATTCACCATTTTGGTTGTTAAACAATAAACTTCCTTTGAATTTGAATCATATTGAAGGCTAAAGTAATTTACTGTACTAATTATATTACAGAGTGATCCATTTAACATTGACCAGCAAATATCTTATCTTATCTAATATGTGTCTTTACGAGCCATCATAACCGCTGCAATTAACTACCTGTATTACAAGTCTACCCGTTTTATACATATATATAGGTAAAAAAAATCAAAACTTTAAAGTGAAATAACATGCAAACTAATCGACTTAAATGAAAAATTCAAACGCTAAAAATTATAAAAAAAAAAACTCTATCAATATATCTAACTAAAAATATATGTTTCCATTTGAAAAAAAAAAGTTGGTACCCTTTTAAGGCATAAGGGATGAACCTAAAAATTATCTGATCATGGATAAATGTAGAGTTTTATGTAACTAAAATAATTAAAAAAAAAAATTATTAAAATAATAAATAGTTTTTGAGATATTTGCTGGTCAATGTTAAATGGATCACCCTGTATATTATAAAAGTAGATTATTATGTGGATAAAATCAGTTACTTCAAGCTACTAAATGTTAGTAATAAATGTATATAAAAATAATAATTTTAAATACTTCATCAAGCGAGTTTATTTTGGGGTTTGGCACCTCAATTGAAAACGTAGGTATGGTAATTAAACACATGAAACAAAGTAATATTCCAAAACGAAAATAAAAATTCATTTTTGATAATGATAATATACGAGTTAATAAAACGTGAAAATAATTTTTATTATTAAATTAATTTAGTTTATATAGTACATTGTATTCTATTTTGATAAATCTAAAATGTTCTAAACTAAATTAATCAATTATCTTGTTTACTGAAATTGTACGTTTATAAAAATTATTTACAAATTATGAGGTAAATTATATGTATTTATTCTCGAATAAAATTTAGTATAAAAATATCAATTCTTTTAAAAAAAATACAGACAATAATTTCAAATTTAATCAAGTGTACAATTTTTCATTGCAATGTTTTTCTAAGCCAAACAGTATAAGATTTTGAACAAAAATTGCTACACAACGATAAATATAAAAAAAATATTATAAACTAAAATAGAAAAATTTAAAATATTTTTAATAATAAAATGTAATAAATATATGGTTCACAGTTGGTACCGAGGTCATCACAATTATAATATAATAAATCATTAGGCATTTTTATTAGCATCTAATAATTATTAGAGGTTATTGTGTGCAAATCATAATTATTGAGATGCGCGCTTACATATACAGAGTGATTTTTTTATCATAACCCACTCAATTACTTGCAGAATAATAATAATTTAAACATTTTTTTTTTTTATTATCTTTAGTTACACATTATTCTTGAATTTTTAACTATGTAATACTTTTTAAGTTCATCCCTTATGCCTTGGAGGGGGGTCAACTTTGTTTTTTTAAATGGTAACACATATTTTTAATTTAATAAAATGTTTGAGTTTTTAATTTAATAGTAAATGGCATTTGAATTTTTAATATAACTTTATTAGCTTATTAGATATAAACATTTAAAGTTTCAAAATTTTGAGTTAATATACATGTATAATACACATGGGATTGTAAATACAGGTAGCTAATTGGATTTTTATGACATTGCTGTCTCAGTCACGGATTGTTTATTATCAATTATGATTATCAATAGATATACTTTCTGTATTGTCAGTTAGTGTATTTATAAACTCATAACAATGTGCCTTACTACAATTGATAATAACAATGCTGTGTACCTGCTAATATCGATGTTATAAAAAACCAATTAGCTACCTATATTTGTAATCCCTTGTGTATTATACCTGTATATTAATTCAAAAATTTGAAACTTTAAATGATTATATCTAATAAACTAATTAAGTTATATTAAAAATTCAAATACCATTTACTATTAAATTAAAAACTCAAACATTTTATTAAATTAAAAATATGTGTTACCATTTAAAAAAACAAAGTTGTCCCCCCTCCAAGGCATAAGGGATGAACTTAAAAAGTATTACATAGTTAAAAATTCAAGAATAATGTGTAACTAAAGATAATAAAAAAAAAAAATGTTTAAATTATTATTATTCTGCAAGTAATTGAGTGGGTTATGATAAAAAAATCACCCTGTATATGTAGTCCGAATATAAACTATGTGTATGGACTTGAAAAAAAAATTTGAATATCATCTTTGGATAAGTCTGTAAAAAACATCAAGTTATGTATTTAAATCACACTCACAGACAAAAAAATATCATCATTTACGTGAATGATTTTCCCAAAATAATGTCAACAAGTTCTTTCATTAAAATAATTTTTCAAGAATTGACAAATTATTCAATATTCATTAAATAATAAAAATCTTCTTTTATCTATTATTATATTATTTCTTATTATTAATTGGTATTTTCAATTCATTATAACAGAATTGAAAAAATAAAAGTGTTATTATTAAACAAAACACATTTTTAAAGCTAGTAATCGTTAAAAATAAACTTATTTTTACATAGTTGAAAAAAATATTAAATTAATAGGAGGTTATAAATTTATTTAAAATAAACTTAATCACTGGCAGAAAAACATAAATTAAATTTATATAAGTATAAAAAATATATTTCATAGTTGTAAATAAATTTTAAAGCTGATAGAATAAAAATGTCATCCTTGAAATAATGTACGATACAAAACACGTCATTGAAATCAATAGAAATAATTATTTAAACTTTAACTAAAATTAAATAGATGTATAATTTTTTTAATTTACAGATAATAATTTAAAATTCAATAATACCGTAATTAATATAATTCTAAATTCCTTTACGTCCTAATGATATTTTAAAAAAACACGTTATTTTTGACATAAATAGTGTAATTTTGATATATATTATTAAAAATTCAAACATAAATATGACATTTTCATCATTACTTATCCAGATTTCCCCTTACTTTGTATGAATTAAGAAATTCAAATAATTTGTATTTAAGAATTCAAGTCTNTTTCCCCTTACTTTGTATGAATTAAGAAATTCAAATAATTTGTATTTAAGAATTCAAGTCTCTCCAATACTTCACTTTATCTTCATACATATGTGTAAATAAATTCACAAAATAATAGTTTGAACTATAACTAAGCAGTATTTAATTCATCTAAGAAAAATATATTTAACAATTTAGTAAACTGATAATAACATAAAAAATCTCTACGGATTAATATAGTTATAAGAATCCTCTATGGAATTTCACTATTAATTACAAAACTTATTTTTTTTCAAAATTAAGTTTTTCTACATACTCTTTTATGATGGTGTCTTTCTTATTAATATAGCCATCAAGAAGAACTTTTTTAAAATTTACGTCATCCGTTTTGAATTGTGGAGATGTATTTACAAAAAATATTTTTATACTAACATCCTCATCATATAAGGAAATACTAAAATATTTATTTTAATTTAGAACATCAATCTGCTTGTCAAAATAAAAATAAAGCATAATAAAATATGATTACTACCTCTTTCCTTAACTATTCTTATAATATATACTGAGTGATTGATTAAGCAATAGACACTCACTTCCTACTAGCTAAAATTTTTTTTAATTTTCGTAAAGAAAAAATATGTTTAATTGAATAATCTCAACAATACATGCCAATCTATTTAATCAATGATTTTTTTTTTTAATAATATATGTTTTCAAATTGTCAAAAATAATTTTTTTTTTCAAATTTTTTCAATAAAAATTTTATATGAAGAGTACAGAAAATAAATGGTAGTAGTCTATTTTTTATTCAATTTTTATTTTCTTGTTTAATTCAATAATCTATTAGCAGTAGTAACGATAATTTTATTGTTATTAATTTGGTGAAAAATTATTTAATTTTACTAATATTTAAGTATTTTTTTTTTTTATTAAAGAAATGAGGTGGTGTAGCGCGGTGGACACACTAGATGTTAACAAAACTCTAGTATTAAGCCACGCCTGTCGCCGTTGATTTTAGAAATACCAGTTCCTCACAGGTATCTGGTAACGACAAGGCAAGGCCTTTAGTAGAAAAAAAAATAAATTAAAGAAATAAGACAATATAGTTTTGTTTTTAATCTCCTGAAAAAATTACATAAATTGACTATTACCATTTTCCGTTNAAAATAAATTAAAGAAATAAGACAATATAGTTTTGTTTTTAATCTCCTGAAAAAATTACATAAATTGACTATTACCATTTTCCGTTTAAAAGACTAAGAAGATATATCGAAAGAAAGATGCTGGAGGATGACCGATTAGAGAACACTAATGTGTATGGACGTGTAATCCGGTAACCACAGTCAGTGAATCTATGAGCGCATAATGATTTTAATATGTGAATATGACAAAATGCCGGAGTAACAACAGGATACTATAGTGTAAAATGTATTAAGAATATGCGTGCCTGCTATTTTATTAAATTCTCTCGGGGTAAGGTATGAAAATACGTATTCTGACGTTGACAAAACACGTTTGTTCCTAAAATCCTATCTATTTTTTCGCTTTATTACTTTCATTAAAAATTATTAAACACTCGTATAAAAACTTGATACATATTATAGATGCAAATAGTGTTCTGAACTTGGAAGTACTTAAAGTACTAGAGGTACAAACATATTTTCCTAACTCCACTCAAATTAATGTACCTACCTTGTTTTTATCTATTTATAAATAAAAAACATTATATACTTCATTCACCTTTCCCTAATACTGTATTATTTCAACTATAATTGTCGAAACCAAAACATATTACTATAAAGTATAAGTAAATTATACTGGAGTTAATGTACACACTTACAAATTTACAATTATCTATAACATTAAACATTTTTTTACTACTACTGTGGTATCTTAATAATTATTGTTGAAATCAAAACATATTTCTATGTACTATATTTCTATATACTATACTAAATGTACTATATTTCACTTTGTATTTTTAATACATACACAATGATATAAAAATTTATTATATTTTTGTGTAAAATAAATTTAAAAATTTAGTGTTGTAATGTGACTTTTATTGCAAGATTCTGTTAGTTATCATCTGGTATGTAATAAATAAGGTACACTTTACGCAATGTATACCTTATTTATCAAACGATATAATTATAAGTTCTTCTTCATCCATGATACAGGAAACGAAAAACCTTTTAATGTTTCAGCAATATAGAATAAAAGGGAACAAACACAATTTCTAATACAGAAATTCGTAGCTGCGTCAGGTTGGCGTAAAACAAATGCACGAGACGCAGTTTATTTTATTCAAGCAACAGTTGAAGCTTTATGTCTTATTATAAATAAGTGTTCAGTACATAGTTTCATGTACATTACAAATGTCACGTGTAATTTTAACTTTTAATGTAGCAAAACATAAATTGAGTACTCGTATATATTAAAAGCATTAATAATTACCTAGTAAAAAATCGTAAAATAATGATTAAAATAAAATAAAAAACTCTATACAGCGTAGTAGAAGACAACTGAATAAATGAAATATATATTTTGAGTTATAAACAAAAAACTCGGTAACACCGTTTTCAAACCGTTCAACGTGTCATGTGGTGATATAAACGTACGGTGCAACCTTCCTAGTGTACTGGGGCCCTGAGTGTTCTATAGTCAATAGGAATGATTAGAAAAACGATTTTCTAATCGAATTTTAAATAAACGAAATCGTTACACAAAATCTGTGACTGTTTTTTATGTGTAAAAGATTTTATAAATTCAATATTTTTCTTATAAATATAATTTAATAATGTACCATAATTTCATTTTGTTGAATAAGTATCCTTTTGAGAGAGTATATTTTATTGAAAGATTGACACCATTATTTTTTAAAGCTTCCTCCGGCCTAGCCAAAACAAGATTCAAAAATATTTATATTTAAGTAAAAGGCTGGCCTAATGTGTCCCGGCGCTAACGCCTTGAAAGGATGCGATACAATAATCACCAAGACAAAAATTAAACACTAAAAATATATTCGTAAGTTTCTTTGCGTTGTCTGCCGGCGCGATGTTCGTTACAACAAAAACATTAGCAACGTAACTATCTACCTAATTAGAAAAGCTCACAAAAATATATACCATTAAATGAATAATTAAAGGTGGGTTGGGTTTATTATAAAAATAAAATAATTTTTGAAATTACCAAAAGAACTGATTTTAATAAGAAGTAATGGATATTTTTAGTTAGAGGAGATTAATGTAACGATCCGTAGTGTGATGTTGAACGCTGTAGACCTTAATTAATAGTTAAATGCAATTGGCTGGACTTAATTGAGAATCTATATATAGACTTTACTGTAAATCTGTATAAGAATTAGATTTCATTCCCTAATTGATTATTTTGTGTTTTAAAGAGGTGAATCCTGTATTGGTGATCTTGTAAATTCATATGTGACATACATGTACAAAAGATAATATCATATAACATCCTAATATTACAAGTGATACCATTATATTACACTTGCTAATATATGCTAAATATTACCACAATACATCTCTTGATATTCTTTACGTCAACTACTTAACTACGTTACCCAAAAGTAAGATACAGCTGCAAACTGGCGATACACTAACATAGAGTACTACTGCTATATTAATTATAATATTTTGTTTTTTTCACATTGTTCGGTACAATTAAGGCTGTTCGTTAATTAAGACCACACTAATATTTTAAAACTATCAAATGTAATAAAAAAATATTAGTTTCTCATGAAAATTTTTGGTAAAAATGAAAATAACTAAAAATTATTTTCGGTAAATATTAAATCATCTAAAAACAATTTTCATCTATTGAATAATATGAAAAAAAGGCCTAGAAACAAAATATTTACTTATACTGGCGCAGATTCCACGTAAGACAATATTAACAAAGACCACTANTACGTAAGAGAATATTAACAAAGACCTCTAGTTTTTATGAAGAAGTTTTTACTGGAAAAAGTAAACCAGTGCTCTCGAGTGAAATTCCCGAGATGCTATGTAATTTTTTGTAATTAGTTTCTATTATAGAAACCCTTTGCTTATGCGTCACAAATATTTCAGGGAGAAAATGAGTCACATATGACGTTTAGAAATGACGGACTATATTGTACGTAGCCGTGTCATTATATATGAAATGTTGTTCGATTTTTCTTTTTGTTATTACAATTTTACTACACTAAGGAAAGTACTTCGTAATTATTATTTTTAATTTATTAAATATACTTTAATTTTAAAGAATAAAGTTGGTCTAGCTATTAATAGTGAAGAAATTATGTTATTGTTTTGTTTTATATTTTTTAAAAGTGTGATTTATACTTAAGTTAATGAAATTATTTTAATTTGTATAATTACCTTCCCCACATTAATTTTGCTATTTAATTTCTTATAGGACATTCATTTAAAAAATGAGACATTTCAATGAGAAAATATATAGGGGCCTAGCGCACCGTCTAATTTGTATTTTAGTTAAATTGGTATCTATTTTTATTTTTTAACTATAAAATGGAGAATGTTCTTATTAAAATTTTGACTGATTGATTGACAGTTTTATACTATTATGCGGTTCGGTTTAGGTTGTATGCGATAAGTATACATATTTATTATGCATTTTGTATTATTTGTATTTTACGTTTATTTAATATTTTACATAATTATATTTCGACTTTTTTGAATACTTTTTTTAAAGAAATTTTTGATGCATTATACAATATTTAATTGGTCTATGGAATAATCTTGAAAAAATTATTAAAAATAGAATAAAAAAAAATTAAAAGGGGAAGTCGACCTAAATATGGCCTCCTAATTGCTATATAGTTCATATTTCAAATACTTTTTATTCAAGACGTTTTTCTTTAGCTATTGCAATAAAAATGTTTTATTTATTTATTCACGGTAAAATTAAAACCTTACTGAAAAACAGCAATTTAATATCATCCTTTGCAAAACATTTACTAGTGCTATTTAAAACAATTACGTGTGTTCATTTAAATTATTCTCGAAAAATTTGTCATTGTTTAGTTAATATATTTAATTGTCAGACCATAAAAAATTCGCAAACATAACTAAATTTTTTTAATTTAAGAAGATAATCTGAACTAAAGCGTCAAAAAAAAAAAAGCATTGCAAAATTTTAAAAACATTTAAATGATAAATCATCTTTGTTTCAATTTTTGTCTTTAAATTAAAACTAATTTTACATCCATGTATAGAGCCATGCTAAGGGGGGGATAGAAGAAAGTGCCCTAGGGCGCCATAAAAATCGATGGGATGTTCACACATTATTTCACAATGCATCGTCACGTGGTTCACTACGATTTTGAACGACGAGGTCACTTTTCTATCTTTATCTTTTTCAATAATTGTATAGTCAAAGGCAATTTTCTCGTACTGACTGGCAATATATTTGTTCAAGTCATCCAAATCGTACGTACCAACGGGCAGTGTTACTTTCAGCAAGGGTTCCTGACCGGCCAATCCAAAAACGATTATATTGTTAGTTTTATCAATGTTTGACATTGTGTTCCAAGTGTGTAAGCTCAACAGCCCAATTTCACAGTTATCGTCAACGTTAATGTGTGGATGAAATCGGCATTCAATTTGTGATCCCCAACCGGTCACGGTTACCGATGACGGCTTTGTGTTCGATGACATTTTTTTTGTTCTATAAGAAATTTTAAACACAAGTGTCTACAATTTGTTTCGTCGAAATTCTGATAGTTTCTATAGTTGTATGTAATTTTACAGCCGTTAAAATACCGTAACACTTCCAATGGCGGCGGTAAATTACCAAAACTATCAAAGTACGTAACCTGTTCACCACGTTTACTGTATGCTATCCAATGTGTTCTGCTATTTCTCGATACGTCCAGATTAATCACGCCCATTTCATTTCTATGTGGTTGTGCACGTGGTAATGTGTCACGACAAAATACACCATGAAATACACGTGGATCTGTAATAAACAAAAAACAAGCTAAGCTATGTAATGGAGGTGAGGGGAAGAACGAAAGAATAGAGTCATATCTCGGGGTCGAACTTTATTTATTTATTAAATAATAAAATATCCCTACCTCATTTATTCCTATTTTTTTGTTTATTACGTGATTTTTTTTTAGAAGTAAGACATGCAAATAAATATTCGCACTTACCTTTATTTCCTTTAGTAATTGATTGTGTTGGTTTTATGGTGATTTCTTCTTTCAGTGTTAACTGTCGTTTATACTGTCTTGCGTTTATTTCGATAAATTAGTATCTCTGTGTATATAAGACTTAAAAAAAGGATTCTCTACAATGAGACCTGCGTCTATTATAATTTTACCACTTTCTTTTATTTTAAATTCCTTTTATATTATACTATGTTTTTACTAATAATATTTTCGATGAATTCCCTACAGTCGATATCGATATTCTTAAAATTTACTCTGAACTAGCCAAAATATAATTATAAGAATATGTCTATCTATATTCAAAATATAATTAACAAGACTGTGGTGGCCCAGCGTTTCTCAGCGTAAAGCCTTGGCTGGCGCGGACACAGTTACCTCGTTAATATATTTAAAATATTATTTCAATACACCTTTTGTTATCCTTTACGTCAACTGCCTACACGTTACCGAAAGGTAATTGGCATAGTCCTTTATGGCTAGCGGGTACACACGCAGAGAATATTTCCAAGGTGTAGTTTCCTATCTTACGGACTATATATTTTATGAAGAACTTTACCCGGACTACTAGCTCTAGAACTGGCTTGTCGACGGATATAGCACACTTCAAAAATATTCTTTTATAAGTTTAGTATTACTCTGTACCTCAACTGCCTACACGTTACCGAAAGGTAATTGGCATAGTCCCTTAAGGCTGGCGGGTACACAGGCATAAAGTACTACTACTAAAACTAGTTAATTCTAATCACAAATTATGCTTCTTCATTTAGTTCGGCACATTTAAGGCTGTTCATAAATGTAGGGCACAATAAGCTTTATTATGAATATACGATAATGTATAAGGCTATTATGCCTGTATAAATAAAATTACGCTTCTTCACTCTTTTCGGCACATTTGAGGCTGTCCAGAAATGAAGGGCACAATAATATTTAAAACCTTTATATAAAAAATAGAGATAATGTCTATTTGTCGTAAGAACATTACGTGATAATAAAATAAATAAAAACTTGTTCCTGTGTAAAATATGAATAAATCATCTAAGACAATGTTCACCACTTAGGATGATACATATATATAAAAAAAAAAAACTAAGTTACAGGGACAAAATATTTACTTATACTGACGCAGATTCCATGTATGAGAATATTTAGAGGGTACGTGTCACAGTTACTGCCGTAGAAGATCGTCAAAAGAAGTCCAAAAGAAAAGGCGAGAGTCGAGAGAGAGTTGAGAGAGTCCCTTTTTACGAGAAAAATGGCTTTTTATACGCCGGATGAAGTAAGCCAGCGATCTCTATTGAAATTCCTAAGATGTTGGATAATTATTTGTGATTGGTTAATTGTGATAGAAACCCTGCCGTGGGCGTAGTTAATGAATTGTAGGGGACTGGTTTGAAACATGTGTTGATAAATAGTTATTTTTATTACCCTAAAAGGGAAACATTCCTTAGATGATTTTTGGCTTTATTCATATATATGTGATATTTAGTACATGTGTTAATAATTATACTACAGATCGAACATACAACGAGCGAAATGCTCTATTTCATTGTCGTATACAGCGGAATTAGTTTTTTTTTCACTCTCTGTTTTTAACGACTTTTTTGTGGTTTCTTCTTCTTCTCGATCCGGTAACCGGATCCATAAGGATGAATGTACAGTCCTTTACCCACTTTAACACCAGTCCGTCCATTGTGATTGAAGTCACTTGCAACCTTTACTACGTTTGCAGCTCCGCCAGCTAGTGCTCCTAGTGCTGAACAACCGGCAAAAATTGGAATTAACGGCAACACTCCTCCACTTTTCGGGATATTTAGTATGCGAGGTACACTCATCGGACTCTTCTTGATGATCACACGTCTAGCAGCGAGCAAAGCTTTTCGTGCAGCATTTTTCAACAATGTCGGAGACGCCGTCACTTTTTTTTTTTCAATCCCATACCGAGTTTGCGTTTCAATTTCATTGCGTTTGTCACTCCCCAAGCTACGGCTCGTTCTGATAATTTTGCGTCCTTTGAACGCACTCGATCCCACGCACGGTGTTCTAGAATTTCATCGGCTCGATGCCGATCCCCGAGAGAATTACTTTTGGAGTACGCGATATGGATTGATACCACGGTCTCCACGTGCTAAACATTTCTGCAATTTAGTTCCAGGACCGGCAAACTGGTAACCGGGGACGTGGGCTTCAAAGGAAGGTTGTTTATAACTGAGTTGACAATACCGGATCCCCGTTTCCGATGTCGACGTCGTTGTCGCGTTTTCATTGTACTTCTAACGTTCTAGTTCACACTTACGATGTAATATATATATGTATTATATCGTAATTGTGATGAAAAAATAACGCTACCTGTTGCCCTACGCAATCGAGATCACTAAGGCACGAGCAACAAACAAAGTTTATATTATAATAATAATACACAGGAAATGATGGGTAAATGACGACGTGCGATGCGTTTTGAAAAACAGACAGAAACTCTGCCCGTGGTCAATTTTGACGAACATGTCGTCACCAATGTACAGCACAGTAAACACGGGAAGTTATTACCAAACAGTGTACGTTGTCTGGTTTGTGGTCCGTCAAACTGTGGTAAAACCAATTTAATGTTCGCGCTGTTGACCGACTTGAACGGATTGAAATTCGAAAACGTTTACATCTACTCGAAATCGTTGGAGCAGTCGAAATATCAACTGTTGATTCGAGTATTGGAAGATGTTGAAGGGATACGCGTGTTCACATTTGCGAACGGTGATGAAGTTCCACCAGTGGACACTGTTCTACCAAATTCAGTGTTTATTTTCGACGACGTGGTTATAGAAAAACAAAACGTAATGTGCGATTATTTTGCGCGTGGCCAACACAAAAGAATTGATGTGTTTTTTCTCTCGCAAACATTGTCTCGTATACAAAAACAAATGTTACGAGACAATGCGAATGTGGTGGTGTTGTTCCGACAAGACGAAATCAACCTACGTCATGCATACGACGAATACGTGTGTTGTGANAAAATATGACATTGAAAAAGGGGGGTGCTAAATACAATGAAGTTATCGAGCCAATGTTTAGCAGCGTAGGATCGGGACTACAGCTGAGAATTGGTGAAAAAAAAGATTACTTATACTGGGACGATCCCAATGAACTTGTCGAACGTTTGAAGCTGCTCATATCGGCTCAGTCGGCTGGCAACACTGGAGTGTCACCCGAGATTGTTTCCATACTAGAAGAACTTTACGAAGCCGGGCACATTGCCGACATACCGTCTACATTATGAAACCGAAAATTGCGTACGAACTACATCGACCTGCCCGGAGAACGTACACTCGAACACGGGTAAACATCAAAGGACTCGATGACATATGGCATGCGGATCTTGTATTATTAATTGTAGAAATGGGAGCGTACGCGGATCGTGGTCACCGATACATTTTAACGTGCGTGGACGGGTTTTCAAAGTACGCGTGGGCCGTACCGTTAAAGAGTAAAACGGCCCTGAACGTGACCACAGCAATGTCGGGTATTCTCGAACAGGGTCGTCATCCAAAGCTGATGCAAACCGACCGTGGTACAGAGTTCTACAACCGACATTTCCAAGCGTTGATGGACCGTTACGGGATCCGTCATTATTCAACATTTACCACGATGAAAGCGTGTCTTGTGGAACGCTTCAATCGCACACTGAAGACGGTCATGTGGCGTGATTTCACTACGCGTGGGTCGTACAAATGGGTATTCAGGTTGCCTGCACTGATTACAATAACAATCACGTGCACGGAACAATCGGCATGACACCCGCACAAGCTGTTTGGAATCCCAGTGCAGTACGCATTAAATTACGAAAAATACCCGATTATTTACCGATCAAGTTTCGAGTGGGCGACAAAGTGAGAATAAGCAAAACGAAATCCGTGTTTGACAAGGGCTACTTGGCCAACTGGAGCACCGAGTTGTTCACAGTGACCAAGGTCAAACGAACAGTACCGCCAACATATTATCTGGAAGATTACCAGGGGAACCCCATTCAGGGTGTATTTTACACCGAAGAGTTCAGCAAGACGCAGTATCCGGACACGTATTTAGTGGAACGGGTGTTACGCACACGCGGAGACCAGTGCTACGTTAAGTGGTTGGGTTTTGGCCCGGAACACAACTCATGGATACCGAAAGCAGATTTCTCACGGGAAGGATTGTCGACATTCAGGGCCTGGTGGCTGCCACCGACCATTCGTTCTTGGTAAAAGAAATGACCGCCATAGACCTGGAGTCCATGTTTATGGCCCACTGAGTGTTCAAACACTCAAATATCATCAAGGACGATGTGAAAACCACTTAATGGCTAAAAAAGCACCATCACGACTTGGACACGAACATTGGCGACGTGGAATACACTGAACTACCGAGAATAATGTCGTTGTTACGGTGCGATACTATCTACGTGAAAGGCGTACAGAAAAAACAAGTGTTACTAAAATATTTACCCGGACAGAGGGTAGTCGAAATAGAAGAAAACTGTCCACCACTGCGGAAATTATGTGTGGAATTCCAACCACGTTGTATTCGTCACATAAATAATTATGAAATGTGTAGCTTGTATAAAGCAATGTGTTTGAAACAATGGTTAACGGATAATTCGTAAATGTTTTATTTACATATTTTTAAAAAAAAAAAATTGGTTAAAAAATTACAAAAAATGTATCGATTTATTTTATTAAATAAAACTAATGTACAACTTTGAGTTAATTTGTTTCTTCGTCGTCGTCATTATCATTTCCTAGAGAATAATGCCCCCACGCTTTTGTTTACACGTCCTTGTACTCTCCTTCGTCACCGATTAAAGCCCGCTTATCGTAGTTGTTGTTGTTGACCAACGCGAGTTTATTAATTTCAACTGTCGAAACACTATGGTGTTTCGTGCGTATTACGGACATTTTCCTACGGGTTTGCTTGAGTTTACCACGCAAGCAATTCAAATAGTCAACCATTTTGATTTCATGTTTCACCACACCCGTGCTCATGCCTTTCAATCGCTTCACCTCGTCCGTTTGCCACGTAACCAACAACCTGTCGTAGTAATTTTGTATAGCGATTGAATAAGCGTACACTTTGGGTAACAATGCGATAATTTCTTGCATATGCTTACCCTTGCATTCATCAGTAAACGTGCCCGGTTGTTTTTTTCGTCGATCGGTGTAACAAGGGTGGTCGATCGGGTAATTTGACGTGTCGAAATATTCGAGTAAGTACTTTTTCAAATCATCGTGGAAACAGTTGGTCGTTATCAGGTAAATGAAACTATCGGTGTCCATGTAACAGAGTAGGAGTCGCTCGGGTCCGTACAACAGTATCATAATTTCGTAATGGAACTTGTACATTATGCATTTACTTATATCCAATATGGCCTGTCCAATAAAAATGGGTTTGTAAAAATTAATCTTCTCCTTGTACATGTGCACTGCAACCAGATTTTTGTTGAATACAGTGGTGTGACTAAAACGACGGTTTTGCCACTAACCTCGACAGTTTCTCCGAGTTGCACACGAGTTGTATGTTTTGGTGTTTTCGTACGTTCTCCAATGTTTTTCCTGTTGAACGCGAAACAAATAAGTTAAAAAAAAAATACAATTAAATTTTGGAGGATTAATTATATGTTACCATAGTTTGAGTTGATCATCAGTTTGGCCATGTTTTGTCCAAACGTGGTGGTCGCTTTTTTACGCAATTCCGTGTTCAACTGAATGTACGGTGCCAACCAGCGGGATTGAATAAATTTTATACATTTATGCAGTTTTGTTACGACCACACCGTATTTCACAGCTAGTTTTAGTGCGCGGTAGTGCACGATATAGCCACGTTTTGGTTGTAACGTGGTCATCAACTTGCTGTGTTTCGAAGACGACAACGGTGATCGCTCGTTTACCGGAAAAAATGGTAAATCATTGTGTAAATCGTGCAATTCACGGGGATAATGTGCATCGANTATTGTGTAAATCGTGCAATTCACGTGGATAATGTGCATCGAATTCCACCAGGTATCCGTAATCACCGTCGTCGGGGGTGTTCAGTACTTCTTCCAGTGTTGCCGTCGACCACTCAAAATACCCAAACGCAATATGTTCCATCATGGCTGTAAAAAAAGAACAGAAAATTACAATTCTTTTTTTTATATAAATAAAATTACATTAAACATACCTGTCCCGTACAAATTAGTAGCGTCCAAATACTGAAGGTATTTGTGAGGCAAGTCGGGAACATCTGGGTGGTTTTCTCGAGCATACCGCTGATTAACTTGCGTTAAACCTTCGCGTATACCCATTTCGAACATCAACAACATATTAGGGTCCATCAATAGTTCAATGTATGCGTCCGTGTACTTCAACATTGCGTCGAACGATAATGCCGGACACGAAAAATAATGCGCGGATCGAGTTTATAATTTGTCAGACATTCTTTTCGAAATTTTTCAAACACATCGTCCATTATCTACATCAACAACAAAGTTATTACATACGATTCCGAAATAAATTATATAAAAAAAAAACATATCATTACGTCAAAAAGTAAATACTTGTCGCTGTAATCACCGAGAGTGTTGCAGTTGAAGTGTTGCCACATTTTTTTACTGTGTTCGTAGTCTTCCTCGGACACCGTCTGATGCGTGATCGAGCTGTAAAATTGGTCACGGGGCGGCAATCGTGTTTCTTCGAGCCTCTCCCAACAGTCGACGTACTCGTACGGAAAAACAGATTTTCGGGTGACCAACTCCAGCGATTCAAACACTTTGTGTGTATGCACGAAATCCGATGTCGACAGTGTGGCGGTCAGCTTAGATAAACTGGCTTGTAGAAACCTGTAAGAATCTATGAACCGGATACGAAAATAATCATTTATGGTCTTGCTAAACATGATGTACTTTTCTTCGGACTGTGCAATGATATATATGTCTTTATCGTCGTACGCCAACTCTGGTATAATCATGTGCGAGTCGTAGTTGGACAGACCGTGTATGATGACCGGCATAAAGGCCGGTGGACGTCGTTGCAGGTTGCATTTGTTACACAAAACGGAACGAAACCGAGCCGTCCAGTGGTTGTGATCCTTGACTTTTTTTACTTTATCCGTGAACCTAATTGAACACAACTCGCAATTTTTCGTTGTATCGAAACGTAGTTGTTCCTCCGGTGTCAGTGCNAATTTTTCGTTGTATCGAAAAGTAGTTGTTCCTCCGGTTTCAGTGGCGTCATATCGATGTTCACCTTCATTATGTCCGATATGCGTTTATCAATGCTTACCAACGTCGTGATAAAGTGTTTGGCTGCATCCGGTCCCCGGTACAGTACCGGTTCGTTTGGTAGTCCATCGCAAATACTTTTCGGCAACACCTTAGAATCGCGTACCACATAGAAACAGTAGCTCATCGCTTGGTGATCTTGTGTAACCGTACAGTACTTGGACACTTGTTGCTCGGCACGAACCAACAAACTCTCCATGTCTGCGTACACAACCACTGGAACCGGCTCCTCTCGCCTTGTGTTTTTGAACCGCAGTACCGACTGGTCGGAGTCGGGTGCGGGAAGGACGGCTCGCGCTTCCTTGAACTTTCCACACATTTTAATGTGCTCATCCACCCCCGCNTTTCCATACATTTTAATGTGCTCATCCACCCCCGCTTGTCCGCTCAGTTGAGTCTTTAACGGTTGATTGGTAAATGCGTTTAAACAACGTTTACAATAGTACTCGTATCGTTTGCCCTCGGTTCGTTGTTTTGACACGAGTCTCGAGAAATTTGATATATAACATGTAATGTTGCAGAATTTATACAAGTTTTTTTTTTTTAATATATAAATCTTATCAGTTAATAGTGTGTGCATTAGGTATTATGTATGTCCCCAATTATTAAATTAGTTTATATACCAATCAACCGATCCAATGGTCAGTACCCGGTTTGTTGTGACAGTTGACCGCACACAGTGCATCCCTACACTTTCGTATTTTCCCTATGAACCAGTTCAAAGTTGGCACCCCCACCACCACCCGGCGACATCATGATCACCGGCTACTATTCAAATGCCGCGACAATGATTTTTCTTCCCAGCTATACTACCGAGGCGACAAGTCGTGTGTTCTATATAATTTTTACTGTGAAAACCACGTTTTCTGTTCATATTAGCTTCGATGCTAAGCTGAGAAGGTATTGGTTTTACTAAGATGTGTTTTTTTTTTTNTTGCATTCCATCGATCTTTATTTTTTTTACTCTTGTTGTACTTACATAAAATCGCCCATTTAAAACACTGCTGGTTGGCGTTTCTTACGTTTATGACCGCAAATTTTCGTTTAATACACAGTGGAAGTTCAATGTACGAGCCACCGCTAAATGGTGTAATTTTCGTGACTCTCAACAGCATTCCGTCTATGAATAATAGCGACCACCCGCTACCTCGGGTCTCCATTTCCTGTCGTTCATACACGAGTTTCTCCGTGATTCCATCCGAAACGGCGGCATATACAGTACCGGAATCAACAGTTTTGTTACGCGTTTTAAACGATACGTCTCTCATTTCCCCCATAACTTGGTGTATGTACGTTGTGTGCAGTACAACGTTNACTTTCATTTGGTATATTTTTTTTATAAATTTAACCCTTAACCTACCCACAAGGGGGGATTTTAAATGACAACTTTTTCAAAAAAAATTAACTTTTTCAACTTAACATTTGAAAATGTTCCGGAAGGTCTGACACTTTTATATATATCTTAAATTGAAGCTAGTGTAATAATCNTGACCGCGTAGTGCAGAATCTATAGGAACAAAACCGGTTCCTGCAACGTGCATGCACGCGCGTTTGGTCACCCTACCCGCAGGCGCTGACAAACATCGTTTCCCTGAAATAACAGTTTGACGGTGACCCTGATTCATACTACAATGAACATTCAAACCAGTACTATCGACAAATGAAGACCCACAACCGCATACAATTGACATGATACAACTATTGAAAAATTAATACATTAGTTAAACGTGTGTATGGCCACCTCTTTAATCAACTATTCAGTTCAATGTACTTTTACNTCCGTGACGCCTTTATGTGCGATTCCTTTTTCGGTCTTCGTTTTTTTTGTGCTCTCGATACTTGCACTACGGATACACATATCATTTCTTAAGTATTTTTTTCAAAAACATCTATTGACTGTGAACCATACAACCTAGTTCGATCATTTTTCAATACTTTGTTTTTTTTTGTTTGTTTTTCTTCTTTTGTTTTAATTTATACAATAAACTTCGGGTCACGCCCGTTAGTACTTAGAAACCTTGTGCGTGTAAATTCTTTAACAATAACAATGAAATATTGATATTAAGTGATAACAGTGAAAAGTTTACTCCTTTTTTGATTAATTTATTTTACCGTTTAGCTGTACTCTTTATATTAATAGTTTGTAAAGTGTGTTTATTGGATCCTAGTTCGTATTTGTGAGTCGTTTTGTTTATCCGAGCTGCTGTTCATAAGTTTTCTCTTTGTCCGAAATAATAGAATGCCACATCATTACATGGTAATATGTTCATGTCTTATCAATGTTAAGTGTCTTGCTTCTATTCGATCAGCTGATTAAAACGCCAGTTTTATTGTAANCTTCTGTAACACAGTGACATTTTGGTTTCGCCGTCGTTGTACGTTTTTATTTCATCGTCCGTCAACTGTATTCTTGGAACAAAAACTTGTCGGTTATCGGGCAACCGTGCCACCACCACAACACCGTTTCTCGTTGTCAAATTTTTCATTGAATCAACTCTATAGGCATGATTCTCTACCAAATCAGACATTTTAATGTACTCCATGCTTTTGGCTTGATTATTCATTTTTTGTTTTAATTGTTCCATTTTCTACACACCAAAATTATTCGTGAGTAAACTATATATATGGATAATGTTGTATTAATGGTGTACAACTCGACACTGATACATACATTTTTAACAATAACTACTATCATCAGCATGACACGGAGGAGAACACCGCGTAATATAAATTTTCCGAAATTTGCACATAACTCGAAAACAGTGCTATGAATTTTTTTTTTTTTCTCACCTCCATACGCTTGCCACGAGACCATTAATTTGACATTCATATCGGTACTCTCTCATAGCATACTACCCCTTTCCTCTCTCTACTTGTTTATGTTTAAGATAAATCACTGAGCTACAATACAGCCGATGCACTCCTTCAGCTATGTGTACTCATCTAACCATTTATAAACTGAGTTTTTTTTTTTTCTTTAATAATACAGTTGTTTACAAACTATTCGTCATCATACACTATAGAAATCGTTGAGTGTGTATCGGAGCGTAGTACACACACACACACACACACATGTTTACATAAGATAATATTCTTTAACCTTTACAACATAAATACTAATCTATTCACCATTTCATTTTACGATACATACCCGATACAAATGACCTGATTGTTACTACATTGTTACCATTAGATTATTTAATAAGGAAATCAATACATTTTTTTTATAATTTAGTGAAAACAAGTACACACATACACACCATTAATACAACATATTTATTTTAATATTTCAATATAATACATTAAATATATTTACAAAACTATATATACAAAACTATATATACAACAATTAATCTACACTGTCCATGTAAATATTTGTTCATCACAAAATTTACAAGAACAGTGAGGTGGAAAATGCAATATCAAAAAGTGCATAGAATAGGGGTTGAGAACAAACTCCTCAACCACCTTCTGTACAATTACACGTTCCTGAATATTCGATAATTCTACAAAACATGTACCCGACCTACAAATAGATGCCGTGGAGCCGTCGGGATAACGTACATTATAAAAATTAAATTTTAAATAATTTTTTTCCCCGAACAGCATTATTAATTTACCCGCTCGAATTTCACTCTTGTATAAATCGGCACAGCTCCGTATGGTTCGTAATGCTTCCGGATCGCGAATAATAAAACCATCATTCATTACTCCCCGGTAAAAAGCTGTGCGATTTCGAAATATTTTCAAATTTTCGGCGATTTCTAAAAAGCATAATACTCCAGTACTTTCCATATATCCAACTAGATGTTCTATATTATTGACACTTTTTGGTAATTTCATTTTGATTAACTAAAATTATTGTAAACTTATAAGTACATTTTGAACTGATTAGTGATAGATAATAACTTACTTTTGATTAAATACACGAAAACAGATACACTTGAAAAAGATTCTGGAACGGTTTTATTGAATATATTTAACCTAAAAATTTGTGATTGTATTACTTAAAATACTATAATTTTAGTTTTAATCATACATTAGTTGTGCAGACTACAATTGTGTCACAAAACAATTTTAAAACTGGTTTGAATAAAATAAATTATTTTAGATTATAATAAAAAAAAATGTATTTAATAAATTAATTTTTTGGCAAATTTTCATAAGTTTATCGATTTTTAAAATAAATAAATACATGAAAGGGTTAAAAACAAATAAATTACTACTAAAAAAGACGAATGAAAATTTTATTTGCACAACAAATGTAATCAATAACGTAATTTTATCATTCAATGCAACAAGTACCATATATATATTTTTTTCTTTTTAATTATAGTAAACAAATTTAATTAATGAAAAAACTTTTTGAAATTTATAAGTAATATAGATTATAAAAAATAAATAGATGCATTGAACGTGAAAGATATTATAACAATTTAAAAATTTTACTTACAATTTAATGACTGTTGAAAAATGCACAGGAATAGCCGTGAAACACAGTTGTAGATATAGATGAAAAGAACCATAAAAACACCAAAAAGTGAATGAACAGATAAAGNATAACCATAAAAACTCCAAAAAGTGAATGAACAGATAAAGGGTTATTTCTACAGTTATATAGTAAAATTTATATTTTAGGCACAATATAGTCAATTGTTTGGGATAAAAGTCCCTAGGAATTCAATATCTTACTAGTGGGGATCACTAAATTGCTTACATGGAGACCAACGTACGTGATCTACCCATGGGTCGTCTTCATCATCCCAACCTTTCAAACCTTGACTGCAGCAATAACATAACATTTGATCATTTTGTCCATTACCTAAAAATTATATACACTTATAAATAATAAATTTGAATAAATGTACCAATCATAATAATGCATTCAATACTGTATAGTCCCATACCTATGTATACAAATCCAGCATTACAAAGTCTTGATATTTTTGATTCCAATTTTTAGGACAGTTTTCAAAAGTCTTTAAACGAGTGTTATAATTGGCAAACTCATTGTGTTTAGGGAGTTTAATTCTAGTCTGCTGATCATTAGACGTCGAACAGTAAAATCCACAAACATCATATCCTAAACGAGAAAAATGGAAAAGTATTTTCACGTAAAATTAGTTTCGTTTGTCATATCATACAGTTTTTATTTCTTACCTGAATTTTCATTGAGACGATTTTCATACGCATTATACGTTTCTTTTCCACTATCCATTTTGGATCAAATACACTTCGATTGTAAACGTATGACCGTACACCGAACAACAACGTAAGTCGTAAACAGGGGAATGATTAAACTGAGCAAATTAATTTTAGAAGGACCTTAACACGAACCAAAATGATTTGTGTGTAAAAAACACGACCAAAAAAAAAAAAAAATTTTGTTAACTTTGTATAAAAAATTATCATGGTCTGATTTTTTTGGTAGATATCAACACGTATAAATACTACAATTCTCTTAGATTTTTTGAAAAATCTATTAGTGTATTAGTATAGTACAGTTTCTACATTTGTAAAAATGTAACTATATTTGTAGTACAATATCAGTTAATTTATTTTATTTTGTTTGTCAGCATTTTGGTTAAATAAAACACGTTGACATTCATATTCATGTTCGTTCTACTGTTTCGGTGCGTTTTCCCAATATAAAAACACGATCTTCNGTGCGTTTTCCCAATATAAAAACACGATCTTCGATTGTTATGTAATCTCGACCGAGAGCGTCCAAACGATTAGTTATTACAAACAAATTATTTTTTAAATTTTCAATGTCATCCGCATCTTCGTATCCACTAT
>NW_026099572.1:142819-167819 GCF_025091365.1 Daktulosphaira vitifoliae
TAAAATTACAAAAACTTATAATAAATAATGATTATAATAATTTACTAAGCACCCCTAATTTCTTTTTATATTCTCTCTCTATATTTTCTATTTTTCTCTTTTTCTTTTCTTTCTTTTTATTTTTGGTTTATTACACTACCTCTGAGCTGACACTTCAATTACAATCTCTTAACCACAATTTTATAATAGATGCAGATTTTAATGCCGAGCACCATACACGGAGTTGATCCACTAATAGGGGTCGTTCCCTCCATAACTTTATCACACTAAATAATTACATAGCAATTGTAATTCGCCAAATTATTGGCCTTCTCATGTTAATCGTCATCCTGATACTATCGATTTTTTCGTTTCTCATATTCCCAATCGCTTCGTAACTGAATTTATTAATCTAAATGATCCAGCTTCTGATTACACACCAGCTCTATTAAATACTGGAGGACAGCCGAGTCTAAAACAATCATTCAAGGTAAAATGAATTGGTGCCAATTTAGGACCATCTTTCAAAAAAAAAAAAAAACTGCATTAAATATCAAACTAAAAACTACTATGGATTTAGATAATGAAATTAACAAACTTACCATGAACATACAAGAAGCAGCAAAAGAGTCTTCATCTTCCTTCTCTTATAAAAAAACCTNGCAGCAAAAGAGTCTTCATCTTCCTTCTCTTATAAAAAAACCTACATTAAACTTAACCTCTGAGTTAAAACAACTAATAGCTGAGAAACGTAGAGCTAAGTCAAGATGGCAACATACGCGTTATCTAGATGTCAAAAAACTATACAATTTTTTAACCAATAAACTCAAATTATTATTAAAGACTCACAAAAATAATTGTTATAAAACTCACCTTCAAAATCTTTCAGTAAGGAATGGATTGTTATGGAGAAAAACAAAATCGATTCTTCGAATGAAAGAATCAACACCGCCCCTCCGGCGTAATGACAATACACTAGCTATAACAGATCATGATATGTAGGCATTGGTTGGTGACACTGTGTCATAAAAAAAAAGTATAGAACAAGGATATTAATTATAATAATAAAAAGAATGAAGAGAAATTATTATAATGAAGGACAATGAAGGAAATAAAATAAGTGGCCATATGTGTGATATTTATATTTTTTATAATTAAGAAAGAGGAATAATAATAGAATGTAGATGTTATATATAGATGTTATGGTTAACGGATTGTTGAAGTACGTTTAGCTACAAGGTGAAAATATAGCATACAATATATATATATATCCATGAACTCTTTATTAAGATACTACCATTACGTGTGGTTTGTCGTAAAAAGTAAATTGAAGGAAAATTATATTCGGATGATTCACACCTGAGTCATATTAATTCTACAATGAAATGTGCAATGATTACGGAGGAGGATTTTACGACTCTTAATATTTATTGGTCATGCTATATGAATGGGAAACAGCGTGTGTTCATGTAAGATGCTACTGTCCAATTGTTGGGCGCCAAGCCTTAATGGCTGAATTATTTTCTTTATGTAATTGTATAATACAGGTTAAAACATCTACGTTGAACGCGTACTATTATGACCCGAATGGTGAGAAAATAGTTATTAATAACTTTTCAAATTATCCACCTTTAACAATTCTATTATTCCCTCGATAAAAGTTATTCTTGATTTATCTTACGTCTATCCTTAATTTTATGACATGCTTAGAAATATAATTTCTTACCTTGTGTCCGGCTAGTTTGATCGTTTGTTGTAAAAAGAATATAAATAAAAGAGAGCACTGACTTTTATCTACTTATTAATTTTTGTAAAATTATGCAAATTATTAAACTTGAAATATTACTTCACTGTAGTTCCTTTTTATACTTGGTGTCTGAGTATATGTGTTACTTTATATTTTAAAATAAGAAAAATTATAATCAGATAGTTTATGAGAACCAATCCCTAGTGACACGTTATAAACTATTGTTTTACGAATAGTTTTAACCGCTAGATGTGCTAGGGTAATGACTTCAATAAACTATCAATATTTTATGAAATTGTGTATTTGATATGAGAGTCGACAGAGTTAGAGACAGGCTGGCTACACCATCGGAGATTACTCTCGTCGATGCACGGACCTTACAGAGTCAAAAACTGCTTGCCGAAAAGAACGTAATGGAATATGAGAATCAATCCCTAGTGACATGTCATAAACTGTTGTTTTACCAACAGTTTTAACCGCTAGATGTGCTAGGATAATGATCTCAACAAACCATCAGTATCTTGTGCAATCAATCAAACACGTATCTATTCAATTTAAGATACACTCTACGATCTCCTTAGTGACATGCCATAAACCATTGTTTTACCAACAGTTTTAGCCGCTAGATGTGCTAAGGTAGATTTTCGAAATGCACTTATTAAATAGACACTCCAATTGAAGAATTAAAAAAAAATTCTTAATTGGAACAACTCACAAAATACAAAATAAAAATTTAGTTTGTTTTAATATTTTATAAATATTTAAAACTAAAAAACAAAAAGATAAAAAGATTAAGTTATTCTTTCAAAATAACATTACTTATGAGAGATTTAGATAATAAACACCAAGTGTAAAAAAAAGATTCTAAGTCATAGAGAGAGCACAAACGCGAAACAGTCTGGTGCAGAAACGCTTCGTTACCAGATTTTTAGAAAAAAAATAAGGTGGCGAATGAGCTAGAAATTGCTCTTTTATAGGCCTGTTTTATGAGGGGGAGAATTAGTTTAATTTGCACAATGCTTCTCATTGGCTAGGTAATTAATTTAGAGAGATATATGCGCAATCTATTGTTCCTATAATTTGTGTTAATATTTCATATATGTATTGGTGTTTTTATATCTACCATCTCTCATTATAATGCGGTTTATTAAAAAAAAATCATTATTATAAAAATATAAATAAAATAAAATTATAAGTACTAAATATCTATTACAACTGGCCACAACCATTATCATTATTATGTTATGTTATATATTATGCAATGTTAATATTACGAAATTATTATTATGACGTTGATGTTAATTTTTTTTATGAAAATACAATTATGTTTTTTTAATAGTTTTTAAAGAACCAACTAGTTTTTTTTTTTTTATATGTTCACCTTTCACAGTTATCTGTTCCTCTTTTAATATACCATATTATATGGCCTCCTACAATCTCAGAAGTGGTTTTCGAAAATCCGTTTCCATGATGGATTTGGATAAAAATCGAGAGCATGGCGACACGGTTCAGGATGATCAACAAGTGATTACCAGTGATACTTTTGAAGAGCCTTCTACATCTAATATGAACACCATGTTTCAATTATTGATGGAACAAAATCGTTTATTAATGCAACAACTCGCTGTTTTTAATACTACGAGTAACCAAGGTAATCAATTTTATGTTATGCCAGATCTTAACAAAAGTATAAAACCATTTACGGGCCACGAGTCTAGATCAGAAGCCAAAGATTGGCTAAATACATTTAATGGTATAGCTGATATTAACAAGTGGTCTGATGCTTTAAAGATTGAGTCTGTTCGAGCAAATTTGAATGGACCAGCTCAACAGTGGTTTAAGAGTCGTACTTTTTCTTCATGGAAAATATTTGAAAAACAATTTACAAAGTCATTTATTGGTGATCAAAATACTACTGAATTGTGGCAAAATTTAGTCTCTAGAGTACAATTAAAAGGCGAACCTACTGTTGATTATTTTTATGAGAAGGTACGTTTATGTAGTGAATTAAATTTATCATTTGATCAAGTTAAAACACAATTATTAGAAGGTTTTTATTCACGTGACATGGTCACATACTTGTTGTCAAAACATCATAAAGATACTGATGAAATTTTTAATGACATACAAACTTATGAAAATCTTAATAAAGTACGTACTAAGCGGATAGTTTTAGGTAATAGTTTATTTAAGTATTCACAAAGCAATTCAACTGTAATACAAAAAAAGATTGAAGACAAGAAGAAAGATCAAATAACAATTAATGTGAAACGCTGTTTTAATTGTTATAGTACTTCTCACACTATTCGAAACTGTAATAAACCAAAAAGAGCACTAGGTTCCTGTTTTAAGTGTGGCTCAATGGAGCATCGACAAAAAGATTGCAATAACAGTCTGAAAACAAAAGAAGAGGAAACTGATGAGCAATCCACAATGATGATAGAAATCAGTGAGTTATGTTATCCACCATATACACTGAGTATTAATATTGAGTGTCAAATGCAACATTGGACATTGGATGCAGTCATCGACTCAGGTAGCCCTATTTCTATAATTAAAGAAAATGTTGTTCCTTCTAATTTAATTTTAACTTCTGTTACTTCTAATCTTTCTGGTATTAATAAAAGCCAATTAAAAGTATTAGGTATCTTTAATTCAACAGTTTTTATTAAGTGTATAAATACTAAGTTAAATATTTTATTTTATGTTGTTGATAATGGTACAATGAATTCTGACTGTTTGTTAGTTAGAAATTTTATTTGTGATAAATCTATTAAGTTATCATTTGAAGAAAGTTTACTTATAGAAAAAGTTAGTAATGATGATTTTATTTTTGATGATATTATGTTAATTGATATTGATAAGACTGAGACTATTAAATTAGATATTAATGAAAATTTAAGTGTTGATGTTCAGGATGAGGTGAACATAATTTTTAAAAATTATTATTTAAATGATGTTGTTAACCCTAAAAAACTAGAGGCTCCTTTAGAACTTGAAGTTAAGTTAACTAAAGATCATGTACCTTTTTATTTTAGACCTAGGCGTATGTCATTTAGTGAAAAAGAGAAACTTAAAACTATTATTAATGAATTATTAGCTGAGAAAATTATTAGACCTAGTAATTCACCTTATTGCTCACCTATTGTTTTAATAAAAAAGAAAACAAATGATCTTAGACTTTGTGTAGACTTTAGAGAATTAAATAAAATCACTATTAAGGACAGATTTCCCCTGCCAATTATTGATGACACACTTGATATGCTTAAAGATAAAGTGTACTTTACCCGTTTAGATTTAAAAAATGCTTTTTATCATGTTAAAGTTAAAGAAGAGTCAATTAAATATTTATCTTTTATAACACCTATGGGTCAATTTGAATATACTAGAATGCCATTTGGTTTTTGTAATAGCCCTTCTATTTTTATGAGGTATATTTATACTATTTTTAATTCTTTAATTCAAAAAAATAAAATCATTATATATTTAGATGATATTTTAATAAGTACTGTAACAGTTGATGAAAATATTAGTATTCTTATTGAGATTTTTAAAATTATGTCACAATATTCTCTTAAACTTAGACTTGACAAGTGTTCATTTTTACAACAAAAAATTCATTATTTAGGATATGAAGTTGATGTAAATGGTATAAAACCAAATCCCCATAACATATTGACCATTAAAAACTTTCCTATACCTAAGAATTCAAAAGAACTTCATAGCTTTTTAGGATTAGCTAGTTATTTTAGGAGATTTGTTAAAAATTTCTCTATTATTGCTAAACCATTATATGATCTTATAAAAAAGAATAAAGACTTTGTTTTTGGTGAAAGTCAGTTGGTAGCATTTGAAAATTTAAAAACATTTTTGATTTCTCCCCCAGTTTTATGTCTTTATTCTCCATTATTAGAAACTGAATTACATTGTGATGCTAGTCAAGTAGGTTTTGGCTCTGTATTAGTTCAAAAGCAGAAATATGATAATAAATTTCATCCTGTTTTCTATTTCAGTAAGCGTACAACTGATTATGAATTTAAATATCACAGCTAANAACTGATTGTGAATCTAAATATCACAGCTATGAGCTTGAATGCTTAGCTATTATTTATGCTATAAAAAGATTTCATATTTATCTTCAAGGTATTGTTTTTACTATAGTTACTGACTGTGACAGTCTTAGACTAACTTTAAATAAAAAAGATATATGCCCTCGTATAATGCGTTGGACTTTGTTTCTTCAAAGCTATGATTATAAAGTAGTTCATCGTTCTAATAAACAGATGTTTCATGTTGATGCTCTTAGTAGAGTACAAAATATTTTAATACTTGAGAGTAATACTTTTGAACAAATTTTGTCTATAAAACAATTAAGTGATCCTGAAATTTCAGTTATTCGTAAAAAGTTAGAAAATGAAGATATTCCTTTCTATGAATTAAGAAATGGACTAGTTTATCGTACTAATGGTAAAAAACTTTTTTTTTATGTTCCTAATGAATTAATTGATAATGTTATTAGAACTTGTCATGATAATGTTGGACATGTTGGTGTTGAAAAAGTTGTAAATTTAATTAATAATTCTTATTGGTTCCCTAAGATGAAAGAAAAAGTAAAAAATTATATTTCTAAATGTTTGAAATGCTTATCATTCTCCCCACATAGTGGTAAAATTGAAGGATTTTTGCACAACATCCCTAAGGGTGACCTTCCTTTTAATACCATTCATGTTGACCATTTAGACCCTTTTGAGAAAGCACATCATGGNTTTAGGCCCTTTTGAGAAAGCACATCATGGATATAAATTTATTTTTTTAGTTACTGATGCCTTTACTAAATTTGTTAAACTTTTTCCAACCAAGACTACTAATAGTAGTGAAGTTATTAATCATCTTCAGAATTACTTTAGTTTTTATAGTAGGCCTATTCGAATTATTTCTGATAGAGGTTCTGCATTTACCTCTATAGTATTTGAAAAATTTACTGCAGATAATGAAATTCAACTTATTCATATAGCTACGGGTACTCCTAGAGCTAATGGTCAAGCCGAAAGAGTGAACCGTACCATCCTCCCCATGATAGCTAAATTATCCACTACCCTATCCAGATGGGATAAGACATTAAATGATGTTGAATACGCTATTAATAATACAATTAGCCGTTCTACTAATGAAGTTCCAACTGTTTTATTATTTGGTGTTAAACAAAAATATAAATTTGATGATGATATAAAGAATTATTTAGATTCAATCAATTTTTTTGAAGAAAGAGATTTAGAAAAAGTAAGAAAAGAGGCTTCTAATCACATTTCTAAAATCCAAGAACAAAATAAAACATATTATGATAGTAAGCATAAAATACCAACTAATTATATAATAGGAGATTTAGTTTTAATAAATAATTATGATACTACGCCGGGTATAAATAAAAAATTAATCCCAAAATTTAAAGGACCTTATATTAATAAAAAAATATTGCCTAATGATAGATTTGTGGTGACTGATATACCAGGTTTTCAGCTTACTCAAAGAGCTTATGAAGGCGTAAGTGCCATAAATAACATGAAAATGTGGTCACCTAGTCTTGACTCAACACAAGAATAATTTAAGTTATAATGTATTTATTGTTATGTTTATGTTTTATTTTAATTGTTATTGTATTTGTATTAAAAAAAAAAAGACTGAGTACTAACTAAAGTGTTCCTTATGATAATTATGTTATGACACTATGTTAAATTATGATATATTTTTTTTTAATTATGTTATTTATAAGGGTTGAGGTCAACCCTATGTCAGGATGGACGAGTTGTAGGCATTGGTTGGCGACACTGGCCACAACCATTATAATGTTAAATTATCATTATTATGTTATGTTATATATTATGCAATGTTAATATTACGAAATTATTATTATGACGTTGATGTTAATTTTTTTTATGAAAATACAATTATGTTTTTTTAAGAGTTTTTAAAGAACCAACCAGTTTTGTTTTTTTTATATGTTCACCTTTCACAGTTATCTGTTCCTCTTTTTATTTACCATATTATATGGCCTCCTACAGATAAAGCAGATACCCTCGCCGTAGAATTGTCAAATTTCTTTAAACCACACTATATTTCTCCACCAGCGCATCATATTAAGAGAGTAACAGAATTCATTCAGTCACCACTACCTTTATCCTTACCACCCAAACCAACTACTCTTAATGAAGTTTATACTATTATAAAAAAACTTGTGAACGGAAAATTACCTGCAAATGATCTAAAAAACAATAAAGTAATAAAAAAACCCAGCAAAGGGGGGTCGCGGCATAGTTGGATCAAGTATAATGATATCTGACAGTGATTAAAATCACTATCATAAAAAACGCTTCGATGCAAATCTTTAGATAGTGTTTTATTTTAAAAAATTAGTGGATTATTCCAAAAGCTTTATTAATATAAAGTATGTCAATTGAAAAAGGGATTATAAAAAATATTATTTCTCAAAAAAAAACTATGTTGATCCATACACTTTTCAATTAGTTATACCATAATAAAGTTTAAAATGTAAAATACAAAATCGAAAATTTTCATACAAAAATAGCATTCGGTAGTCATTTTCACCGTAAAGATAAAATAAAGTCCGAAATTTTTTTTTTTGCATAATTAAGTATATTACATTAGCTTTAATTTAAGATATATACAAAAGTGTCACACTTTCCGGAACAATTTCAAAAGTTAAGTTAAAAAAATTAATTTTTTGTAAAAATATTGTCATTTTAAATCCCCCTTTGTGGGCAGGTAAAAAGTCAGATTTATAAAAAAAATATACGAAATGATAGGTAAAAGCATCATGCATCTATAAAAAAAAGAATTATATTGATCCATACATCTTTCAAAAAGTTATAACATTATAAAGTTAAAAATATAAAAAAGAATTTTTTTACAAAAATCGTATTTTTTTTATTAACTTTGATAGCTGTTTTCACCATGAAGATAAAATAAAGTCCAAAATTTTTTTTTATCTTTATAAAGTATATTCTATTAGCTTTAATTTAAGATATATATAAAAGTGTCAGACTTTCCGAAACAATTTCAAAAGTTAAGTTGAAAAAATTAATTTTTTTAAAAAAAGTTGTCATTTTAAGTCCCCCCCTGTGAGCACGTAAAAAGTCAGATTTATAAAAAAAATATATCAAATGATAGGTAAAAGCATCATGCATCTATAAAAAAAGGAATTATATTGATTTGATTTTTTTTTTTAAAGTTATGGCAATTTTATGTAAAAAATATTGAAAAAATTTCGAAAATTAGCGTTTTTTAAATTTGTAATTTTTTTTGAGGTTTCCCCCATTAACGGGGAACAAGGGATTTTTTTTCAATTTTTGAGGGTAATGTCTTCGACTAGATACGATTTGTGATCTTTTGACGTATTATTAAAAGAAATCGGTTCGGTGAGAGCTGAGAAAAAGTGGTAACAGACACAAAAAAAAAAATAAATAAATAAACACATCTTAGTAAAACTAATACCTTCTCAGCTTCGCATCGAATCTAAAATCTTCCTAGGAAATCGGTTATTTTGTTAGTTTACATCTATAACGCGGCTCTTAGATTATCTTATTTTCCAGTATCCTGGAAATCATCGGTAATTGTTACAATTCTCAAACCTGGGAAACCTTCCGAAGATCCTTCTTCGTATAGACCAATACGTCTTCTATCTGTCTTCGGTAAAATATTAGAAAAAATTATATTAAAACGTCTTTTATTTATCACTCAAAAAAATAATAACATTCCTGAATTTCAATTCGGGTTTAGTGCAAAACATTCAACTATTCATCAACTACACCGTGTGGCTGATATAATTTTAATAGCGCTAGAAATAAAGCAATACTATGCCGGAGTCTTTCTAGATACTTGTATCTAGAAAGACTCCGTAGTACTTGGTACCTATACTGATGACATAGCCTTAATATCATCTTCATTAGATCATAAAGTTGTCAGTCAACAGTTACAAATACATCTAAATATGCTTTCGCTCTGGTTCAAGATCTGGCGAGTCAAAATAAATGAGTCAAAATCTTCTTTCATTACAATCACTCTCAGAAATCATGACTGCTCATTAGTTACTATTAATAACATTATTCCTCATTCAACTGAGGTTAAATACCTAGGGTTAATTTTTGACCGAAGGTTAACCTGGGGTTCTTAATTAAAGAGAAAAGGAAAAAACTGAACTCAAGACTTTATTTACTAAAACCTATCCTTAAGTCAAATTTTTCTTTGTCAAAGTATATTGTACAAAACATTACTCCAACCACTATAGTCTTACGGCATAATAATTTGGAGACCAGAAAAATAAAATAAAAGCTCTATGAGTACTTTTTCTAGAAAATTTTTTTAACCCATCAAACATTTTTGTAAGAAAAGGTCTAAAATTTTGAAATAAAAAATTTTAATTATTTTTTATTTTATTTGTTATTAGTGATAATACACAACAATATACTTTAAGCATAGTCTAAGATGGCAATAATTTATATAAAATAATAATTATATTAAAAGTTACATACATTGTTAATTATTTTTGAGTTCTCTGTATGTATTTTGTACACCAGAGGTATACTATTCTAGAGTTTTTCAAACCAACTAATTTTTTTCTTTTTAAAAATTTAAAATTATCAATAGTTTCTAAATAAATGAATGTGTTACTAAAAATTAATCTCTCTATAGATTAAAATGTTTTTCTTAGATTGATTCTAGCGTGTAATTTTCTAATCTTTAAACAATTTTGATGTATTCCAAGTCTTATGTGTTGGTCAATAAATAAAGAATACAATTTATGTAGTTTCTAAGTCAGATATGATAATAAAACTTCTATTAAATTATGATTAATCATTCCGATATATTAGTGAAAATATATAAAATATAATTCTTAATGAATTCATTATGTTTAATGTTTAATGAATTGTTGTGTCCCACCTAGAATGAGATACGGTAACGTGTTTGGAGTGGATGTAGTTGTAATGTGAAATGAAAATAAAAGATTACGGCACAATATATTTATTTATAACGGTTCTTTAATTTAGAAATACAATTATTTATAATTGATACAATTATTTTCTTAAGGTGAAAATCACTTATAATTCGTAACACAATATATTTATACAATGGTTCAAACGCGACTGCTTGTTGCTTATTCGTTGTTAATACTAATTATTCCTTAACCCCACTACATTAATATAATTACAATACGGGTTCGTAACGGAATAATAATTATAAAGATGAAACTTAAAAATTAAGTTAATGATTCAGTAATAAAAAATAATTAACCTTTAAATTTAAGTTATACGTATAAAGTTCATTTTTTGTGAAAAAGTTGTTATTTTGAACCCCCTCGTGGGCAGGTAAAGTGTCAGATTAAAAAAAAATTACCAAATGATAGGTTAATACTTAATACATCTATTAAAAAAAAAATTGTATTGACCCATATATTTTTTTAAAAGTTATGACAGATTTAAGCAATAAAAAATGATAGTAGTATAGATATGGCGGGTACGGGCTCTCAAAGGTGCCGACAAATGACGTCATCTATTGTTCTTAGAACAATGGGGCTATTGTTCTCGGAAAACAATAGGTGCAATACGGGCTCTCAAAGGTGCCTACTAATTAATTATTTTATTGTTCTTGGGTAACAATGGGTGCACAGGTGAGGTGCAGTACGTCATGGTGACGTCACATCTGACCTACCTTAACCCCCCTGGCCCCGGCGCCTGTTGGGGACTGCATCCAAGTGCAGCTTATGACGTTATGTCTCTAGCTGACGTCACGCCTAAACTCTGTGCTAACATGAGTCCCATGTGGACCCTGTGTGCCCTATCACGTCGTGATTGTGTCTATGACACTTTTGCCCGACCGGTGCGAACGCGCCCTAACTCCACCGTCGGATCCATACGTGTCCTAACAAGTTTTATCGTGTTTTTTTTTTTTTAACCACACTAATGTGATAATTGATGAATCATCATGATTCAACAACAATCCCTTGTTGTTGACGTCGTATACGACCGTTAGAAATTTCACTATTTAGTAAAAGTATAGTTGTATCAATAGTATTGTTCTACGACGCTTACGAGATGGATCTCTTGGAACGAATTAACATCGAGCTAGATACGATTGTCGACAGCAACCCCACGGTAGAAGTTTATCATCAACTGGCCGAGTTGCGTGGAAAATAGTCCCAGTTGCTGGTATTGGCCGATAAATGTGGACGTCAAAGCGCCAATTGGCATTATGTTGGGTGTTTTTGGTCGTCGGATTCGAACGAAATACGAATCAATGGACCACCAAATTGTATGTGTAGGATTGTGAGATGCCTGTACATAAAGTTATTCGAACGTCTTCAGAACATCAAATATGAATTTATGGTTAATGGTATGGTACAGCAAATTGATGATCACTTTATCTAAGTAAATACAAATCTAAATGTCAATAAAAAAAAAAAATGGTTATTGTAGTTATTTATTATTACTTTTTGTCTATATATATATTTATACAAAAATACTATTATTACTTAAAATAAACGTATATATTATATGCAGATTTTTTTAAATTTTATTTTGTATCCTACTGATTTTTTATTTACAATTTGTGTACTTCTCCGATGAATGCATTGTATTCCATTTGACAGTCGTGTATGATGACGCAGTACAGCGAAGTTTTAGCTGGAAATTGCTCTGCACATTCAAAGTCAATACGTAGATCCACTGTGGACGATTTGACGGTATCGTTTTGTTTTGAACAATCTATGACGAATATAGGTCCGATTTTTTTGTAGTTGATTCGATCCAAAAAAGGGTATGGGTTCATCTGTCCATAGTACATTGTTTGAAATTGTGCATACGAATTATAAAATGTCGAGAACTTGCCTTTGTCAAAATCTGCATTTTGGTTTTCGTACGGGTACTCGTCAGCGTTCAAGTACGCCTTGATGTTACGCAGGAAACAATGATTAAATTCACCGTGTACCCGTTTATTGGCATCTGTGACCATGGCTACGAGTAAGTATCTAGGTTTTTCAACACCCGAGAACGTACGCACTGGCCATGTATGAGTGGTACGATAGGGTATACAGCAGTGTCACCATGTTGAAACTTGTAGCGAGGTGTAATATATAGAAATAATAAACACTTTTATGATTTAATAACAACTATACTATATTACAACGAACTAACAAATAACAGCGAGAGACGAAGCGCGTTTAAGACAGAGTGCGTAAGTGATTGACTGATCGATTGATTGAATGGAGCGACGATCTTGCTCTTAAATAGTCAGAGGAATCTTCTAGAGGCGGCGGCGGCCGAACATTCTAGAACATTCGACCGCCACAAACTCTAACGGTAACCATTATTGGCTGTCGAGTATGCGCATCAGACCCAATTCCATTTTCACATTTAATTCAAAGTATTTCACGACCCATTTAATTTTTGTGATATTCACTTTGGTTTGTCTGATCAGTGCAATGTTTTCTGCGGTTAACACCGAAGCTTTTTCTGCTTCATCTTTAGGCGGTACCAATGCTATGGCGCAGTGGTCGGAATTTGACCGGATGAGTATAAGTGTTTGCTTACAGTTGATCAGTGTACGCCGATACCGTTCGAAAAATCCCATACACATTGACAACGGACAATGAGCTACAAATTCGGAATGGTCCATAAAGTTTCCATCATCGTATAATTTATTCACGTTTTTCCACCCGGCTGGTTGTAACTTTACGACATCGTTGGTTGTGAACGAACAATACCCTTTCATAGTCGTAGTCACACCAACGTTTTTTACCTTATCAATTTCTTTGTTGTTGATCTCGAAGTGAATTTCATCGAAAAGATTCATCATACAGTTTTGATTCATTACAATGTTACCAACTGCTCCTGTGGGTTTTGCAATATTCCCCTCTATTTGCAAGTAACTTTCACACGGTATGGTGAATTTTTCTTTGTTGCGCAATTCAATACGAATCTCATCGTTGTTTCCGTACGAGTTGTTGTAGCTTTGGTGGTCCAAGTAATATTCCCGTTTCACGTTATCGTCTTGAGGGGATTTTTCCAATACTTGTAGATACTCTGTCATTGTTGACGACGCGACAGCCCAGTGATTTTAGATATGCGATATTATCTTTCGTCAGTTTCCTCGACGTCACATGGTTTGCTCGATTCGCTGTCCAAGACCGTTTGATGGAACCACCACCGTAACTTATCGACTTGGGCTTAACAGATGATGATGATATGATCGTACAATTGTTGATAAAAATCAACGGCATGTTACAACCGTTCGATCCTCGGTGTGTTCAAAAAGTGAGAGATGTATCTATTTATGTCTAATGTGCAAGCGTACGAATAATTCTGCGTCTTTGAGATTTATTTGGTATTCTTCCTGATTACATAGAACGATTCGCACCGTATCCAACACATTTGTGTTCAATGGGTAGTAAACAATTTGCCTGGGAACTTCTATAATTCGGTAGCCTGGTGGCACGCTGGGAGAAAACTCATGTAAGGTGTGTGATTGTTTTCCATTATGGTACGAACCCACAATAATATTGCAATCCACACGAATAGACGTAATATGTGTTATTGACACTGGATAATCGGATACATGAGTCTTACGTGGTTCCAAAAACCGAGGATTGAAACCCAATAAACGACAAAATGATCTTTCATGTGAGAAATCGATGGGATGTTCACACATTATTTCACAATGCATCGTCACGTGGTTCACTACGATTTTGAACGTCGAGGTCACTTTTCTATCTTTATCTTTTTCAATTATTGTATAGTCAAAGGCAATTTTCTCGTACTGACTGGCAATGTATTTGTTCAAGTCATCCAACTCGTACGTACCAACGGGCAGTGTTACTTTCAGCAAGGGTTCCTGTCCGGGCAATCCAAAAACGATTATATTGTTAGTTTCATCAATGTTTGGCATTATGTTCCAAGTGTGTAAGCTCAACAGCCCAATTTCACAGTTATCGTCAACGTCAATGTGTGGATGAAATCGGCATTCAATTTGTGATCCCCAACCGGTCACGGTTATCGACGACGGCTTTGTGTTCGATGACATTTTTTTTGTTCTATAAGAAATTTTAAACACAAGTGTCCACAATTTGTTTCGTCGAAAGTCTGATAGTTTCTATAGTTGTATGTAATTTTACAGCCGTTAAAATACCGTAACACTTCCAATGCCGGCTGTAAATTACCAAAACTATCAAAGTACGTAACCTGTTCACCACGTTTACTGTATGCTACCCAATGTGTTCCGCTATTGCTCGATACGTCCAGATTAATCACGCCCATTTCATTTCTATGTGGTTGTGTACATGGTAATGTGTCACGACAAAATACATCACGAAATACACGTGGATCGAGCACAAGACGAGCAAAATGCTCTATTTCATTATCGTATAATGCACGATTGGGTAGCAGCGGAATTAGTTTTTTTTCACTCTCTGTTTTGAACGACTTTTTTGTGGTTTCTTCTTCATCTCGATCTGGTAACCGATGTCGACGTCGTTGTCGCGTTTTCATTGTACTTCTAACGTTCTAGTTCACACTTACGATGTAATATATATATGTATTATGTCGTAATTGCGATGAAAAAATAACGCTACCTGTTGCCCTACGCAATCGAGATCACTAAGGCACGAGCAACAAACAAAGTTTATATAATAATAATAATACACAGGAAATGATGGGTAAATGACGACGTGCGATGCGTTTTGAAAAACAGACAGAAACTCTGCCGTGGTCAATTTTGACGAACATGTCGTCACCAATGTACAGCACAGTAAACACGGGAAGTTATTACCAAACAGTGTACGTTGTCTGGTTTGTGGTCCGTCAAACTGTGGTAAAACCAATTTAATGTTCGCGCTGTTGACCGACTTGAACGGATTGAAATTCGAAAACGTTTACATCTACTCGAAATCGTTGGAGCAGTTGAAATGTCAACTGTTGATTCGAGTATTGGAAGATGTTGAAGGGATACGCGTGTTCACATTTGCGAACGGTAATGAAGTTCCACCAGTGGACACTGTTCTACCAAATTCAGTGTTTATTTTCGACGACGTGGTTATGGAAAAACAAAACGTAATGTGCGATTATTTTGCGCGTGGCCAACACAAAAGAATTGATGTGTTTTTTCTCTCACGAATATTGTCCCGTATACAAAAACAAATATTACGAGACAATGTAAATGTGGTGGTGTTGTTCTNTGGACACTGTTCTACCAAATTCAGTGTTTATTTTCGACGACGTGGTTATGGAAAAACAAAACGTAATGTGCGATTATTTTGCGCGTGGCCAACACAAAAGAATTGATGTGTTTTTTCTCTCACAAATATTGTCCCGTATACAAAAACAAATGTTACGAGACAATGCAAATGTGGTGGTGTTGTTCCGACAAGACGAAATCAACCTACGTCATGCATACGACGAGTACGTGTGTTGTGATATGAAATTTAACGAGTTCAAAGTGTTTTGCAATCAGTGTTGGAAAAACGATAAATACGGGTTCGCAGTGATATGTACGGATTTTGATCGTGATAGTGGTCGATACAGGTACAGGTTTGACACGTACGTTACAATATGAACACCGCCGCGGCCGACAAGGAACGACGTTCGATGGAACTATTGGATCAAGCCTGGGACAACGTCAGACAAAAATATGCAGAATTACGTCATGGTGAGTCAGAGTCGTTGACTCACATTCAGAAAAAACTAGCACCAATAATCGAACCATTGAATAGGATATCCAATGTTGTTAATGTGCAGCAGCATCATCAGAAACAATCGCAAGAAAATGACTATTCAAAGTTATATTTTGCACATCTTATAGAACAGTGGACAAAAAATCCATTGAGAGACAAACAATACGGTCCTAGAATGCATATGGACGGTAAACTGAGCATGGGTAATGCAAACGATATAACCGTAGACAGTGACTTTATTCGTGTAAATGGAACAAAACACCAATTGACGATTGGACTAGTGAATTTGTTGTTTTCGAAAAACCCCGTTGCGTTCACCGACGAAGATTTGGAAAAGTACAAAACAATATTGGAGGAAACCGGAGCTCATCTAAACAAAAATATGACATTGAAAAAGGGGGGTGCTAAATACAATGAAGTTATCGAGCCAATGTTCAGCAGCGTAGGATCGGGACTACAGCTGAGAGTTGGTGAAAAAAAAGATTACTTATACTGGGACGATCCCAATGAACTTGTCGAACGTTTGAAGCTGCTCATATCGGCTCAGTTGGCTGGCAACACTGGAGTGTCACCCGAGATTGTTTCCATACTAGAAGAACTTTACGAAGCCGGGTACATTGCCGACATACCGTCTACATTATGAAACCGAAAATTGCGTACGAACTACATCGACCTGCCCGGAGAACGTACACTCGAACACGGGTAAACATCAAAGGACTCGATGACATATGGCACGCTGATCTTGTAGAAATGGGAGCGTACGCGGATCGTGGTCACCGATACATTTTAACGTGCGTGGACGGGTTTTCAAAGTACGCGTGGGCCGTACCGTTAAAGAGTAAAACGGCCCTGAACGTGACCACAGCAATGTCGGGTATTCTCGAACAGGGTCGTCATCCAAAGCTGATGCAAACCGACCGTGGTACAGAGTTCTACAACCGACATTTCCAAGCGTTGATGGACCGTTACGGGATCCGTCATTATTCAACATTTACCACGATGAAAGCGTGTCTTGTGGAACGCTTCAATCGCACACTGAAGACGGTCATGTGGCGAGATTTCACTACGCATGGGTCGTACAAATGGGTAGTCAGGTTGCCTGCACTGGTCTACGATCACGTACACAGAACAATCGGAATGACACCCGCACAAGCTGTTGGGAATCCCAGTGCAGTACGCATTAAATTACGAAAAATACCCGATAATTTACCGATCAAGTTTCGAGTGGGCGACAAAGTGAGAATAAGCAAAACGAAATCCGTGTTTGACAAGGACTATTTGCCAAACTGGAGCACCGAGTTGTTCACAGTGACCAAGGTCAAACAAACAGTACCGCCAACATATTATCTGGAAGATTACCAGGGGAACCCCATTCAGGGTGTATTTTACACCGAAGAGTTGAGCAGGACGCAGTATCCGGACACGTATTTAGTGGAACGGGTGTTACGCACACGCGGAGACCAGTGCTACGTTAAGTGGTTGGGTTTTGGCCCGGAACACAACTCATGGATACCGAAAGCAGATTTCTCACGGCAATGATTATCGACATTCAGGGCCTGGTGGCTGCTACCGACCATTCGTTCTTGGTAAAAGAAATGACCGTCATAGACCTGGAGTCCATGTCTATGGCCCACTGGGTGTTCAAACACCCAAACATCATCAAGGACGATGTGAAAACCACTTACTGGCTAAAAAAGTACCATCACGGCTTGGACACGAACATTGGCGACGTGGAATACACTGAACTACCGAGAATAATGTCGTTGTTACGGTGCGATACTATCTACGTGAAAGGCGTGCAGAAAAAACAAGTGTTACAAAAATATTTACCCGGACAGAGGGTAGTCGAAATAGAGGAAAACTGTCCACCACTGCGGAAATTATGTGTGGAATTCCAACCACGTTGTATTCGTCACATAAATAATCATAAAATATGTAGCTTGTATAAAGCAATGAGTTTGAAACAATGGTTAACGGATAATTCGTAATTGTTTTATTTACATATTATTATAAACATTGGTTAAAAAATTACAAAAAATGTATCGATTTATTTTATTAAATAAAACTAATGTACAATTTTGAGTTAATTTGTTTCTTCGTCGTCGTCATCATCATTTCCTAGAGAATAATGCCCCCACGCTTTTGTTTACACGTCCTTGTACTCTCCTTCGTCACCGATTAAAGCCCGCTTATCGTAGTTGTTGTTGTTGACCAACGCGAGTTTATTAATTTCAACTGTCGAAACACTATGGTGTTTCGTGCGTATTACGGACATTTTCCTACGGGTTTGCTTGAGTTTACCACGCAAGCAATTCAAATAGTCAACCATTTTGATTTCATGTTTCACCACACCCGTGCTCATGCCTTTCAATCGCTTCACCTCGTCCGTTTGCCACGTAACCAACAACCTGTCGTAGTAATTTTGTATAGCGATTGAATAAGCGTACACTTTGGGTAACAATGCGATAATTTCTTGCATATGCTTACCCTTGCATTCATCAGTAAACGTGCCCGGTTGTTTTTTTCGTCGATCGGTGTAACAAGGGTGGTCGATCGGGTAATTTGACGTGTCGAAATATTCGAGTAAGTACTTTTTCAAATCATCGTGGAAACAGTTGGTCGTTATCAGGTAAATGAAACTATCGGTGTCCATGTAACAGAGTAGGAGTCACTCGGGTCCGTACAACGGCATCATAACTTCGTAATGGAACTTGTACATTATGCATTTACTTAAATCCAATATGGCCTGTCCAATAAAAATGGGCTTGTAAAAATTAATCTTCTCCTTGTACATGTGCACTGCAACCAGATTTTTGGTGAATACAGTGGTGTGACTAAACGACGGTTTTGCCGCTAACCTCGACAGTTTCTTCGGGTTGCACACGAGTTGTATGTTTTGGTGTTTCCGTACGTTCTCCAATGTTTTTCCTGTTGAACGCGAAACAAATAAGTTAAAAAAATACAATTAAATTTTGGAAAATTAATTATATGTTACCATAGTTTGAGTTGATCATCAGTTTGGCCATGTTTTGTCCAAACGTGGTGGTCGCTTTTTTACGCAATTCCGTGTTCAACTGAATGTACGGTGCCAACCAGCGGGATTGCATAAATTTTATACATTTATGCAGTTTTGTTACGACCACACCGTGTTTCACAGCTAGTTTAAGTGCGCGGTAGTGCACGATATAACCACGTTTTGGTTGTAACGTGGTTATCAACTTGCTGTGTTTCGAAGTCGACAACGGTGATCGCTCGTTTACCGGAAAAAATGGTAAATCATTGTGTAAATCGTGCAATTCACTTGGATAATGTGCATCGTTTTCCACCAGGTATCCGTAATCACCGTCATCGGGGGTGTTCAGTACTTCTTCCAGCGTTGCAGTCGACCACTCAAAATACCCAAACGGAATAGGTTCCATCATGGCTGTAAAAAAAGAATAAAAAATTACAATATTTTTTTTTTTTATATATAAATAAAATTACATTAACTAAACATACCTTTCCCGTACAAATTAGTAGCGTCCAAATACTGAAGGTATTTGTGAGGCAAGTCGGGGACATCTGGGTGGTTTGCTCGAGCATACCGCTGATTAACTTGCGTTAAACCTCCGCGTATACCCATTTCGAACATCAATAACATATCCGGGTCCGTCAATAGTTCAATGTATGCGTCCGTGTACTTCAACATTGCGTCGAACGATAATGCCGGAAACGAAAAAAAAAGCGCGGGATCCAGTTTATAATTTGTCAGACTTTCCTTCCGAAATTTTTCAAACACATCGGCCAGTATCTACATCAACAACAAAGTTATTACATACGATTCGGAAATAAATTATATATAAAAAAAAACATACCATTACGTCAACAAGTAAATACTTGTCACTGTAATCAACGAGAGTGTTGCAATTGAAGTGTTGCCACAATTTTTACCGTGTTCGTAGTCTTCCTCGGACACCGTCTGATGCGTGATAGAGCTGTAAAACTGGTCACGGGGCGGCAATCGTGTTTCTTCGAGCCTTTCCCAACAGTCGACGTACTCGTACAGAAAAACAGATTTTCGGGTGACCAACTCCAGCGATTCAAACACTTTGTGTGTATGCACGAAATCCAGTGTCGACAGTGTAGTGGTCAGCTTAGATAAACTCGCTTGTAGAAACTTGTAAGAATCTATGAACCGGATACGAAAATAATCATTTATGGTCTTGCTGAACATGATGTACTTTTCTTCGGACTGTGCAATGATATATATGTCTTTATCGTCGTACGCCAACTCTGGGATAATCATGTGTGAGTCGTAGTTGGACAGACCGTGTATGATGACCGGCATAAAGGCCGGTGGACGTCGTTACAGGTTGCATTTGTTACACAAAACGGAAGGAAACCGAGCCGTCCAGAGGTTGTGATCCTTGACTTTTTTTACTTTATCCGTGAACCTAATTGAACACAACTCGCAATTATTCGTTGTATCGAAACGTAGTTGTTCCTCCGGTGTCAGTGGCGTCATATCGATGTTCACCTTCATTATGTCCGATATGCGTTTACCAATGGTTACCAACGTCGTGATAAAGTGTTTGGCCGCATCCGTTCCCCGGTACAGTACCGGTTCGATTGGTAGTCCATCGCAAATATTTTTCGGCAACACCTTAGAACCGCGAACCACATAGAAACAGTAGCTCATCACCTGGTGATTTTGTGTAACCGTACAGTACATGGACACTTGAAGCTCGGCGCGAACCAACAAACTCTCCATGTCTGCGTACACAACCACTGGAACCGGCTCTTCTCGGTTTGCGTTTTTGAACCGCAGTACCGACTGGTCGGAATCGAGTGCGGGAAGGACGGCTCGGGCCTCCTGGAACTTTCCACACATTTTAATGTGCTCATCCACCCCCGCTTGTCCGCTCGGTTGAGTCTTTAACGAACGATTGGTAAATACGTTTAAACAACGTTTACAATAGTACTCGTGTCGTTTGCCCTCGGTTCGTTGTTTTGACACGAGTCTCGTGATATATAACAATAGTGGCTATTTCCCGGCTCGGTAACGTAAAGTAAATCAACATGACCGGTGCTCGTACGCGATTTAGTGATACGCAACGGATACACGTTATTTTTATCGTCCAACGCAAACACATTGACCGACATTGACGGGTTATTACGTTCAAATCGAATAATTTGTTTCAATGGTGTAGGAAAGTCAATGCCGTCAAAACGTATATTTGTGGATTTTTCTAGATCAATGTAACCTGCATTCCATCGATCTTTATTTTTTTTGTTCTTGTTGTACTTACATAAAATCGCCCATTTAAAACACTGCTGATCAGCGTTTCTTACGTTTATGACCACAAATGTTCGTTTAATACTCAGTGGAAGTTCAATGTACGAGCCACCGCTAAATGGTGAAATTTTCGTGACTCTCAACAGCAGTCCGTCTATGAATAATAGCGACCACCCGCTACCTCGGGTCACCATTTCCTGTTGTTCGTACACGAGTTTCTCCGTGATTCCATCCAAAACGGCGGCATATACGGTACCTGAATCGACAGTTTTGTTACGCGTTTTAAACAATACGTCTCTCATTTCATCCATAACTTGGTGTATGTACGTTGTGTGCAGTACAACGTTGAATTTTATTATACCGTGCTTGGTAACGTCATTTAGTACGGTGGTTAAATCGTCACTCACGCATCGAATAAAATCGTCAATGTCGTCAATAGACGTTTCATTTTTCAAAAAATAATGTATAACTCGATCGCGTAGTGCAGATTCTATCGGAACAAAGCCGGTCCCTGCAACGTGCATGCACGCGCGTTTGGTCACCTTACCCGCAGGCGCGGACAGACATCGTTTCCCTGAAATAACAGTTTGACGGTGACCCTGATTCATACTACAATGAACATTCAAACCAGTACTATCGACAAATGAAGACCCACAACCGCATACAAACGACATGATAACAACTATTGAAAAATTAATACATTAGTTAAACGTGTGTATGGCCACCTCTTTAATCAACTATTCAGTTCAATGTACTTTTACTATTGGAGTAAACACTACTGGACTGTTAACGGATTATATTATCAATGGTGTGTAAAACTTGAATACATGAGTTTTTTTTTCTTCTTAAAATCTACTTTAAAGTATTGCTATTGTGATTTTTGTTTTTACATTTTCCACCAATTTGAAAAACTATCAATCTTATAATATTAATCTAAAGTATAATTTACCTTTGTCATAAACTACTATTAGGTTCTATACTATCGGAGTAATAATGCAAACACAAATAGATTGTGAACGAACTATATAATTTTATTTCAATTGTTGTACATAAATCATCATTAGATACAAACAGATTTGTTGATTGTAAAAAAAAAAAAAAAAAGTTAATGAATTAAAAAAAAAATTTATTGAAAATCAAATGAATAAGCATTTCCCGTTCTTCCTCTGTAACACAGTGACATTTTGGTGTCGCCGTCGTTGTACGTTTTAATTTCATCGTCCGTCAACTGTATTCTTGGAACAAAAACTTGTTGGTTGTCGGGTAACCGTACCACCACCACAACACCGTTTCTCGTTGTCAAATTTTTCATTGAATCAACTCTATAGGCATGATTCTCTACCAAGTCAGACATTTTAATGTACTCCATGCCTTTGGCTTGATTATTCATTTTTTGTTTTAATTGTTCCATTTTCTACACACCAAAATTATTCGTGAGTAAACTATATATATATGGTGAATGTTGTATTAATGGTATACAACTCGACACTGATACATACATTTTTAACAATAACTACTATCATCAGCATGACACGGAGGAGATCACCGCGTAATATAAATTTCCCGAAATTTGCACATAACTCGAAAACAGTGCTATGAATTTTTTTTTTTCGTCACTCTCTCATAGCATACTACCCCTTTCCTCTCTCTACTTGTTTATGTTTAAGATAAATCACAGAGCTACAATACAGCCGATGCACTCCTTCAGCTATGTGTACTCATCTAACCATTTATAAACTGAATTTTTTTTTTCTTTAATAATACAGTTGTTTACAAACTATTCGTCATCATACACTATAGAAATCGTTGAGTGTGTATCGGAGCGTAGCACACACACACACACACATGTTTACATAAGATAATATTCTTTAACCTTTACAACATAAATACTAATCTATTCACCATTTCATTTTACGATACATACCCGATACAAATGACCTGATTGTTACTACATTGTGACCATTAGATTATTTAATAAGGAAATCAATACATTTTTTTTATAAGTTAGTGAAAACAAGTACACACATACACACCATTAATACAACATATTTATTTTAATATTTCAATATAATACATTAAATATATTTACAAAACTATATATACAAAACTATATATACAACAATTAATCTACACTGTCCATGTAAATATTTGTTCATCACAAAATTTACAAGAACAGTGAGGTGGAAAATGCAATATCAAAAAGTGCATAGAATAGGGATTGAGAACAAACTCCTCAACCACCTTCTATACAATTACACGTTCCTGAATATTCGATAATTCTACAAAACATGTACCCGACTTACTAATAGATGCCGTGGAGCCGTCGGGATAACGTACATTATAAAAATGAAATTTTAAATAATTTTTTTCGCCAAACAGCATTATTAAATTACCCGCTCGAATTTCTCTCTTGTATAAATCGGCACAGCTCCGAATGGTTCGTAATGCTTCCGGATCGCGGATAATAAACCCATCATTCATTACTCCACGGTCAAAAGCTGTGCGATTTCGAAAAATTTTCAAATTTTCAGCGATTTCTAAAAAACATAACACTCCAGTACTTTCCATATATTCAACCAGATGTTCTACATTATTGACACTTTTTGGTAATTTCATTTTGAATAACTAAAATTATTGTAAACTTATAAGTACATTTTGAACTGAATAGTGATAGATAATAACTTACTTTTGATTAAATACACGAAAACAGATACACTTGAAAAAGATTCTGGAACGGTTTTATTGAATATATTTAACTTAAAAATTTGTGTTTGTATTACTTAAAATACTATAACTTTAGTTTTAATCATACATTAGTTGTGCAGACTACAATTGTGTCACAAAAAAATTTTAAAACTGGTTTGAATAAAATAAATTATTTTAGAATATAATAAAAAAACCCAGCACAGGGGGGTCGCGGCACAGTGGTGACGTGGCATAGTTGGATCAAGTATAATGATATCTGACAGTGATTAAAATCACTATCAAAAAAAAACGCTTCGATGCAAATCTTTAGATAGTGTTTAATTTTAAAAAATTGGTGGATTATTCCAAAAGCTTCATAAACTGCTAGTTCCTTATTAATATCCTGATTAAGATAAAGTATGTCGAATGAAAAAGGGATTATTAAAAAATAGTATTTCCCATAAAAAAATTATATTGATCAATACACTTTTCAATAAGTTATAGCATTATAATGTTAAAAATGTAAAAAATAAAATTGAGAATTTTCACACAATAATAGCATTTGGTAGCCATTTTCACC
>NW_026099572.1:168494-203469 GCF_025091365.1 Daktulosphaira vitifoliae
TTTTTTTTTTTCCCCCCAAAAAAAAAAAAAAAAAAAAAAAAAAAAAACACATCTTAGTAAAACCAATACCTTCTCAGCTTCGCATCGAAGCTAAAAAAATGTAAATAATAAATTAATTTTTTGGCAAATTTTCATAAGGTTATCGATTTTTAAAATAAATAAATACATGAAAGGGTTAAAAAACAAATAAATTACTATTAAAAAAGATGAATGAAAATTTTATTTGCACAACAAATGTAATCAATAACGTCATTTTATCATTCAATGCAACAAGTACCATATATATATTTTTTTCTTTTTAATTATAGTAAACAAATTTAATTAATGAAAAAACTTTTTGAAATTTATAAGTAATATAGATTATTAAAAATAAATAGATGCATTGAACGTAAAAGATATTTTAACAATTTAAAAATTTTACTTACAATTTAATAACTGTTGAAAAATGCACAGGAATAGCCGTGAAACACAGTTGTAGATATAGATGAAAAGAACCATAAAAACACCAAAAAGTGAATGAACAGATAAAGGGTTATTTTTACAGTTATATAGTAAAATTTATATTTTAGGCACAATATAGTCAGTTGTTTGGGATAAAAGTCCCTAGGAATTCAATATCTTACTAGTGGGGATCACTAAATAGCTTACATGGATATTATTGTTTATTTTACACAATGTTGTAGATAGCAAAGTAAAACGTATTTTAACGATAAAAAACGTATAGAATATTTACTGGATGTAAGGGTTTGAGTGTAAAAGAAAAAACAAGCGAGATTAGCAATATTTTTGTTAATTTTCATTTAAGTAAGAAAATAAATACACATATACACATAATTCGAACACAATAAAGCTGATAAAGTCACACGTGTCTGTTTTTTTTTTTTGTAGATTTGAACGTTTGTGAATACAAAAACCCTCTTATATTATACAAATTATAAATTTAGTAGTATATTATGTTTTTTACTAAATCGAAAATTGATATTTTTATTTATTACACACTGTATCTTTTATACAGTTTCATATAACACACAAGATACAATATTAAAAAGCTTTATTTATTTTTCAAACTACAATACTATATAAGAATAACAAATAATAGTAGTCTTATTTCGTTATTTTATTATTTTGGATAAATAACTGTCCCTTACATAACAATACATGAGTACAGCTAGGAGACCAACGTACGTGTTCTACCCATGGGTTGTCTTCATCATCCCAATCTTTCAAACCTTGACTGCAGCAATAACATAACATTTGATCATTTTGTCCATTACCTAAAAATTATATATACATAACACATCGTTCAATAATGTGTGTGACTAACTAATTAAAACACATTTTTTTGCCAAAATTCGTTTTTATTCATCAACATAGTCCCCTTTTAGGGAGATACAATCATTCCAACGCTTTTCCAATCTTTCAATACCGCCTTTGTAGAACGATTTTTCTTTGCCTTCAAAATAGGCTTCAGTTTCAGCGATGACTTCCTCATTTGAGCCAAATCTCTTTCCACGGAGCATCCTTTTGAGATCTGCGAAAAGCCAGTAGTCGCTGGGGGCCAGATCTGGAGAATATGGTGGGTGTGGCAGCAATTCGTAGCCCAATTCATGCATTTTTGCCATCGTTTTCATCGACTTGTGACACGGTGCATTGTCTTGGTGAAACAAGATTTTTTTCTTCGCCAAATGCGGTCTTTTTTTGGAAATTTCGGCCTTCAAACGCTCCAATAACTTTATATAATAGTCGCTGTTGATGGTCTGACCCTTTTCGAGGTAATCAACGAATATTATACCGTGAGCATCCCAAAATACAGAGGCCATAACCTTGCCAGCCGATGTTTGTGCCTTTGGACGTTTTGGGCGGCTTTCACCGGTTGCATGCCACTCAGCAGCCTGCCGATTGGACTCCGTAGTGTAATGTTGGATCCATGTTTCATCCATTGTGATGTACCGACGCAAAAACTTCGACTTATTATGCTTAAAAATGTCCAAACAAGCCTTTGAATCATCGATTCGTTGTTGTTTTTGCTCCGGTGTGAGCAAACGCGGCACCCATTTGGAAAACACCTTTTTCATACCCAAATGTTCGTGTATTATGGTGTGTACACTGCCTGCTGATATCTTTAGGATGTCAACTATCTCGAGCAACTTCACTTTTCGATCGCCCATAATAATTTTCAGTGTTTTTTCAACGTTTTCCGGAATAACAGCGTCATTTGGCCGTCCAGTAGATGGAATGTCATCGGTGTCTGTACGACCACGTTTGAATTCGGCATACCAATAACAAATGGTTCTTTTTGATGGAGCAGAGTTCGAATAATGTTTTTTAAGCCATTCCTGGGATTGAACAGTATTTTTTTTTTTTTAAAAGCAATGATAAATCAAAACACGAAATTGCTTTGAATTCATTTTTTTTGAAAACTCAAAAGTAGCGTCACTTAAAGCACTGTAACTTGTAAACTAATGGTCGGATTGACATATAATTTTGACAGTAAGCCTAAAAAGGTTCACACTTTCGAAAAAAAAATATTGATTTGGTATTAGTGGAGCCATCTATGTGTCAGTCACACACATTATTGAACGATGTGTTATAAATAATGAATTTGAATAAATGTACCAATCATAATAATGCATTCAATACTTAATAGTCCCATACCTATGTATACAAATCCAGCATCACAAAGTCTTGATATTTTTGATTCCAATTTTTTTGGACAGTTTTCAAAAGTCTTTAAACGAGTGTTATAATCGGCAAACTCTTTGTGTTTAGGGAGTTTAATTCTAGTCTGCTGATCATTAGACGTCGAACAGTAAAATCCACAAACATCATATCCTAAACGAGAAAAATGGAAAAGTATTTTCACGTAAAATTAGTTTCGTTTGTCATATCATACAGTTTTTATTTCTTACCTGAATTTTCATTGAGACGATTTTCATACGCATTATACGTTTCTTTTCCACTATCCATTTTGGATCAAATACACTTCGATTGTAAATGTATGACCGTACACCGAACAACAACGTAAGTCATAAACAGGGGAATGATTAAACTGAGCAAATTAATTTTAGAAGGACCTTAACACGAACCAAAATGATTTGTGTGTAAAAAACACGACCAAAAAAAAAAAACATTTTGTTAACTTTGTATAAAAAATTATCATGGTCTGATTTTTTTGGTAGATATCAACACGTATAAATACTACAATTCTCTTAGATTTTTTGAAAAATCTATTAGTGTATTAGTATAGTACAGTTTCTACATTTGTAAAAATGTAACTATATTTGTAGTACAATATCAGTTAATTTATTTTATTTTGTTTGTCAGCATTTTGGTTAAATAACACACGTTGACATTCATATGCATGTTCGTTCTACTGTTTCGATACGTTTTTCCAATATAAAAACACGATCTTCGATTGTTATGTAATCTCGACCGAGAGCGTCCAAACGATTAGTCATTACAAACAAATTATTTTTTAAATTGTCAATGTCATCCGCATCTTCGTATCCACTATCGCTGTCGCTACTGTTTACAATCTGATATCTGTTGCTGTTAACGGTTTATGTGAAATGCAGCAAAATAAAAAAGGTTGTTGCAGCCGTTATACAAAAAAATAATCCGATACGTGAAGCGTCCATCTGTTTAATATGCTCCCACAACGTTTCAATGGTTGTACTACCGCTTACACTGTCCATTGTGTTTGGTGTACAGGTCACTCGTAAATACGTGGTAAATATTTCGTGCGATTGACGTCCACCTCGGATGGATACTGCATTAATATTGCAGTCTCAATTGTCACATTTGCTATAGATATGTGTTCAAAAATGAGATTTATTTTACTATACCTAACACATTAATTTAAAAATCAACAAGCGACGGCTATTTGTACTGTACAAATAGTACGCATCAATATAAACCGTATATTGTATTTCAATGTTTCAAAAAAAAGGGTATATAGTAGTACACACACACACACAGTCAATGCTGTAAACAACAAACAACCTTGTAGTAATGCTGTGAGATATTGCGCTTACGCGTTATGCACGTGTTCGGTGGTTTTTTTAATCAAACACAGCGACTGTCGGAATGTCTGGAATGTGTAGTGGAACTAAATAGAAGGGGTATTCATAATTTACGAAATATCGACTTAAATTTAAACGACAGCGTCGGGGTGAATTGACACGCCGGTATATAGGGTTGTGACATATCAAACGCGCAGACTCGACGCGTACTATACACACGTTTAACCGTTTGCGTGTAGGTACTGTTGTGACCGGGTTGGTACGGTAGACAAAATGAAGAGACAATGCGTTTGATAATTAGTTTATTATATTTAAAAATATGTTTACACTTGTAATTAACTTATCGATTTTAATGAGTTGATAATTAATATAAAAGATTCAGTGAACAAGTTAACATAAAAGATTCAGTGAGCAAATTAACATAAAAGATTCAGTGAACAAATTAACAAAAGATTCAGTGGAGAGTCGTCCAGGTTCGACCCTATGAACTGTATGACTCTTGAACGAGTAGCTGACTCCTACTGGCGCGTCGCCTCAGGCGGCGGCGGCCGTAGGCCCAATGCATTGAAAAAGGCTGAGCAAGCATCGAATGTTCTAGAAGAACTAGATTCTTGCCTGGTAAATACTTTATACAAGACAATAGAGGCTTCCGTTCCCATGATTATTATATATATACTATTAAATTACATAATTACAATTAGGCAGCAAAAAGCCAGTTCACAACATACCCCCGGAGTGAAACTGAGCAGTCCCTGCGACTAAATCTAACTTAAACTAGTTTTGTACAATATCTTAACTTACGGGTGCGCTAGTTACAATACCGCCACATGCGCTTTGTTGATAGTATCTTAGTTCTAAACTTACGTCTACGGGATACAGAAGTTTGATACAGTAATGATTGAGTAATACTAATTTTTCCAAAACAATTTACCCATTCATATAAATTCTCTTAAAAATAATTACATGACAAATATTAACCTACCAAATGGTGACCACTATAAGAGTGGCTGTTACTGATGCTAGGATAAGGATAATAGGAGAAGAAAGTTTCTTAAGGTTGTAATACTTAGGTTGCTGTAACCGATTAGTATACACGTAGCCACATGTTAAAAAGGTCTGGGGTTATCCAAAAATACTTTTAGTAACCTTGAAAACATGGATAAGGTAATGACAACAAATCAAATTATTTATATGAAGTCAGTTTTCTGAAAGATGAAGGACAAAGACAAAAATAAAAAAAAGAAATATATCTTCCTCCAGAAATTATTGAAAAAACAGGTGTGTCATCCAGTGAATTGTGGATTAAACTTGAAAACTTAACGATCAGTATAGCGAGAGGCTTATGATTTTATTCGTGCGGAACTGTTTCCAAATAAATCGTATTGATCCAATCATGTATAAGATAGAAATATTAAATCACATAGTAACGAAATAGCAAGTCAAAAACTGAACGAATTAGTAAATCGTATATTGAATGAAATAGTAAATGAGTTAGTAAACAAAGTATTAAACAGATTAATACAAGAGATAGTAAATGATTTAGGAAATGAAGTAGTAAACGAATTAATGAATGACATAGTCATCTTAGAAAAATGGAAAAGGCTCTACAATGACGATACACATCACGTTTAATCGACATTGTAGTTCCTTCCCGTCACCTTTAGTCGCTTTATACGACAGGCAGGACGCACCGATGGCCTATTCTATACCCCGACCAACAGGGGGTTGGTAAAAAGATGGGAAGAACGATTCCAGAGATAAATCGAAAAGTTTAGGAGATAAAAATCCCTCCCCGTCACCTTTAGTCGCCTTTTACGACAGGCAGGACGCACCGATGGCCTATTCTATACCCCGACCAACAGGGGGTTGGTAAAAAGATGGTTTAATTCACAAATTTTTTCAACAGGTTCTTGTGGACCCTAACACTACGTCGTCCTTTTTGAATCGTTACGTTCTCATTTTCGTGGGCTTCGATCACAACGAATGGGCCCTGCCATTTAGCACTGAATTTTCCCTTTCGGGCATGGTCCTTAAGTAAGACCTGATCGCCCACATGCACATCTACGGGGTGAATGGTTTGATCATACGTAACCTTGGTTTTGTGCTTCTGTTTTAAGAGCTTTTCACGTGCTATGCTTTGGCTCAGTTGGAGTTTTTGTTTTAGTTCGGCATGAAAATCATCATAGTTGTACCGGGGTTCCACTGCTCTGCTGAGAGACGTAGGGACGACTAAAGTACGCCCATATAGCAATTCGTATGGTTGTTTCTTAGTAGATTGATGGACCGAAGAATTGTATGTAAACATAGCGTAGGGTACATACTGGTCCCAATTACGCTGGTCCTTGTCGACATAGTGGCGTAAATATTCGCCCAGGGTACGATGACTTCTTTCTAGAGCACCGTTAGCTTGAGGGTGGTATGGAGAAGTATTACACTTTTAAATTTTAAGTAGCTTGCACGTCTCGCTGAGCACGCGACTGAGGAATTCGGTGCCTTGATCACTGACTAGGGAAAGAGGTAGACCATGTATACATACAAATGACACTACGAAATGGTACGCTACTGTGTTTGATTCGTGATTTGACATGGGCACAGCGATTGAGAACTTAGTTAAATCACATTGCATTGTCAGGATGTAGGCATTACCCGTATCCGTGCGGGGTAGCGGCCCAACGACGTCTATGAATACTTTCTCAAAGGCTTCCGTAGCTGTTGTAGAAATTACCATAGGCTGTTTTGAGTTATGAGAGTCGTGCTTGTTAATTTGGCATGAACGACATTTAGAGATGTGGTTTTCCACATCCGCTTTGATGTTTTCCCAAGTAAATTGTAATCGAATACGTTGGATAGTTTGTGAAACACCTCGGTGTCCTCCCAATGGACTATCGTGATGTTCGGCGATGATCGCTTGTTTATCTTCTTCGGTTAGTTCATATTCATTGAAAAGCAAAACTTTAATATTGGCGTCCTTAAATAAAAACCGAATCATTGTGCGGATATTGGGCCAATCCGAGTTGTCGCTTCTATTGTTAATACGAGGCATAGCCAATGTTTCGACTTTAAGTTCTTTACATAAAGAAATAAGATATTGCAGTGTTCTGTACATATCTTCTGCTGTAGGTTCATTCCAAAACTTATTTTTGACTACTAAATATAAGATGTAGCGAGTGTCGGTTTTAACATAGCCGACCTCCCCCACTTGGAGATTTTGAGAGCGGAGCCGATCCGAGTTCGGGAAACGGCGGTTAAACAAAAGGGCCATTCCTTGTCTCATGTTCAGATCTTTTGAAATACAAACGGCGAGATGTACATCTGGAGAAACATCGAAAAGTTGTCCTTCCTCCTCGCGTATCGCAGGATTTAGTATGACTGACGTGGTGACGATGTCTTGATATTCGTCAAAAGTAATGTGTTTTTGAGGACTAACTGATCGAGATAGCATTACTTGTCCTATTCTGCTGAGGGAATCTGCGTTTGTATTAGCCGCACCGGGCTTGTAGATTACTTCATATTGATATTCAGCCAGTTTTAACTTCCATCTCATGAGTCTAGAGCCTGGCTCTTTGACGTTAAACAACCATTTTAGTGGCTGATGATCGGTATAAATTTGAAATTTGCGACCTAGTAAATATGAACGAAAATGTTTAGTAGACCAAACAATACTTAAAAGTTCTTGTTCGGTTGTTGTGTAATTCTGTTCTGCTGCATTTAACGTTCGCGAAGCATAGGCTATTGGTAAATCTCTTGGTGGTATCCCTTGAGATAAAACACTTCCAATGGCATAACGGCTTGCATCAGTGGTGAGCACAAATGGCTTCTCGAAATCTGGATACTGCAAGACAGGTGGTGTGATTAGACTATTCTTAAGTCGTTCGAAAGACTTTTGACATTCTGTAGTCCAAGTGAATTGAACATTCTTTTTCAAAAGAGAAGTTAATGGTTTCGCAATACTACTGTAGTTTGCAATGAAACGGCGATAATAACCTGATAAACCCAAAAACTGTTTAATTTGTGTCGTATTGCATGGAGGCGAATACTCAGCAACACAACTGATTTTCGAAGGATCTGGTTTGACTCCCGATTCAGTGATAAGATGTCCTAGATAAATTACTTCCTTACGTAAAAACTGACATTTGGACGGTTGTAAGGTGAGATTACTTTTATATAATCTGATTAGGACTTCTCGGAGTTTATTTTCGTGGTCTTTTAGATCTGTTGCGTAAATAATAATATCATCGAGATATACAAAAGCTTTAATGCCATTTAGACCACACAGCACTGTGTTCATTAGTCGTTGAAAAGTGCTGGGCGCGCCACATAGACCGAAAGGCATTTTTCGGAACTCATAATGGCCTTTATCTGTGGAGAACGCCGTTTTCGGACAGTCCTCAGGACGGATGGGTACTTGATGATATCCACTAGTAAGGTCCAAAGTGGTGTAATATCGGGATCTTCCCAACTGGTCCAAAATCTCGTCGATCCTAGGAATAGGAAATGCGTCTCCCACTGTTAGTTCATTAAGGCGTCGAAAATCGACACACACTCGGTATTTGCGTTGTCCATCTTCTCCAGTTTTCTTAGGTACAACGATAAGTGGTGCATTCCTTGGGGAATCTGAAANAACGATAAGTGGTGCATTCCATGGGGAATCTGATGGGACGATTATCTGGTCTTTTTCCAACTGTTCTACTTGTCGGTCAATCTCCTGGCGGTGGATTTGAGGTAGACGATACGGTCTGATGTTCACAGGCTTAGCGTCTTCTTTTAACCTTATTTCATGCTGGATAGCTGTAGTGGAATTTAACTTATCACCATCTAGATAAAATAAAGTTGAAAAATCACGCACTGTCTTCGTGATGCTGCTTCTTTCTTCGGAGGTTAGGTGATTTGTATTTATGGCTTTCATGATGCGGTGGACTCTGTCCTTATTATCTTCACTAATGTCTGGTATTAAATTAAATACTCGAACTGCCGCGCTTGGATAAATTTCGTATCCTACTTGTGAAAGTTCCATTGGTTCCAATTGGATAGGATACTCGGTAGTGTTGATGGCTGATACTAGTATACACTGTTTGTTGACGCTGTTGACAACATTGCCCAGTAGTACGTGCCCATCATGCAATGACTTAGAATGAACTAGTAGAACAGTCCCTTCAGGTTCTTTCATATAAATTGGTACTATAGACCTGGATCTTTGTGCCAGGATAACAGGTCCTGTGTGAGGGGCTGTTGTTCGAGAAGAAAGAGTTTGACTTGCGAAATCTATGGATAATTTATTTTCCGCAAGAAAAGGGGTTCCTATGATACCATCATGCGGTATGGGGAAATCATCCTTGACAATTTGAAAAGACGTAGACCGTGTGATAGTACCAAGCTGCACTTCCAATACGATCTGGCCTAGCGTATGAACAGGTAATTCATGAATACCTTCCAAACGAAACGAATTTGTTTCGTCGACTATCAAATGTTTTTGAAGAGCGTTTAACTTTATAATATTTATGTCAGAGCCCGTGTCCAGTAAAAGCTTAGCAGATTGAGTTACACATTGAGGTATTTTAAGGGTGACGTGTCCTTTTTCTACCTGGGCTTTGAAGTAGTAAACTCGTGCAGTTGAACTTTCTTGAAGTTGCCCTACGGAGCGCCCTCCGTTACGACTTGTTTGCTGCTCGCTGCGTGCTGCTGGTTGCGATGTTGTTGATAGTTGATTCTTCTTTTCATTGGCAATTTTTCTTTTGCGACATTCTTGAATACTGTGTCCGGGATTTTTGCAATAAGCGCAAGTCACTAAAACTTGAGCTGAACCCGCTGGTGGGTATGTACTTGAAGTAGGATATCGAAAACTTTGTTGTTTCGATCTCTGATAACGGTCTTGATCAGATGCGGAGGCTCGGCACTGCTTGGCGAGATGGTTCCGTCGACCACATTTATAACACAGTCGATCGACTAAACCATTATGGCGTCCTCTGTCGGAGCGGTTCAGTTCCATTGTTGAGCGAGATGTAGCAGCCCCGCGGTTATTAACTAATTTCTGAGTTTCTCTAGACGACTGTTGAATTAGTTCTTCTTCTAAAGCACATGACACAGTCATTTGGAGTGTAGATGGAGCTAACGATTTTAATAAAATTCGCATCGATTGAGGAAGTCCTTCTATGAATGATGTCCGGACTTGATTATGTATTAGCTGTTCGATGTCTGCTATTGATTGATATGTGCCTTGGCTCAACGTAGCATCCACTAAGTCATGCATAAGTTTTTCTGTCCGATCGGCGTACGACTGCACTCCTTCGTTGAGCTGTAGTCTTAACGTTGATAGTTGAGCTTGAAGATGTGACACAGACCATTTTGTTTCGATCGTAGTATCTAATATTTCTTGGAGTTCGCTGAACTGAGTAATTTTCTTATATCGAATCATTCGTAGTGCTCGTCCAGTTAATCGAGTCAAAATACCTTGCATTAAATCTGCGGTATCACTTGGATGTATCATCCTAAGAGCAAAACGACATGCTTGTTGAAAACCAAAATTTCCTTCTGATGCTTCGCCATCAAAAATTGGTATGACACGTAAAGCTTGATCGATACTAATGTATTGTTTTTCCTTGCTTGGTCCTGAGACTTCGTATTTAAGTAAATCATTACTAGCAGTTGCCATGATTTTGCGTGGAAACGGTGCTGGTGATTGAAACAGTGGTGTTTGAGCTTTGAGTGATATAGTAGGTTCAGGGTTTTCTGTGTGTAGGTCGTTCGCTAACGACAGTGAAGGCGGACCTTTCTTTGAACGATTCGCGTCGAGATACTCACGAGCTTTAAGTCAAAGAGCGGCGGAACGCGTAAGAGTGCCCTGGGTTTTCGCGACGGAATCTGTTGCCCGACCGATAGGCGTATTACGTGCGGTTCTCGGTGGTTCGTAAAGTTCTCCGCTAGAATTATCACTATCTGGTGATTCAGTATCTTGCGACGACATGTATCAACATAATTGATAAAAGAAATAATGAATATGGACAGAAGACGTGTAAAAGAATTAAAAATAACGAAAGGAGAATAATAGGATTTGATACAGGTTGTTGTGAAAGAATTTAAACGCACAAGGTGTCTGAGTGCTCACGGGCGTGACCCGAAGTTTATTGTGTAAATTACAATAAAAGAAGAAAAACAAAAAAACAAAGTATTGAGAATAATAGACTCAGTTGTATGGTGCAGAGTCAGTAGATGATATTGAAAGAAAACACTTAAGAAAAAAAATATGTATATCCGTAGTACAAGTATCGAGAGCACAAACAGAAAAACGAAGACCGAAAAGGAAACGCATATAAAGGTGTCACGGGGATAACTAACTGTACGTATTATTGCGGCGGGGTATACGACGCTAGGCATTTGTTGGACTTTACACCACGACGATAACGCTTGTGTGTGACGGTCCGGTTTACAGTTAAGCGGTGGCTGAGAAGGAGCTGACACGACCGCGGGGTGTCAACGTGTGACAACGCCGTGGCCGTGTCACATTGTATAGATTACCAATAGAGCTGACTTACCAAATCAATCTCTATCCCTGTTAAATCAAATAAAAGCAAAAACAAAAATTTAAAAAAAAAAACTTTCAGTAACAGCACCCAAATATATATAAATATTTTTTTTTTTTTGTATAATTAGATTTTAATGTTCCAAAGTGTATTATTATTCTATTTTATCTTTGTTTTACTGTATAAATTGTACTAATTGTAAAAAAAAAAACCATAATAGGAAACCAACATTAACTGTTTTGCTGTTCCCTTCCCCCTTAAAAAAAATAATTTGATCCCAGAAAAATTATTTGTTATTATATAAAACTTAATTATTTTAAATTAATGTATAGTTTTGGTCGGTTGGATATAATAGTGCTTTTCTGATAATAATTATAATAAAAAAAAAGAATTATTAAAATTAAATTTAAATTAATAACCATAAAATTAAACTATATGTTCTTCTTTATATATATACAAAGGCGCATATAAGTAAAGAGAAAAATCGCATAGAATTATAAAAAAAAAAAGAAAAAGAAATACTGTGTTAATGTTGTACTAAATTATTATGACTTATAGTGTACTTTAAATCAAGAACTAAATTAGTTTGTATAAAATTAATAAGTACTAAGAATTCAAATAAAGGAATAAAATTTAAATTAATTATTCTTATACATGAGTTGAAAAAGAAAAACTTTGAATTGAAATATATCAATTATTCCGACCTTACTATTAAGCACATTTTTTTTTTTTTTTATTATTCTAAAACAAAACAATATGTAAGGTTACTTACAGTACGGGATACATAATTGCGATGGATAGCAAAAACAATGTTGTTGAAGTTGAATGAATTGGATTAACGAAGAATAACTGCATGGCTTAGCTTTTGAAATGATGAGTGAGTGAATGAAAACATCTCCTTCAATTGAAATAACTTCCTTGAAATGACACAGTGAATGAAATGATTTCCTTGAGTTGAAATAGTGAATGAAAATAATCTTCTTTTGAACGTAGCAAAAAAAAAGTAATAATAAAATAAACACTTCTTGTTTATTTGCCTTCTTGTTGTTGTTGATGATTAAAACGCTGGTAATGATTAGTGGCGATGACGGCCGGATCAGCTGGTCTTCTCCGGACAGTGATAAAATCACACAGTAGTCTGACGATAACGATGGTATTTCATAAATTTAAAAAAAAATTTCTTGATAGAGCGCGTACCCACAGCGTATGGGTGTGGCTACTATATTCTAGAGTGCGCGTTATCCACGGTTTGGAATTTTTGATGAAAAATGTATACACTAGATGGCGTCAGAACCGGTTGTCGCACTTGTAAAATTTCTGACAGTTAACCAGAGGCGGATGCGTGTATATGGTGCTACCAGTTGGCGGCCTTGTTTGACGAATACGATACAGCCAGAAACGCCGATTCAAGGAATGTGCGACGTTAGCACAAACCCGCCCTTGTGTCACTATCGGAATTACTTTTCGAAATATTGAAGTTTTGTATATTTTAAAAAAAAAAATAAACACGATATACACAAAAAGTAAAAATAAAAATAGTAATTAAATATTACTAGAACGCACTGGATTAATAAAATTTTTGTATAACGTACCTCGCGGACACGTGGGTATCGTGTCAACACTTACTGAAGAAACACGGAAAAAATGAAGTAGAATGTTGACTGTAGTTGATTCTCCAGTAGAAAATAAATGTTGATCACACCGCTGCCACCAAATGTTGTGACCGGGTTGGTACGGTAGACAAATGAAGAGAGAATGCGTTTGATAATTAGTTTATTATATTTAAAAAAAATATGTTTACACTTATTATTAACTTCTCGATTTTAATTAGTTGATAATTAATATAAAAGATTCAGTGAACAAGTTAACATAAAAGATTCAGTGAGCAAATTAACATAAAAGATTCAGTGAGCAAATTAACATAAAAGATTCAGTGAACAAATTAACAAAAGATTCAGTGGAGAGTCGTCCAGGTTCGACCCTATGAACTGTATGACTCTTGAACGAGTAGCTGACTCCTACTGGCGCGTCGCCTCAGGCGGCGGCGGCCGAAGGCCCAATGCATTGAAAAAGGCTGAGCAAGCATCGAATGTTCTAGAAGAACTAGATGCTTGCCTGGTAAATACTTTATACAAGACAATAGAGGCTTCCGTTCCCATGATTATTATATATATACTATTAAATTACATAATTACAATGGGGCAGCAAAAAGCCAGTTCACAACAGTACTCTGGAAAATTAACTTTTTTTTTTTGATCAACTTGTCAGTATTATACAAAATTTATTATATTATTATAATAATATTATATAATATTATAATAATATTATAATATACAGTATTATAAAAAAACCCAGCACAGGGGGGTCGTGGCATAGTGGTGACGTGGCATAGTTAGATCAAGAATAATGATATCTGACAGTGATTAAAATCACTATCAAAAAAAAAAAATGCATCGATGCATATCTTTAGATAGTGTTTAATTTTAAAAAATTGGTGGATTATTCCAAAAGCTACATAATCTGCTAGTTACTTATTAATATCCTGATTAAGATAAAGTATGTCGAATGAAAAAGAGATTATTAAAAAATATTATTTCTCATAAAAAAATTATGTTGATCCATACACTTTTCAATAAGTTATAGCATTATAAAGTTAAAAATGTGAAAAATAAAATCGAGAATTTTCACACAAAAATAGCACTGGGTAACTGTTTTCACCACGAAGACAATATAAAGTCCGATTTTTTTTTTTTCTATGATAAAGTATATTACATTAGCTTTAATTTAAGATATATATAAAAATGTCAGACTTTCAGGAACATTTTCAAAGGTTAAGTTGAAAAAGTTAAATTTAGTGAAAAAGTTGTCATTTTGAATCCCCCCCTGTAGACAGGTAAAAAGTCAGATTTAAAAAAAAATATACCAAATGCAAGATAATGATACCTTGCATCAATATAAAAAAAAATTATATTGATTTGGTTATTTTTAAAAAAGTTGTAGCAATTTTAAGTAAAAAAAATTTCGAAAATTAGCGATTATTAAATTCGTAATTTTTTTGGAGGTTTCCCCCATTTACGGGGAACGAGGGAATTTTTTTCAATTTTTGAGGGTAATGTTTTCGATTAGATACGATTTGTGATCTTTTGACGTATCGCTGAAAAAATCGGTTCGGCGAGAGCTGAGAAAAAGTGGTAACAGTCACAAAAATAAAATTAAAAAAATAATTATGACACATCATCTATAAAATATCTAAAAATGACAACTTAAGATAGTTCAAAAATTCAAAGCAGCTTTTCTTAACTTTGAGGAGGCAAAATAATCAAAATAAGTATAAATTTATATTTTATGTAAGTTAGATTCATATAAATTGGTGGACTCATTACTATGGCAAACATTTAAGAAGTATTTCAAAAAAAACAAAATAAATATACAATTTGAGCACAAAAATAGCATGTTTTTAAACTACGGCAATCATTTGCCGATTAAAAAAAAATGTATGTCACAGGCATAGTTGTAAAAAATACTTTTAAAAAGTATTTTAAATAATATTCAAATATTTAAAAAAAAATANTAATACTCAAATATTTAAAAAAAAATGTATTTAAAATACTATTTGAATACTTTTCATACAAAAGTATTTGAGTAATACTCAATTACTTTACAAAAGTATTTCAAATACTAAGAATACAATTAAAAAATAATAATAATGTTTTTATTTTAACTAAGAGCAACAGGTTCCACCTACATAATTACCAAGAGGGTAATTTGAGTCAAATATTGAGTACTTTTAAATTAAGAGAACTCATTTATTATTTTCGATATTTTTTGTTGGAGGTAAATAAAATTAATTATTGGAGACTAATCAGTGAAAAAAATAAATATTAGTACACGTGTAAAAACCTGTAAAGTATGTATGTCTTATTGACAATAGAGTAAATCATTTGAACCTGCAATAGGCTATTGTAGGTTCAACTGATGTATTAAAAATAGATGTATACATAATAGCATTTAGATAAGCACAATAATTATGTTATACTATAATGTAACATATAAAATAACAGAGAATTATTCTCAATTTTCATTTTGACTGAGTGTAATTTGCTTGCTGTATTACGGTTAGTAAATTAAAAAAAAAAAGTATATTAATAGTACTGAATATTAAACAGTAATAAATACTAAATAATTGTATTTAAAATACTACTCAGATACTTTTTATTAAATGTATTTAAAAATACTATTCAATACCAATGAAAGTATTTGAATACTTTTATTCAAATACATTTACTCAAATGTTTTACGCCTTTGGTCACAGGAAGGGGTATATATAATATATTTAGAAAAAAAATTTGTGTTATATTTGTGATCCATACATTTTTTTTAAAAGTTATAACAATTAAAAGTTGAAAATATACAATCGAAAATTTTACGGCACCCATTTGCAAAAAAAAATTTTTTTTTTAATTTATAGTTCGTAACATAAGCTCTAAATTAGCATATGTTTAAAGGACGCAATATTTCCGGATTATTATCAAAAGTTTAGTTGAAAAAATGGTTTTTTGTAAATAAGTTACTATTTTAAATCCTTCCCTGTAAGCAGGTTAAGTGTCAGATTTAAAAAAAAATGATATCAAGTAAAATTAAAATACTTAAGGTTTCAATGTTAAAAAAGAATTATTTTGATTCGTTCATTTTTCAATAAGTTATAGCCAATTTTAGAAAAAAAGTGAAAAAATATTTATTCTTATAATAACACTAGTTTACAACAAAATTGACCTATGACTTATGATAGTCATTTTTTATGTAAAATCGTCCACTGAGTCCGAAAATGAAGTCCAAAATACAAAAAGTAGAACAGTTTTTGAGTTATTGCGAAATTAGCGTTTTTCGTGTACCGCGAAAAAACGTTTTCATTATATTCTAAATATCTATAATTGCATTCAACCAATTTTCATTTTTTTTACATAAAATTAAACAATATTAAATTACCTATAACTTTTATCTGAATCAATTTTTTATCTGACTCTTTTCTCGTTTGCTATCTACGAATTTACCACTGAATTTTTATAATTTCTTTCAAATTGTCAGAAAAAATTCAAAGTTTTACGTAAAATACACCAATAAAAAATAAATTTATCAACAATAATTTCAATAGACGTCATACTCTAATACATAACAAAGAAAATGATATATTATTTTGTAAAATTGATAAAAAAATGAATAAGTTATGCGCGATTGAAAAATAAAACAAATTTCCTAAAATGTAAACATCATGTCAAAACCAGTTCCACATTCACTCTCAGTTAAATATCCTGTTTTTCCAAAAGGAAAAAAGAATATAGTGAATCGCCCGAACCAAGTAATCATGCCGAGTGTAAGACTGACATTAGTTTTCAACATGAAAAAATTCCGAAGCTTTTTACCCAAACTGAACTTAATGATTTAATAAGACATTTGAAACTCTCAAAGGAAAAATCAGAGTTATTGGCGTCAAGATTGCAAGAATAAAATTGATTAAAATCACAAGTAAAAGTTACATTTTACCGAAGTCGTCAGAAATATTATGCTCAATATTATATAAAAAAAAACAATGTTTGTTATTGTAACGACATTTACGGTTAGTTTAAAGAATTTGGTGAGCCATATGATCCAACCGAATGGCGTTTGTTTTTTGATATCAATAAACTAAGNTGGCGTTTGTTTTTTGATATCAATAACTAAGTATGAAAGCAGTTTTACTGCACAAAGGAAACATCAAACTTTCAATTCCATTAGCGCATGCTGTAAATATGAAAGAATCGTATGAATCAATGGCTATCTCTAATTACTTTCTCTAATCAACTACAATCAACACAATTGGAAAATTTGGGCAAACCTTAAAGTCATTGCAATGGTAACTGGCTTGCAACAAGGATACACAAAATACATGTGTTTTTTGTGTACATGGGATAGTCGAGCACGTCAAGAACATTAAACACGAAAATATTGGCCAGATTGAGTAAACTTAACAGTGGGCAAAGAAAATGTCAAATTCAATCCTCTTGTTAATATAAATAGAATAATCCTGCCACCTTTACATATTATACTTGGACTTTTTAAAAATTTTGTTAAAGCTTTAAATAAAAATGGAAATTCCTTTACTTATTTGAAAACTATGTTTCCACATTTGTCCGATGCGTTTACAACCAAACTCGTTTCGTTTGGTTGTTTATTCTTTTTTAGGAAACTTCAAAATTTTAAATTATAGAGAAATAATAGACANTGGGCAAACCTTAATTATAGAGAAATAATAGACGATTTATTGATAAACTATTCAAAAATAGGTAAACAGTACATTTTATAATTTTATTATTTTTTGAATAAAAGAAACATGTATATTTTTAATTTTATCGGAAATAGGGGTGAACATGTTATTGAAAATACATTTTCTTCATGCACACTTAGATTTTTTCCTGAAAATCTTGGAAATGAAAGCGATGAGCATGGTGAACGTTTTTATCAACAAATAAATGATATAGAATGTCGTTACTATGGGTTTTGGGATGAAATAATGATGGGTGACTATTATTGGTTTCTTATAAGAGAAAACAATGAAACATATAAAAGAAATATTAAGACTAATGCGTCCTATTTTTAATTAAATAAAAATTATTCTTTGGTTATCATAAAACTAATTACAAAAAATATAGTGAAAATTATAATTGTTTTCTTTTTTGTAAAACTTAATTATTTATTTTATCGATTATATGTTAAATTTACTATATTTAAAATAATTTTTTAAATCCATGCAAAAACAATTTCAATTTTATTAATTCTATAGAAAATTACTTAATATTTTTAGAGAATTATCATTTTTTTTTAAATGCGAAAATTTATCACAACCCCACCAAACTGTATAATTAACTCAATTTAAAAATGTCCCAATAAAACTATATGAAATAACCTTAAGTTATTTAAAAAATCGAAATTTTGTTTTGAAAAGTAGTATTGTGAGTAATTTTCCTATATTTTATAAAAAAAATTATAGCATCGAATTAGAAAACTCTGATTTTAGGAAATTTGTTTTATTTTTCAATCGCGCATAACTTATTCATTTTTTTATCAATTTTACAAAATAATATATCATTTTCTTTGTTATGTATTAGAGTATAACGTCTATTGAAATTATTGTTGATAAATTAATTTTTTATTGGTGTATTTTACGTAAAACTTTGAATTTTTTCTGACAATTTGAAAGAAATTATAAAAATTCAGTGGTAAATTCGTAGATAGCAAACGAGAAAAGAGTCAGATAAAAAATTGATTCAGATAAAAGTTATAGGTAATTTAATATTGTTTAATTTTATGTAAAAAAAATGAAAATCGGTTGAATGCAATTATAGATATTTAGAATATAATGAAAACGTTTTTTCGCGGTACACGAAAAACGCTAATTTCGCAATAACTCAAAAACTGTTCTACTTTTTGTATTTTGGACTTCATTTTCGGACTCAGTGGACGATTTTACATAAAAAATGACTATCATAAGTCATAGGTCAGAAAATTTTTTTTTATTTTAAACTAGTGTAATCAATTCTTTATTGTAGACACAATGACGACGACCACCACGATGTAGGAGAGGATATCAGCCTTATAATTTATCGAATAACAAAAATATAAAAGTATGAACGGTGTTGTCAGTGGTGACCAGTGGATGTGTTATATAGGAGCGATTATTAACTTGATAAAGTATATTGTGTGTACAGCGTTAAACGTGATAGCAACAGTAATTTTCTGATTACACGGCCGGTTTGAACGTACGTGTGCCCATTAGCAAAGGAAAACATTAAATTCATCTATACCATAAAAATTGTTATTAGATATAAAGGTTCACATTTTGTGCACATTACAAGTCATGGTTTGATTATTTATTATCACTTAATATTAATATTACACTGTACCGTATATTTTGCGATATGTTTAAAACACGGTCCCTCGTCTCTTTCATTAGCCGCCTTATTACATTGAGAGTCTCACCTGATTTTAGTACCTCCGCTGTCTAACTAAGGTGCAAAGTCTATCTACTGGAGTGCGGTCAACCGCCTATCACCGGCGGTGAACACTCTCTCTCTTGTTTCTGACGTCCTACGCGAACTTACGCAATCCGCCGTTTTTCATGTGTCGTACATTGAAAGATACTTTTTTATAAATTATAAAAAATCATAAGAATGTGTAATTCTTTTTTTTCGTTTGGTTTTAAATATATATATATATTTATATTATTTTTCTCTTAAAAATTAGCTTATTAACCATATTGTGTCGAAAAAAATATTTGTTGTGTTTAACGTGTATATAATATTTCACATAATTATAATTTTTCTTGGAAAATTTTAATATACACAATTTTTAATTAGTTTACAGGAGTATTTGGAAGAATGACTCTCTAAAGTATATTTTCAATAATTATTAGGTTTATTTTTTCAATAATTGAGCTAGTATTAATAATTATTAGCAAGTCATTTTACATATAGAAATCTGATCAACCCTCCCACCATAAAAAAAATCGTCATTTCCTAATTTCAATATGAATATAAGTTGATTCTAATCAGCTTTAAAGTTTTAAATTATTTTATACATAATGATATTCTTTAACTATTGCAATACATTTTATTTATTTATTTATTTATGCTAAAGTATAACTATACTAGAATAATAATTTGTTTTTTGCAAAAATTATACAAGTACGATTTCGAGCAAATACATATTTTCATTTAAATTATATTTGAAAATAGTGTCATCGCTTGATTAATATATTCAAATATACTTCCTTTAAAAATCGAAAAACAATGAAAATTTGTTAAATCCAAAAAAATAATCTTACTATTAATGTAAACTTGCCACCATACACTATTAATAAAATTTCAAAACACATTTTAGTAATAAATAACATGCTTTATAATCTGCATTTTTTTAAATCAAATGGTATTTCTATCCTATATTTTATTTAATTTGAAAATAAGTACATAAAATTAACTTGCAATAATCTATGAATAATTTTTATAAACGGTAACTCATTAATCNGCTATTATTATTATTATTTTATAAAATTATGATTATTATTTAGTGGCTTAGGTACCTTCCTCTGTACACATATGTGTATAAAAGAAGGTAAATGATTAATATATAATAATAGTTGGTAATTTGTTATATTTTATCTTTAAATTTCTTAGTATTTTTTAGTGGCTTCGATACTTTCATTTACATACATAAGTATATAAAAGAAGGTAAATTATTATTACTTAATAAACTCTTATAACTTTTAGATAATTATCATATATATATATATATATTTAAATAATTTATGTATTGAATTATTATGTTAAAACAATAACAACAAAACCCAGCAGAGGGGGGTTGCGGCACAGTGATAACGTGGCATAGTTGGGTCAAGTATAATGATATCTGACAGTGATTAAAATCACTACCATAAAAAACGCTTCGATAGTATTTAATTTTAAAAAATTGGTACATTATTACAAAAGCTACATGATCTGCTATTTCCTTATTTATAGCCTGATTAAGATAAAGTATGTTGAATGAAAGAGGGACATAAATATTGTTTCTCATAATAAAATTGTATTGATCCATACACTTTTCAATAAGTTAAAGCATTATTGAGTTAAAAATGTAAAATATAAAATCGTAAATTTTCACACAAAATAGCATTGGGTAACTGTTTTCACCATGAAGACAATATAAAGTCCGAATTTTTTTTTTTTTTCTATGATAAAGTATATTACATTAGCTTTAATTTAAGATATATATAAAAGTGTCAGACTTTCATGAACATTTTCAAAGGTTAAGTTGAAAAAGTTAATTTTTTGTGAAAAAGTTGTCATTTAAAATCCCCCCCTGTGGGCAGGTTAAATGTCAGATTTACAAAAAAAAATATACCAAAAATTAGGTAAAAACATTATGCATCGATAAAAAAAATTATATTGATTTGTTCATTTTTGAAAAATTATGGCAGTTTAAAGTAAAAAAATTAAAAAAATTTCGAAAATTAGCGATTTTTAAATTTGTAACTTTTTTGGAGATTTTCCCCATTTACGGGGAACGAGAGAAATTTTTTCAATTTTTGAGGGTAATGTCTTCGATTAAATACGATTTGTGATCTTTTGACGTATTGTTGAAAGAAATCGGTCCAGTGAGAGCTGAGAAAAAATGGTAACAGATACAAAAAAAAAACAAAATAGTAAAACCAATACCTTCTTAACTTCTTATTATAGCTAAAATTAATCAGTTAATAACAGTTTTAGGACGAATAATTTTTGAATTATAAGCAATTTAATACTTTTCCCACATAGCAATGAAATATTTTTAGAATATTCCTAGAATATTTATTTTTGATAATAAAATATTTCTAGAATATAACCAGAATATTTTGAAATATTCTCACAATGTTCTCAGAATATACTTTGGCAGCGAATATTACATTCTCACAATATTTTAAAGGTATATTTCTAAAATATTATAAAAAATATATTGTGACAATATTTTTTAAATGTATTAAAAAAATGCAAAAAAGTAGACCGGAACGTACCCCGTACTTCAAGCGCATTGGACTCGTACGTTACTCATTGACCCACAGGTTGCTATGATCGTAAGAGAATAAAAAAGGCTATTTAAGCTAATTCAAATGGTTATTTGTCTGTTAAGTCATTTTTACTGTTTAAAAAAATTCAAAGTAAATACAACTTTATATTCAATTTAGATTAGATTCATATAATTTTCTTGAAAATCGGCGATCCCATCACCATGATTTCTCCTTGTAAGTTATAAATTGACTTTTATTGTTGATAATATAGAAATATATTCTAACTATAATAAAAAATCTTTTTAGGATTTTAAGTTTCACAGGACAATAATAAGATATAATTGTGCTGATAAAACTAAAAAATTTTTAACTCGATAGGCCTGCAAATAATAGCAACAAGGGTTTTTTACTATCCCTAACTTACTTAGCTTAATTGAACTAAGTTAATTAAAATTGATACTAATTAGAAAAAAACTTATTAAGGATTTAGGAATATGTATATATAATACATAAGTATTATATAACAAGATACCAATAACATCCATAGATATAACTAAAGTGAGAAAAGAGGATGGCTTGTGTCTCTTAAGTTACCTCAGTTGGCCAACAAGATATATATTTATAATATTTAAAAAATTATACGGATAAAATATTCCAGAAATATTTCAAGTTAAATATTCTATATATATTTTAATTAATATATTTTCATAATATTTATAAGCAAATATTTAAAAAGATATTTTTTAACCATATTGTAGAAATATTTTTTGTGTAATATACTGTATTTATTCTCTTTAATATATTCTCAAAATATACATAAACAAATATTTAAAAAATTGTATTGTGAGCATATTATGAAAATATTTCAATAGAATATATTTTTTATTATATTTATGAGATATTGTCACAATATTTTATTCAAAATATTTTAAAAAGTATTTTGTAAGAATATTTTGACAATATTAATATATTGAATTGCTATGTGGGATAGTGGATATGTTGCACGGGTGGGTCCAGTTTGTATTGGTATATCTACAATGAATACACTAACCACATTATATAATTCCTCTTTATATATCAAAATACATGTAACTCAATCATTAATCCTTTTAAAGTTGTAATATTCATTACAACTAAGTATCATATGTTGCAAAGCTATTATTATTATTATTTTATAAAATTATGATTATTATTTAGTGGCTTAGGTACCTTCCTCTGTACACATATGTGTATAAAAGAAGGTAAATGATTAATATATAATAATAGTTGGTAATTTGTTATAAAACATGATATATTAGGAACAGTTAATTACTTTTTGTATATTTCTTAGGATGTAAAATTATTAAATACTGAAATTGTTCAACATACATACTTTTTACAAGTTCATATAAACCTTGTGAAAAATACATCAGTAAAATCTCAAATACAATTTTCTTTCAGTATACAATTTTATATAGTTAAATATGTTTGATATACAATCGATTTTTACAGTTTCAAATATCTATACATTTTTTAATGTTATCATATTTACAACAAAAATAAATGTTTTGTAGAATGGTGGACCAGCAAAAGATTTAGAAACTGATATATCCGATTCTTCAGATGAGGTGAGGTATTACAGATATAATAAAGAAAAATTGTTTAGATTTAATTTCTACACTGGAATTATTTAACTTACACATTGTGTAAAAATTAATTGAAAAGTTAAATTTTTATGATTCATTTAAAAAAATCTCATGATGATATGGATTTAAGGTGTAAGAAATAAGGGATAGATAGATTTAAAAATAGAAAAGCATAAAATAACTAAGAATATAAATAATATTAACTATCAATTTTTAAAGTAGTCATATTAACAACTAAAATGTTTTGCAGAATGATGAAGTACCAGATAATTTATTACAAGAACTTCTAATTCCTTCAAATGAGGTGAGATGTTACATATATTATAAAGAAATAGTTTTTAATTTAATTATTTAATATACAATTTTGTTGTACAATAGAGTATATACAGGGTGATTTTTTTATCATAACCCACTCAATTACTTGCAGAATAATAATAATTTAAACATTTTTTTTTTCATTATCTTTCGTTACACATTATTCTTGAATTTTTAACTATTTAATACTTTTTAAGTTCATCCCTTATGCCTTGGAAGGGGGTCAACTTTGTTTTTTTAAATGGTAACACATATTTTTAATTTAATAAAATGTTTGAGTTTTTAATTTAATAGTAAATGGCATTTGAATTTTTAATATAACTTAATTCGTTTATTAGATATAATCATTTAAAGTTTCAAATTTTTGAATTAATATACAGGTATAATACACAAGGGATTACAAATATAGGTAGCTAATTGGTTTTTTATAACATCGATATTAGCAGGTACACAGCATTGTTATTATCAATTGTAGTAAGGCACATTGTTATGAGTTTATAAATACACTAACTGACAATACAGAAAGTATATCTATTGATAATCATAATTGATAATAAACAATCCGTGACTGAGACAGCAATGTCATAAAAATCCAATTAGCTACCTGTATTTACAATCCCATGTGTATTATACATGTATATTAACTCAAAATTTTGAAACTTTAAATGTTTATATCTAATAAGCTAATAAAGTTATATTAAAAATTCAAATGCCATTTACTTTCAAATTAAAAACTCAAACATTTTATTAAATTAAAAATATGTGTTACCATTTAAAAAAACAAAGTTGACCCCCTTCCAAGGCATAAGGGATGAACTTAAAAAGTATTAAATAGTTAAAAATTCAAGAATAATGTGTAACAAAAGATAATGAAAAAAAAAATTTTTAAATTATTATTATTCTGCAAATAATTGAGTGGGTTATGATAAAAAAATCACTCTGTATACTGTAAGTTTTTATCATAGAAAATCTTCTGAACAACTTTAAAACCAGTATTTTTGTAGATATTAACATTTAAAAATTATTGTTGGAGATAATGTGTGAGTTTTTATATTTTTATGAGTAGTAATTATTACCTTTTCTATAATAGTGCTAAAAAGGTGTTATTGATCAGTCATATTTTTAGCTATGACATTTTTGATATTAAAAATAATTAAATAATTAAATTATTTTTATTAAAAGTTTCAATTTAAAATACTCAAATTGATATGGATTTAAGAAGTAAAGATGTTATATAATTATTTGTGATTTGTTAGTTGTAATAGAAATGTTTATATCAGGCGTAGTTTATGAATTGTAAGGGACTGGTTTGATACATGAGTTAATAAATGGTTGTTTTGAATACCCTAAAAGGCAAAAATTCATTAGATGATTTTTGCTTTATTCATATACAGAGTGAAACGGATCTAACTGACAACTCATATAACTTATGATTTACATAACATTTTATACTTTTTTTTTTTTTAATAATTTTTTTCAATATAGAACTATATTTAAAATATGTTTTATGTTATTTTTCGCAATTACAAAAAATATTTTAAAAATTAATTTTTTTTTAAGATTTTAAGATAGCCATTTTATAGATAAGTTTTAAAGAAAAATTTTGACACCAAAAACTCTTATTTTAATTCAGTAGTAACGTTTATACAGCATTTTGAAATTTGTTAAATTTTGATTTTTTTATACAATTTTCCTATTGTATTAAATGTCAGTCCATATTATAAAGTACAGAAATAAACACTTATTACATTATTTACTGTTACCAGTACGCGATTTCTTTTACATGAAAATTATTAACATTTGAATAAGCATTTATAATTGACATGAAAAAACAATTAGTAGTATAATTCAAATTATTAAAAAAATTATAGAAACATTGTCTAAAACATGTTGAATTTTTAATTAAATAATGTCATATATTATAAATTGAAACGTGAATAATAGTAAGTAAGTGCATTTATTATCAAATAAAAAAAGGAAAATACATTTAACTATAAAATTACAAACATATCATAAATTAATTTTTTAATTTTTAACTTTTATAAATATTTATAAATTAATTTTATTAATTGTTTGAGACCAATAAATAATTTGACATTGAATTTTTATAGGAAATGTATCCCATAGCGTTTTATAGCTCACAAGCAGCGTTCAATGGATATAAGGAATATGCTAATAATAAGGGTCAAATTAGTGCTTTAAAAGTGTTAGAAATTGCAAACGAAACAAATGCTACTGATAATGAAAGTAGCATTGAGATTGACGATTTAGATGGTAATTGATATTTAATTATTTTTATTAAATTTTTATAAAGTGAAACAGATCTAATAGCGAACTCTTTTAAATATATATTCAATTAACATTTTACTGTTACTTTGTGTCACATTTCGGGGCCGTTTCATATATATCCTCAAATTCAGTATTTCTACAAACTGTTCTTTAAAAAAAAAACAATTCAAAAAAATATAATTATCGAGCATTATTATAGTGTATGCATTGAAATGTATAAAATAATATAAAACAACATTACATAATATTTTTAATTTATGCATTCTTGGACTAAGTCAATATCATATTTTTATCATTTTGTTTTCATAATTGCAAAATAGCCATTTTCTAGCAATTAAAAATTTTAGGACGAGTAGATACAAGTATTTTTAACACATAGATTGGAAGTATGTAACACCAACTCTCATTTTATGCATTAAAATGCTCAACAAATATAATTTTTTTAAAGTCATTTGAATACATAGAGTGAAGATATTTAATGCGATAATTTCTACCGCATATTTATGTCTATTCCAGACATAAATATATATCAGAATCAGCTGTATCCACAATAAAAACTTGCATACCTATGTATGTATTTTATAAATATAATTATAACACGATCCGACCTGCTACTGACTCAGGCAACAGCGATCGCCGCTATATTCAACTAATGACGTCAAAATTAATATTACCAACACCATGAGATTCGTTGATTACAAAAAATCATACAATCCAATTGATGGCCTAAAACTAAAAACTTAACTTTGTGTATTACACACTATTTATTTACTGAACAATAAGCAACCTATTGGCCGTTCACATCTAAGATAACCGGAGTGAGTGATATTGAGGTATTGATGGTATATATTCAATATTGTTTATATGCTAAATATGCATATATATGTTACAAAATACTAAAACAGACAATTTCACAAAAATATAGAAAGAAAATTTATATCTATAAAATAAGGTAATTGTGATACGAATTTGTATTAAACTAGCATATCAGTATGCATTTTTGGAACATGTATGAAATTGTCTAAAACTCCGAGCCTTGCTAATAATTAACCAGTCGATATTTATCGTTACATTTTGTGTTAAAATTTTCGATTTTAAATTTTCAACTTAAAAATGTTATAACTTTTCGAAAAATGTATGTATCAGCACAAATTTTTTTTCTTCTAAATATATTATAAGTACATATTTCATTTGACATACTTTTTATTAAAATTAGACAATTTCCCCTCATATAGGGGACGTTCAAAACTTGAAACATTAAATGAAAAATAAAACTTTTTCAACTGAACTTTTTTTTTATAATGTTATACGTTAAGACATAAAATGTTATAACAAATTATATACTTTTTTTTGATTTATTGAATGAAATCATTTTTTTATATTTACGAAAAATGTTAAAGCAAATAAATTACGTTATATTCAATCAAGCAAATTATTTAACAAGCATTTAATATCCGATTAAAATTTTAAATCGTACAAATTTTCAAATTAATAAATATATACGAATTATATAATTTAACATATTCACATTGAGACAATTATTATAATGGTAGTGTTAATCACTGTCAGTTACTGTCTATACTTCTAAGTTACAACTTTGGCGCGTTCTCACTGTGCAAAGTTTTTTTATTTTTTGGTTATTTACTTTTTTATTATACTATCTGTTGACTAACTTTCAACACGCGCGAATATAGAATCATCTGGTTCTTAAATAATTTTTGAATAAGAAATTTCTATTTAGAAAACAATTAAACTTTATTTTATGCTTAAATAGAAAGTTTGATAGAAATGTATAAGCTTTATTATTTTTAAAAATTTAATGTTTTATTTTAAGTTGGGAGTCGGAAGGAAAATCAAATTTAAGTACATTGTTACAGGCATTTAAAATTCAAAAGACTATATTTAAGTTCAATCTCCAAGAATCTCAAATTTTATTTTGCTTAGAATTTTTAGACAGGATAATTTACTATTCATTAATTTATGGATAAAAGTACGTCGTTATTTAACCATCTAGAAGCCAATGATTCTAAATCTAAAACAATTAGAAAGATATCCTGCTGTGGATATTTGTGTGTCAATATTCTAAAAAGCGTCGTTTGATATTTTCAAGTTTTCAATAAAATTATTATGATTAGTATTTTAAACCACTGACCACGGAAAAAAAGTAATACAATATTTTATTATAATTAATGATTTTAAATTCGAATCAGTGTCGAAATATTACTTGTAATTCTTGTTAAATTTTTATTGTGATGCATAGTTTAATATTCTGTATTAGCATACTTTTTTTTGGAATTTTCTTAGGTGATGAAATGATTAATCTCTCAGAACTTCTTATGCTCATATTTAATAAGATGAAAAATTTTGAAGAGGATTTTAACACACTATTAAGTAAAGGTGATGAAAAAAATAATGGATTTGTGTCCATTGAGTATGCAAAAGAAGTCTTATTGAAATCCCAATTGTTAGGTGGCCAAATAACAGGCAAACTCCTTGACAATTTACTCAAAAAGTATACAAATGAGAATAATCAATTCAATTACTTAGGTAATATATAATGAAAATTGATTACTTTTTGCTAATCTAGTTTAAAATTAAAAATAAGTTTGAAATATTAATTTAAAACTAATAAATATTAAAAATATTTAACTAAAAAAAAAGTACAAAATAATCGCATGTACGTTTACTGAACTGAATAATATTTCATTATAATTCTTGTGACATAATTATCTAAAGACGTTTTGTGATGTTATTATTTAAGCAATAGTAACACTTCGGCAGTTAACATAAGTTTTATAACAAAATTTGCAGTGGCACAAAATCTCAAGTTTAATTAAACTACACTTATTTTGAAACATTATTGTTGCCTCCTTCATATTAAGTTATTTGTAATTATTTATATTTTTAATAAGTTAATGGAGTGTCAATAAATGATCAGCTACAGGAGAATTATTAATTTCTCTATTTTTATGTTCCAACCTCATCCTATTTTTTTTTTTATCACTTTTTAGTTCATTGTATAATAATTTCGGTTTCCAATACTTAGTTGAATTATATAAGAAATTTTGCTGCTGATTAAAAATCTGGCTTTATATTTGTTTCATCGCATATAGTTTTTAAGGTGACTGGTAGTGAATAATGGATGCTTCTTTTTTTATATCTATTCATTTTTTGATCGTACTTTTCTTCTGACTAATATATAATATGTTAAAAATTATTATTGGTCCAAAAGTATCATTATCATAGTTAAATCATTATTTAATGAATAAAAGCGTATGTTGCTATATAATGAAAAATTTTAAGCCTTGTCAAACGTAAGTGTATTAATTACTCTAATTTATTTATTTTTAGATGTACTCGTGTATTTATAATAATATTAAAACTTCATTTCATTTCAGAGATGAAAAAAAACACATTAGATAATGCTGGAGAATATCAATCTGATGTCTATTCTTATAATTATGAGAAAAAAAAATGGGTGCGTAAATACAAATATACTCCTACTTATTGTTTATAAAAATACAATGAAACTTCATTGATATTATTTGTTCCATAATATATTTTTTTATAAATGTTTAAATTGATTTACATAAATTTATATTTGATTTGTAATATTCATAGAAAATATGTATCGTATTAATTGTCGTATTTTATTACAATTCTATGTATAAGTGTCGATAGAAATACATAATCAAACATATTATGATTCTAAAAAAGAACTCTAAAATATATTTTTAGATAACTAGCAAAATAAAGTTGCAAATAATGTAATTTGTTGACAATTCTTTGCTATTTAATGCTTAATTAACTTTACTTAAAACTCCCTTTTCATACTAGTATACCTACATTGATGATTTTTTTTTTTAACTCAATCTTTATGTTTTATTTATGAAAGTTCAAAAATCAGAATAATTAGTATGAATGTATATTATTTATTTAAATATAATGTCTGTTAAATAAATCTTTGTCTTTTTTTTATTCAAAATATTTCATAAAGCTTTCATTCATTATAAATTGTATGATGATAATTTTAAAACTCATTACGTGTTCCAAACCCGACAGTGCAACACGTGTGTTCATTATCGCGTTATCGCTTTTCAAGCTCCCAATAGCATATTGTCTTTACGCACACTAACAGGTAGTATGGCTTTTTCCGTTTAAAACCAACTTAACTACCAAATGAATCTTAACAAACTGGGCTTACAGCCCAAACAAACGCTCTCAAACAGAGCCCCCCTAACAAATCAAACTACAAACAAAAGTAACACTAACAGTCCTAAAACTTCTAATGCATTAAACAAACCAAAAACAATAATAAATTCTAAAATTAATATCCCAATTTCCTACTCAACTATTGTAGATCAAAACGATTTGCACGATGCTCTGCGCTCAGCCACTTCCACAACACAAATACCAAGTACCACCTCTTCCTCCACTAAAACCACGACCTATTCATCTTCACAAACTACTCAAGATAAACAGCCCAATCTAATAACAATTATAATTTGAACTTCGCCTTAGCAACGTCAAATGTACCTAGAAGAGAACAGGCTATTGTATTACATCCGATTGACGGACTATTACTAAAAGACTACATTATCGCTATTGGCCAGATATCTCACCTTCTAATATCATATTTGTTTCTAAGATATCAATTGGTCGTGTATACATTTTTTTAACAAGCAAAAAAATATTAAACACCTTATTATAAAGAACAAAAAATTTAATAAAAATAAATGTACACGAAATACCTATTCGCAAACTACTCAACCCAACCAAACGAATAATCATTTCAAATGTATGCCCCTCCATCCCTAACCAAGTAATAATAAATGCATTGACTAATATCAATATAACACCTATATCGGAAATTAATTATTTAAAAACAGGAATTAAAGAAGCGGGATATGAACATATATTAAGCTTTCGTCTTGATTGAAGTCTTTGACTTCAATGTCATGTAAAAATAACACAAATAACTTGAACCAAGAACCTAAATAATATAATGAACCAACAGAACAACTAATGTCACCCATAGACGATACCGCTGATATTCTGGAGAACATCCGGCTTCCCAACAGCCCACTCATGGACGAAGATCTTGACAACAATCGGATTGATTGAGCGGACCTTACCGAATATCCGACACTTGACAAGACGGCCCTCTCTAAATATATCGCTTGCAAGGAAAGGGCGCAATCTAAAATACAACAATACAATACTAATATTGATAATAACCAAAAAAAAATCAATTAACAACGAAAATAAAAAACCCATCACAGGGGGGTCGCGGCACAGTGGTGTCGTGGTATAGTTGGATCAAGTATAATGATATCTGACAGTGATTAAAATCACTATCAAAAATAAACGCTTCGATGCAAATCTTTAGATAGTGTTTAATTTAAAAAAAATTGGTGTTTTATTCCAAAAGCTACATGATCTGCTGGTTCCTTATTAATATCTCGATTAAGATAAAATATGTCGAATGAAAAAGGGTTTATTAAAAAATATTATTTTTCAAAAAAAAATTATGTTGATCCTGTAATAAACAAAAAAAAAAACGGTAGCACAGTGGGGTCGAGGCACAGTGTGGACGAGGCATAGATGGGACAAGTATAGATGATATCTGACAGTGATTAAAATCACTATCATAAAAAACGCTTCGATGCAAATCTGTAGATAGTGTTTCCTTTAGAGAAATTGGTGAAATATTTTAAAAGCAACATGAACTCTTATTTCTTTAATTATATCCTGATTAGTAGTTCTTTGATTTTAAAATATAATATATGAATAAATACTAATTATAGTTTTTAAATTTAGTATGAAATTGTGAGGCCAGCTATGATGTATGGTTCATAGTGTTGGGCGGTTGATAAGAAAGTAGAGCAGAGAATAAGTGTAGCAGAGATGAGAATGCTTAGTTGGATGAGTGGAGTGACTAGAGAAGATAGGATAAGGAACGAGCATATAAGAGGAAGTATAGGTGTTGCGTCAATCGTGGATAAGATGACAGAAAATAGACTTAGATTGTTTAGTCATGGTATGAGGAAAGAAGAATCGAAAGCTGTAAGAACAGTTATAGAAATGAATGTTGAAGGAAGAAGAGATAGAGGAAGACCAAAAAAGAGATGGAGGGATGCTATTGAATGCGATTTGAGGACAGCTGATGTGAGCGTAGAAGATGTGGGAGATCGTGTCAAGTGGAAGCTTAGGATAAGGGTGCCCGACCCCAAGTAGTTGGGATTAAGGCAAAGAAAAAGAAAAATATTACCAGATATTCCGGTGGCAATTGACATAATATGATTGTTATTTCGGAATGTACAATTTAGCGTTTAGTTGGGTTTAAATAATATAGCGTCAAATCAATTACCTACTCTATCGGTTGTATCTCAATATACACTACACTTTAATGATACAATAAATAAATAAACTCACACATACACACATATGCATTTATAACATTGTGTCTAATGTAAGTATAACATGATAAAAAGTAACCGTAAAATGAAAAAAATGGAATATAAATTTTATTACTCATATTAAATGTAATGTAACTCGAAAAATATTTGTTTAAATGAAAAAATATAAGATTATATTTTTATTTATAATTGTCTTTTAAACAACTTTTGTGCGAAACTTTTTTTTGTAAGTTAAATATTTTTTTTTGAGAAAATTAAGAAAGCTCATATTTTTGAACTTTTGCGAGGATTTAAAAAAAAAGCTCAATTCCAATCTTGAGGACTATTAGTATGTCATTATACATATTTTAATTCAACTTTTAAAAAAACAAAATTTTTTTCCGCACTTTTCCTTTGTTGACAGGCCTAGATGTCAATTTTAAACTTGTAATTGAGCTAAAAGTTATGGTAATATATTCAATTTATTTTACTATAAACTTTCATAAATCTTTATCAAAAATTTTTCATCAACTTTAAAGAACCAAAAAAATAGGTTAAAATTGAAAATTTGGACTGATTATTTTTAACATATTAAAAATCAAATCAGTAATAATTTGAAAACAAATTTTTTTTTCTTTTAATTATTATTTTATATATATAATTAGTAATAATATAAAAAATTAGAAGTGATAGAAATAGTCTACTTGCAGATTTGAAAACAACGCGAAAATTTGATTTAGAAAAGTATATTTTTGCTTCTGATGAAAGTTCCTTGTAGTCCAGTGCATTTTTTTATAGTAACAAACAGTTTTTATTGAAAATTATTGTATCAAGCCCTTTAAATTTTTATACACGTAAAAGTAAAGCAAAATATAACTTCTTTATTATTTTTATAATTTCTCCGTTTAAATTACAATATTAAATATCAATTTCATACTAAATTTAATAATTATAATTAGTATATATTCATATATTATATTTTAAAATCAAAGAACTACTAATCATGATATAATTAAAGAAATAAGAGTTGATGTTGCTTTTGGAATAATCCACCAATTGCCTAATTAAAACAAAAAAAAAAAAAGTTTGTTGGGAATTTTTTCTGCTATTCTGCAAAATTACTCCTTCGTTGACTAGAATGAATCATTAAATAGAAAATTTTATGAGAATTAAAACAATGTTATTTTTAAGATTAATATGCAGTCAGAAAGTTTTATAATTACTATTTATTGTAAATTTATCAGAAAAGCTCAATATTTTTTTGCATTTTTATGGTAATAGATAACTTAAATAGAAGTAATAGTAATAATTTCCTAGGAACTTTTGTTGTTTGTTGAAAAGATTCTATAATTGAAATATTGAGAACTTAATTAATTTTAATGATTTACTTTAACTAAATGAACCAATCAAAACAAAGTTGTTAAAAAGTTATACTCAATTGAGGGTATTATAAAATTTGATTATATTTGTAAAAATCAATTGTTAATTCAGGAGAAAAAACAATCATTTTTTTTAGAAATGATTTATATAGCAACATGTTACAAAAAAAAATTGTAATATTATAGTCTAGTAGTAGCACACACAAATAGAGTAAAAAAATTATTAAATTACAAAGTAAAATGATTTAATTTTGTAGTTGAAACCTATCATATCAAACTTCATTCGTTAATAAATATTTTGAAAACATTAGAAATTAATGATTTTAATTGTCTTTATGGAGACGATGTAATAACTAACTGTTTAATTGATAAATTAGAATTTTTTTTTCAATTTTTGAGAGTAATATCTTCAACTAGATACGAATTGTAGTAATTTGACGTATTGTTGAAAAAAGTAGGTCAAGTTAGAGCAGAGAAAATAAATGATAGTCACAAAAAAATATCTTCTCGGCTTTGCATCGAAGCGAAAACTTAAAATATAGTAAAATAATTTTAATACGAATAAGAAATTTCTTCTTGCAAGGGGCGACTAAAGTGATGGGATCCTTGATCTTTATTGAAGTTATTGAATCTAAATGAGATAAAAATTAAATGAGTTAAAAATTTATACTAACTTAAAAAGAATTAAGAAAAAATGCAAAAAATTCATTGCCATACGCGGGTTGGAACCTCGTACCCCAAGCGTGTAAAATATAAATTTTACCAACTCGGCAACCGTACGTCGCTACCGTCGGGTGAAAAAATAGGCTATTTAAGCTAATTCAAATTTCAAAGTTATTTTTCTCGACTTAAAAGAA
>NW_026099572.1:203634-205160 GCF_025091365.1 Daktulosphaira vitifoliae
TACTATCCTTTACGTCAACTGCCTACACGTTACCGAAAGGTAATTGGCATAGTCCTTTATGGCTGGCGGGTACACACGCAGAGAATATTTCCAAGATGTAGTTTCCTATCTTACGGACTATATATTTTATGATGAACTCTACCCGGACTACTAGCTCTAGAACTGGCTTGTCGACGGATATAGCGCACTTCAAAAATACTCTTTTTATAAGTTTAGTACTACTCTGTACCTCAACTGCCTACACGTTACCGAAAGGTAATTGGCATAGTCCCTTAAGGCTGGCGGGTACACAGGCATAAAGTACTACTACTAAAACTAGTTAATTCTAATCACAAATTATGCTTCTTCATTTAGTTCGGCACATTTAAGGCTGTTCATAAATGTAGGGCACAATAAGCTTTATTATGAATATACGATAATGTATAAGGCTATTATGCCTGTATAAATAAAATTACGCTTCTTCACTCTTTTCGGCACATTTGAGGCTGTCCAGAAATGAAGGGCATAATAATATTTAAAACCTTTATATAAAAATAGAGATAATGTCTATTTGTCGTGAGAACATTAGGTGATAATAAAAATAAATAAAAACTTGTTCCTGTGTAAAATATTAATAAATCATCTAAGACAATGTTCACCACTTAGGATGATACATAAAAAAAAAACTAAGTCACAGGGCCAAAATATTTACTCATACTGACGCAGATTCCATGTAAGAGAATATTTAGAGGGTAGTCATCGTAGCAGTCGCAGTCAATCGTCAAGAGAAGTCCAAAGAAGTCAAAGGAAGTCCGAAGTCGTCAGATAGATCCCTTTTTACCCGAAAAATGGCTTTTTATACGCCGGATGAAGTAAGCCAGCGATCTCTATTGAAATTCCTAAGATGTTGGATAATTATTTGTGATTGGTTAATTGTGATAGAAACCCTGCCGTGGGCGTAGTTAATGAATTGTAGGGGACTGGTTTGAAACATGTGTTGATAAATAGTTATTTTTATTACCCTAAAAGGAAACATTCCTTAGATGATTTATGGCTTTATTCATATATATGTGATATTTAGTACATGTGTTAATAATTATACTACAATCCATACACTTTTCAATTAGTTATAGCATAATAAAGTTAAAAATGTAAAATACAAAATCGAAAATTTTCACACAAAAATAGCATGCGGTAGCCATTTTCACCGTGTTGTGAAATTTTGTGTTGTGACAAAGTCCAAAATTTTTTTTTTGCATAATAAAGTACACTACATTAGCTTTAATTTAAGATATACAGGGTGGCCCACCACTCACTGACAACTTAAATAACTTTTGATCCAGTTAATATTTTTAGCTGATTTTTTTTTTAAATAATAGTTATACGTTAGGTCTATAGCTATATCTCAATAATTAATTTTTTACATTTTATTAAAAATATTAATTATTTTTAAATTTTAAATAAAATGTAAAAAAAAAATCTAAGATAGCTATTTTGTAGAGTAGAATTTAAGAAAAATTTTAGTAAAAAAATATCTTATTAATATT
>NW_026099572.1:206410-215703 GCF_025091365.1 Daktulosphaira vitifoliae
TCTCTTTCGATCATAACGAATACATACCATGCTCTCTTACATATCAGTTCAAACAGAAATACATTTATAATTTTCAGACATATTCTTTATATCAATTTTTACCATATAACATTAACTTTCATCTCACCTTTCTAATCCGCTATTGTATTTCAGTTGTGAGGACACAACATTTAAAAAAATCAGGGCGGATGTCGTAATATAATCATCATGATTATTTATACGAGACAACACTAAAATACCCTGTTCATGTACTCAACAATGCTATCTTTTCAGTATTTATTAATATATTCTTTTTCATTTCAAATAGTCACCACTTCTATCCATAGAAATGGTACATTTTAACTTGTTTCATTTTACATTATATTCTTACAAGGACATGATCCCTTTCGAACAAAAACTTAGATAAACATTTAAGAGAAATAGTCAAAAAACTCACACTGTTTAACTACATTGTAGTGTATGCGATTCGATCATAAATCAATTAATAATCACTTAAAAAATCCTTCCTCACCAAAATAAAATCTATATATTATTTTTGTCATCTTTGCTATTCTACTATTAATAGTTAAATGCATTGTATCAATTTTCGTCTTGCTTGTAAAAAAACATGTTAATGTTATATATGTAAATGTCAAAATAATTTATGTTCTATTCATCTGTATTGATCTCTGTGTTTTTCATGCTTACTTATCAATAAACAATTATACTAAAAATTCGACAGTGACGATTTTTGGGGGTAAAAAAGATTATAAAAAGCCAGAGCAAACCCTTGCTCCTGGCTGTTCATTTCATGCTCCGTATTGGGCTGTTCATTTCGTGCTCTGTATTTGGGCTATTCTTTTCGTGGTCCGCATTACGCTGTTCATTTCATGCTCCGTATTGGGCTGTTCTTTTCGTGGTCCATATTAAGTTGTGCGAACGTCGTGATCGTCATTGTCGAAATTTTATGTGTTAATTTGTGAACTGAAAATCTGAACTTGTGTACTTTATTTGTTATTTTCACCGATATCATCACTAAGGATAATTATAAGAACCAGAGAATTTACCAGGTAAGATTTTTTACATCGTTATTTTATGACCCTCGAATTACACCCCGAATCAAAATGTAACTCTCACTTACACATTTTTTACACCAACAATAACAATCATTCTAACCTTTTTTTCCTCTAAATTTTAATTTAATTTTATATTTTCATTTTTGAGTAACGACAATACATTAAATACTAGTACTGAGTACTGATGTCTGACAACTGACAGTAATACACACAAGACATTATGGCTAGAACCTAGTATCACACTATGTGTTTTGTCCGTAATCGATCGGTAATAAAGTTATCAAACCGCGTTATGGAAAATAAAACAGGTTGTAAGGTTTCAGCCAAAACAGAGGGCCTACTAATTACCCACTGCCCAGGGAGAACACTGGACAGTGACCTAGTAGCCGCGCCAAACAAGATAGTACTTGTTGACGGAGCTACTAGGTTTTGATAAAAACAAAAAAAAACAAATGTTAATAAAAATGAGGGAAAAATAAGAGAAAAAAAAAAGAGGCCATGTATAATATAACAACATTTTTAATTTATTTATTTATTTTACGCCAACGGCATTTCAATATATACAATAAATTAAAGGTTAATGATAGTATTTACAACAACAAATATATATAAGATTATAAACATTACATGATAGAGTACAATATAAATTAAGAAAATGAACAATATATGTTTGCATAATGGCAGATATAGATCTAATAATTATTACTATGAATTATTAAGTACACGGAGCATTCTATGCAAAGGATGATTATTGGAGTAATTAGTACTGCGAGAGGGAACAAGGTAAAGAGAGTGATATCTATTATAATGTACAGGTACTCGGAAAGAAATGGAAGATAAAAGGTCAGGAGCATCGACTGAACCACTAAGAAGTGAGGTGATAAATGAAATATCGGCATCTAATCGGCGAGAAGATAGGGTAGGAATGTTTAGGGATGATCTAACGGACGAATAATCATGAGGTGGGTGTTCAGTATTAAATAAAAAAGCGGCGTAGGATAGGAATCGGTTTTGCACTCTTTCCAAGCGTAGTTGGTCTTTGGTCAGATATAGTAAAGGATTACCAATACCGAGCGATCCCAATTCAGAGATAAGACGTGTGTGGCTTACCGAATCAAAGGCCTTATTAAAGTCCGTGAATACGGCATCGACTTGACAACCATCTTCGAAACTTTCTAATATGTACGTTGTGAGAGCTAGTGTACAGGTGGTAGTAGATTTGCCTGGCCGAAAACCATGTTGATCACTTACTAGTATATGGTTAATACTTCTTTTAATACACCTGTATATGATGGATTCAAACAGTTTAGGTATGTGAGGGAGGATAGAAATAGGCCTATAATTAGAAACGAGTGTTGGATCACCAGATTTTAAAACAGGAGTAATAGAGCACGTTTTCCACACAGTAGGAAAAATGCCCTCATCGAGTGAACGCCTAAAGAGAAGAAATAGAGGGTACACTAGAGAATTTTGGCAATTGTAAAGTAGACGTGCGGAAATACCATCAGGCCCATTGGAATTTTTATTTTGTAGTGAGTTGAGTGCAAGTTGCACATCATCAAGCGTAAAGTGGCAATTAGAAGGAAGTTCAAACGGATAAATATTATCTGTAGAGGGAATAAAAGGAGGAGAAACAGAAGAGTTATACACGGAGTAGAAGTACTCAGAAAATAGATTAGCATTATCACGAGGGTTATCAGCCGTAATGTTATCCCAATGCAAGGTAGAGGGCAATGCGTTGTGTTGGCCTAAAACCTTAAAATGTTTCCAAAAGGAAGAAGGATTGAGAGTGAGCAATTGCTGTGTATAATTAATATAGGACTGATAATCTATTTTAGATAACCGTTTACATTTCGCTCGAAGCTCAGAAAAAACTAAGTAGTCACTCGGCAACTTAGACTGTTTAAAAATTACATGGGAACGTTTTTTCTGTAGAATAAGATTTTTAAGTGTAGAAGAGGTCCAGAGAGGAAATTTCGGTGATTTATAGGTTTTAGTAGGGACAAACAGCTCAATGGAATGAAGCAGGGCGTCATTAAAAATAGAGGCAGCATCATCAATTGAATATTGTGATAAGGTGGCCTCCCAGTTAAATGAGTTAAAAAATTGTGAAATAGCTGCGTAGTTTGCAACTTTGAAGTCCTTGTAAGTGTGAGTATTATCTGCTACATCGTCACTTTGGAAAGGAAAAGTAATGTGAAGAGGTGGGTGGTAGGGATCAGGAATCACAAGTGGTTCTATTGCTGCTCTAGTAGTGACTTTACTGGAGTTAGAAAATATAAGATCGAGAATACTGCCATGACTATTAGGAAGGAGGTTATGCTGAAAGAAATTTAAATAAGAAAAGGAGTCGATAATAGTTGTAGTGACAATATTATGATCATCAGTTGCAATTAACCCAAGCTCATCAGACGACCATATAACATTTGGGAGATTGTAGTCGCCACANTAACATTTGGGAGATTGTAGTCACCACAAAGGATAACTGAGTGAGGTTTGTACGAGGATATAATTTGCTCAACAGAAGTGACATGGGATTCCATTATTGGAAGAGGAGAATTAGGGGGTATATATACACCACCTATCAATAGATGGTCAGAGTTAATGGTCAGATAAGCAAAGATTTGCTCAACATTCGAAATACTTAGCGTAATAGGATGGAATTAAAGAGATTCATTGAAGGCAATTAGTACACCACCTCCTCTTTTAAAAGAACTATTGTTTGGGTTTCTATCAAGTCTTAAAACCTGATAACCAAAAAAACCAAGTTCACTATCACTTATGTCAGGTGTAAGCCAAGTTTCTGTAAGGATAATTACATCATAAGAGTGGAACGAAGGAAAGGAACATCTTAAATTGACTAACTTAGTTTTAAGACCACGTACATTCTGATAGAATATTTTTAGATTGAAGTTAAGAGCATTATTACATAAACTATTGTTTTTAATATTATGAATAACATTAGGTTTAGAAAAAGAAGTTTTAAAATTATTAAAATACAAAATGAAAGAGTTTAAATTTTGTTGAGCTAAGTGACAATAAGTACAGTAAGAATGTAAACAGTGAGTGTGCGATGGATAGTTAATAAAAGACAAATACTGGTGTTGCTGAGAGATGAAGGGGCAAGAAGTCGCATTTAGTTTTTTGCAGTCCTGAAAGCGCTACTGGTAGTAGGGTTATTTGCAATAATATGAGGAAATCCATTTCTATATCTAATACTTATGCCTAGTTCTTCTTGATTTTTCCGGTTTTCAAGTTCCTGGTAAACACGGCGAATTTCCTGTCTTTCTAAGAGGGTGCGATCACGAGACACATGTATTTTTTTAAAATTATTATCCGCTCCTACAGAGCGTTTAGCAGCGTTAAAATCAACAACAAAGTTAAATGCTTGTTCTTTAGTTGGAAAAATAATTTTTAGGGGCCTTGGTTTTGTCTTATTAGGACGTCCTAGTCTAAAAAGTTTGTAATCAGAAGGAATGGACATTGATATAGGTTGGATGGTTTCATTAAATTTTGTAATATCGTCGTTTGCTCGTGAAGAAGACGAAGTTTCTGATGACTCTGGGAGACCATGCACAACGATGTTGAGAAGAGATTTTTCTCGTTCTGAAATTTCATTTAAAACATTTGGTAGAAGGCTATCATTTTTTGATGCAGATTCAAGGAAAGAAACCCTTTCCTGAAGGGCAGAAATATCAGATTTAATGACAGCGTTTTCAGCACGAATCTCTGCTAATTGAGATGAAAGTAAGTCAACGCTATTTTTCAGTTCGCTGAACATTTTATTAAGTGAAGAGCACAAGGTTTTGCATTGCTTTTGGGTGTTTTGTATTTCAGCAAAGGCTAGCCGAAATTCTTCCGCAGAAAGAGGGGTAGATGAAGGAGGGGCAGATGAAGGAGGCGTAACTTTTGAAACTTTGGTAGCTGTAGCAGAGTTTGATCTTGTAATGATTTGACATGAAGAGGTCTTGGGCGAATTAGAGTTACTCATGTTGATCAATACTTAATACCAGCGTTAAAGTCTCCAAACGATAGGTTAATGATTGCAGTGTAATGGCAGTGCCCAGCGTTTAAGTCTCCGGAAAACAGCTGATGGCAATAGTGCGGAACAAAAACAAAATGATAAGAACAGAAATAATGATCAATACTCACAATAAGTCGTAGAAAAAAGAACTGAATAAATTGCCAAACACCGCGTTAGGCAGGCTGAATCGACTTCCAGAGCTCAACAAAACCTTACGGAACGGGTGTTAGTCACTTTAGAAATAAAGCGTGCACAAATTTATAACTCTACTGTTTTCATAAAAATACAATATTGACTATCATGTTATCAGTTATCAGTTGTTTAATTATTTAATTAAAATTTTAAAACTACTATTTTAAATATAAATATATTCATAGGAAATGACTATGAAAAAGAGAAGAAAAAAAAAGAAGTGCTTGATACATAAAATTAAAAAGGGGTAAAAAAGGGGGTTTATTGATGTTGTACTTGTTGTTGATTGTTTTGAGAAGTGACGACCCACCACCGGCCATAGTTGGGTCTCACATCATCATCATCATCATCATCTCGACGTTTATTTTAACAAAAAAAACGGAGGACAAAAAAAAATGTACACAATAACGTGGTTTTCACAACAAAATTATGTAGAAAACACGACTTGTCGCCTTGGTCGTTTGGTTGAGAAAAAAAAATCTGTTGTAGCGGCATTTGTGTAGTGGCCGGTGATCATGATGTCTACGGGTGGGGGGGAGGGGTGCGCCAACTTTGAACACGTTCATTGAGGGGACATAACAATATTGGTACAGGTGCACAGTTGTACGGTCAGCTGATGACAGATATCAGACCGGTTGACTAGTGGAGGTTATCACATACACAATTATTAAAATACTTTACACCTACTGCACACACCTCTCATTGATAACATTTATAAAAAAAAACTAATTAAATTCTGCAACATTACAAGGTTTAAACGGAAAATGCATTATTATCGCGTTTAGATTATACCGATTCTCCGAACCCTTCCGACTGATGCCTTCGTGTCACTCAGCGACACGTGAAAAAATAATATAAAAGCTATAAATAGTTAAGTCAAACATTCAGTCAATATTTTAGAACATAATTTTATTTCACCGTGACTTTAATGTACTATAATATATAATTTTTACTTCATTAAAAAAATAAGGTTAAAAATTTAAAAAGTCAATCTGGAGGTGGTTTGAACCCCCAAAACCTCCTCCTAGGCACGCTCCTGGTGCGAAATTCAACAAATGCCGCACGGCGGACGACAACCCGCCACAAATGAAACGTTGAGTCTTCTTCCCGTTGTCGAAGTGACAACGTCGAGGATGTACGCCTATAGTAACTCAAAATAATAGGAGAAAGTTATTAAGAAGATTTTTATTAGAAATTAAAGGATAAATTATTAAAATTATTTAAATTTGTTGGTATTATATGAGCATGAGAATAATTGAGTTACTATAATATTTATTTAATAAAGAAAATGATATAATATAATTTTCTCTCGGGATATGAGTACGAGGGTATATGAGAAGATGTAAAATATAGAAAAACAAAGTGATGTTTGAAAATGTATTAATATAATAATAATTTTAAATAGAAATTATTGTGATTAATTATCACACATAAATCATCAACAACGCCACTCGTACCAGTAGTTATCTAGGCTTGTGCTGACTGTGAGTCGCGTCAATAAAAACCTCGAGTAGTATAGGAACCACAAGTGGGTTCTCTATCTTCGCAAGAGAGTCTTTATTAGTATTGACTACACAGTTAACCCACTCAAAGATTAGACTAGGCTGGCTAACTTCGTACAAACGTTATTGATTCTCTTTATTTATTTAGACAATATTTTATTCTAGAGATCACTTTACTTTTTCTGGTTTCCTACTTAATTTATGTACTCATTATATTTACTTTGAATATGAATTTACCTTAATGATTTCAGGACTAATGTTGAAAAAATGAATATACTTCAATTTTCTATGTAAAATCGTATTTTGTCAAGCCACTTCTTGCATTCGTTAAAAGTTCATAAGGTGAAGTGGTAGTGAGAGAGATTGACAGTTTTTATGCCCTTTTATATTAAATTTAATTCATCTATCTATGCAAGAAGTGTCACGACCTTTTACTATTATCTGTTTATTACTCAATTTGTGTTATTTATTACATATTATTTTACTTAAAATAGATAATTTGTCACAACTAAAGAATTTCTTATAATTATTACAGTAGATTTATATCAATGTATTTTTAGACATATTTCTTGGAATAGTTTAAAGTATTAATATGAATAATATTTTTAATTTGATGACTAATAGGTAATAACATATATACTACTGAATAATGAGTGGTGTATGTATTATAACATCCACCCCAATTTTTTTAAAAGTTGTGTCCTCACAACTAAGGGGAGTATGATCAAGAAAAAAATTATCGTAATAGGGTATAATAACAATTTTGTAAAAGTATTTGATTAATAGTATTTATAAATAATAATGATGAAGTATTATGGAATTTAATATTAAATATTAGTATATAATATGGTTAAGTATTAATAATATAATCTAATACATATAAGGTATTGATTTGAAAATTAGTATATAATATATAAATACGATAGTAAATAAGTATGTATAGTACAAAATAAAATATTTAAATGTTGTGCCAATAACAATATGACAATCACTATCAATTATTATAATGATATAATAATAATAAATAGCAACAATAAAATGTCTATAACATTTTAAAACAGTATAAGGAAATTTATTGCTGTCTGAAAGATCATCTTGTTCTTTTCATACATTGTAATAGTTGTTATAAATAAAAAGTTCGGACGTTTTTCGTTTTTCTAGAATTTTGCCCTATGCAATTTTAATGTATTGCTGTTTGGTTCTGTAATTTTTAATTATAAATGTGCTTTTGATTGTGGAAATCTATAATTTTTTTTTGTGTGGACTTCACATTATTATTGATTTATTGTAACTTTCTTTTGAAGCCATGGATGTCAAAATCAAATACATTGTGACAATTACAAATAGATTTCTCAAACTTGTTTTTTCTTTTCTTTTTAAGATTTGATATTGTATAAGCACTTGATTCTTTAGTTTTTACTGATTATTTTAATTCCAAAGTCTTCATCTGGCGATCGTTGAACGAATTATTTAACCACCATTACTAGTATGAATTGTTTTTTTTTATTTTTTGTAACTTTTTAATGAATTGAAATAGTTGAAACTTGCTTTACAATTGTAAGTTTTTTTATAAAAATGTTTATTTTATGAACTAATTATAAAATTATATTACTGATTATACAATGATGTGAATTATAAAACTGCATTATGAGACTTTAAGTTTTTACATGTAGCCTTGATGTGATTAAATATAGAACATAGATTATGAATATTTATTAACTCATTGAAATCATTAATAAAAGTTTGCTTTTATATGATTTGTATATTTATAATTAGTTACAAATTATGGATGATTGACAAACAAATAATATATTGTGTAATATTTATTCAACTTAAAAATAAATAAATTACAAGTATTTTGTTATAAACATTTTTTTTTATATTCGTTACACAATGTTTCCCTTTTTTGATTGTTAATGAAAATTATATAAAAATATTAACCTCCAGGGTCAAAAATAAAAATGACATGCTTAATGCAAGTCTTTTTCATGGTGTGTTTAACAAAAAGTTGTATGTAATTATTAAAAGACCAATAATAATTATTTAAAGTATGATAAAATGAATTTTTTGTATTTAAAATGTTTCTTTTAAAATTTTGTAGTTTATTAGGTAAAAATGATAGCGTTTTATTTTTTTGAAAAATATCTTGTGCTATTTTCATAGTGTTATGATTGTTTTTATAAAAATAAGTTAAATTTATTTTTAATCGATTTGTTGCTTTTATATGTACCTGTAAAAATTGACAATTTAAATTAATTGAGTTAATATATTGAAAATTGTCTATTGTCTTTAATAGATTTTTTTTTGTTTGCAATTGCAACTGAAATTTTTTAATTCTCTCCTTCGTATTTTTGTCTGAAACAACTAAACAATTTGAATAAAATCTTTTGTTATTAATTAATGGTTATGTGCCATAAAGTTAAATAATGTTTTTGTTTTTATGCTTTCATTTATTATTTTGTTTAACTCTACTTTTTGTGTTGAAATATTAAATTTGCTTAAATTTGGAAAAATATAGTT
>NW_026099572.1:215803-221310 GCF_025091365.1 Daktulosphaira vitifoliae
CTAATTAAGAAAAGTATGTCGAATGAAAAAGGGATTATTAAAAAATACTATTCCTAATAAAAAAATTGTGTTGATCCATACTCTTTTCAATAAGTTATAGCATTATAAAGTTAAAAATATAAAATATAAAATCGAGAGTTTTCACTCTCACACAAAAATAGCATTCGGTATCCATTTTCACCGTGAAGATAATATAAAGTCCGAAATTANTCGGTATCCATTTTCACCGTGAAGATAATATAAAGTCCGAAATTTTTTTTTTCCATGATGAAGTATATTACATTAGCTTTAATTTAAGATATATATATATAAAAGTGTCAGACATTCCGAAATATTTTCAAAAGTCAAGTGGAAAAAATTAATTTTTTGTGAAAGGTTGTCATTTTAAATCCCTTTTGTGGGCAGGTCTAGGGTAAGTTTTATACAAAAATTTGTGTTTGAACGTAACGCCCGGTTTAATGTGCGGGTTAGTTAATGTCCAGTTGGGTTATCTAATTATGCCGGAGAAAGAAATAGGGAGTGTACTGTAATATAAAAGGATGGTACTTACACCAAATAAAATAATATGAATTACAATATAAGAAGTTATATTAAAGTAATAATATATATTCAAACTATTATAAGATTGTTGATGGGGGGTCACTTAATACTAATGCAACATTGGCGTGAAGACAAATAAATAGTAATATATGTAAAAGTAATAATATAACTAATTAATTACTTAACAATTACTGTAGTCTTGAAAGTTGTACAAATGAATTGATCTGGAATGAATAACTTTTCAACCAAATGATGGATGCAATTCAAAACATCAATGGGATGTGGTCAATCGATGATATGGCGATGTAGATGGGTGCAAGCGCGTCGCAGGGCAAATTTACTATATTTGCGTACTAATGTACACGCGAATCGCAAGGGCGATTGTCTATATATAAAAAAAAAACTATTATTCACGAAAAGTCTTATGGAACAATTTGACAAGGGTCAAAACAGTAACAGCACCATATACACTATGACTCAAAGAATTTTACATCGATCGCCCACGTAATCATCCAACGCAATGAATCGCTCACACAACCGGTGGTGGTAGTGCGAGAGACGTTATCATTCGTAAAAATACGATGTAATAAAACGCCCTCTCTGTACATATTAACATTGATATATCGTAACTATTTGATATAATATTTTATAAAAAGCTTTTATTTTTGTTATTTTTCAAAATATAAAATAGTTTTTTGGATATTAGGTATTTTGGACAATCTTTATATAATGATTTGTTTTTTATGCAAAGGAAACTTGTGACAATATTTTTATTTATTTGAAAATAGTTATTATTAAATTACTTAGGTTATGTGTAAGTCTATCCGTTATAGATTTAAATGTGCTTTTTGGTGGTGGATTAGTTTAAATATCTTGTTAATTTAACAAGTAACAATAAATGAGTTAGATGATTATTTTGTTTTATATTAAACCTGCTAACTTTTTACTGGTAAAAATTTTTAAACTTAATACTTTTCATTTATTTAAAATTTTAACTATTTAAAAATATTATATCAAATAAAAGTAAATTATTTAAGGTTTCAATACAATAAATTATTTTGATTTGTTCATTTTGAATGAACAAATTAAATGATAATTAAATGATACCCAAATTCGAACAAAGAAACTCTCAAAAGAAAATATCCCCAATAATAATTTTTTAAAAGTACTAGCATTGTAATTCTAATTTCTTTAAAATTAAAATAAGCATGATAAAATTATCATTTCCAGTTGGTATTATTTAAATTTGTTGTGTATTACCATAAACAGAATTTAACTAAAAAAATTTTAACCAATAATACTCATATATTTTGTAAAAATAATTATTAATCATGATAAAACAATAAATCGCCCCAATAAAAATTTTACTCACTACTTTTTTTTTAGGCAATTAAAATTTGAACAATTTTTATATGAAACATTACTTCTTATTATAACCGGTTCGTCAGATATGATGCAGTATTCGTAAATATCCCAATTTCGACAGTTTCGCAAAATAATACTTATTTTTCAACTTTTCTAGAAAACTAGTGGGTTTAGAAGAAAAATTATAGAAACTTAAATTATATAAAACATTTATATCTACAATTTATTTTTAATATATTTTTTTGTGAAAGCACTAATTTACAAATCAATGGCAAATAACTGAAAAACTACCCCTTTTAGCTAATTTTCAACCCCGAGTCGGTACGGGTTAAACTTGTTTGATCGACCTGAATTTTTTTGTGTTCTTTTTTATATGTATACAAATAAATTTGAAGTGTATGCACTAAGCATTTCCGAAACTTTTAAATTTTAGGACACCTTAATATAATATATTATATATTATATACGTCATTATTTTATTTGTTTATTTATTTAGTTTACGGGATGTATCCCTTTTTTTAAAAGCTATGTTTACATATTTAATTTTAACCAAATTGAGAGAAAGACACAAAAAAAAACAAAAAATACATAAAAAACAAATAACAAAAGACAAAATCAAAAATGTTTACAACTAATAAATCGACATATGAAAAAGATATTACAAAACTCAATACAAATATTATTATAATATAAAATTAGGATCTGCATTAGCATTTCTAAATAACCGGCGAAGGGGTTCATTCATTAGGTAGTTTGTGGGGGCATGCGTAACTCGGAAAGGCGCATTCGACCTGGTATTAATCTGCGGAACCCTAAAAGGGATCAGAGATAATACCTCAGGACATTCTATCTTCCCATCAAGCAAACCCCGAGAAACCTTCGGGGCTGGTAACGTATATTTTTGTTTTAATGTTTTGAGCCAGATTTTTTTTAGTGCGCCGTGCCATAAGCACGTGTGCCGAATTTTTTTTATATTTTTACATGTAGTTTTTTTTTGTATAGGTGCCCTTATTTTTATTTAGGTCCCGCAACATGGCAGGCGTGTACAAGACCACCTGTCATGTTATATCCATATTTTTTTGTGATTTTTTTATATTATATTTTATGGGTGATATGTATATTATTGGTAGAATGTGGTGACGTAGTGCATTTTATTCCGGGGTGTCCCAACGTCTTGCAAGCTAAGCCTAACTGCCAGAAACCAGTCGCTTACTTGGGACGTATACCCGCCGTGCTTAGCGCCAATGCTGCGATTAATAGCCGGCGGATACCCGAAGACGTTCATCGTATTCTCTAATAATAAAATTGTAGGTATAACTATTTTTTTTATTAATATCTATTTTTTTTTCTCTTTCTTTGTCCCCTTTAATTGTAGACGAGGTTTTTTGACCATTCGGTTTTTTGCCTCGTGTTAACTTAATTTTTTTTGTTTTTTTTTTTTAATAAATTCCCCTTAATTTAACTGAACCATCATATTTTTCTTTTTTTTGCGTGTTCCATCTTCAATGGACTCGTGTATTTTTTTTCTCCTTTCAAAAATCAACTCTCTTAGTCTATAAGGTACGGGCAACGGCCTTGTATAAGGTCATCCCTGATCTATATGGTTATGTGACAACTGTCACGATGTTTTGGTGTACATCTACTATCAACGACTCAACGGACATCAACTTTAATATTTATTAATTATATATTTTTTCTAATTGTTTTAATATACAAAAACTAATTTTTTTTAAAAATCCTACTGTGGTCCGACAATACACTGTCTTGCCCAGTAGGTTGGTGACCTTTTTCTTAGAATTTTGTAAAACGCAATGGAAGTTACAAATTTTTCGTTGCGGCCAATTAGTTTGATTTTTTTATATATTTGTAACCTTTCACATGTAAGCACGGATAAAGTGAAACTTCTGTCGTTATGAAAATATCGCATAAAAATTGCATATATTGTGAGTAGTGTATAAATGTTCCTTCTAATACACCTGATCACCTGATCACATGAACAAATGTTTTGGTATTTTTTCAATGAAAGTTGTCTTTATACGACAATAGTTCCACTTTACGTCATTTCCTCTAAACGTCATTAGTTCAACCGTACGTCACCACGCCCACCCGACATTAGTTCATTTGTACGTCACTACGTCACTTGTTTTGATAAATTTTTGTGAGTATGGTTAAAGGCGGTACTTCGTATATTGGGTTGGTGTCCCATCACGTGTGAACCTGTTTATACATGTGATAGAGAATATATTTTTGCTCCCCATTGCGGGTCATGTTTCGAGGGCGGTTTTATACGATCCTATGATACGATTTCACCTGGTATCATATTGTTATGTTTTCGATGAATCCAGGTGCATAATATGCCGTATATGTATATTAAAAATTCACTCACCACGCTTTGTATAACTCGGGGAGATATTTAAGTCCATAAAAATACAATTTTTATAGTCAAAAATCAACTAAGTCTTTCTATATTATTGTTGTCAATATAGAATTTGTAGAATTATTAGATTTTCGAAATACTAACTTATATTTTAATATTAACAAAAATTATTTTTAGACATTTTTTTCACATCACAACATCTATTTTAATTTTTATATTTTCATAATATGTTGTCAATATTTTAATAATATTTATAACTAATAAACTTTTTTATTATCTTGGAAACATTTTGACATTATTTATAACTCAACAGAAATTTTTTTTTTTTAATATTTTAAAAGCATATAAATGACATGTTTTTTAAAACTATGCCATACGATCATATAGCATCGTTTTAAAAATGTAGCACCCTCTAAGAAATAATCCTAAATTCTCAATATGAATGGGTAGTATTATTAACAATTCACCTTGTATTTACAAACGCGATTTTATCATAAAAAAGTAAACGAAATAACTCATACAAAAATATGATACATTGCTTATAAAATGTTTTTCTTAACATTTTATACTAAGTTAAAATGGGGTCTTTCTTAATAGGTATCAAATTATTATTCGAATACAACTTAAAATGTATTGTTAAAACTTGTTATTTTGGGGTATTATGTCTACACACTCTGAATTCCTAAGGATTATTTTACTTTTACGGTACCCTAATATATATACTTAAAGTGTACTTACACTTCAGTAAAAAAAACCCAGCACAGGGGGGTCGCGGCACAGTGGTGACGTGGCATAGTTGGATCAAGTAAATGATATCTGACAGTGATTAAAATCACTATCAAAAATAAACGCTTCGATGCAAATCTTTAGATAGTGTTTAATTTTAAAAAAATTAGTGTTTTATTCCAAAAGCTACTTGATCTGCTGGTTCCTTATTAATATCCTGATTAAGATAAAGTATGTCGAATGAAAAAGAGTTTATTAAAAAATATTATTTGTCATAAAAAAATTGTGTGGATCCATAAACTTTTCAATAAGTTATAGCATTATAAAGTTAAATATAATATAAATAATAAAATCGAGAATTTTCACACGAAAAAAGCATTCGGTAGCCATTTAGGCCATGAAGACAAGTCCAGAGGTCAAATTTTTTTTTTTCAAATTAAAGAATATAACATTAGCTTTAATATAAGATATATATAAAAGTGTCAGACCTTCCGGAACA
>NW_026099572.1:221986-232731 GCF_025091365.1 Daktulosphaira vitifoliae
AAAAAAAAAAAAAAAAAAAAAAACACATCATAGTAAAACCAATACCTTCTCAGCTTCGCATCGAAGCTAAAAATAATAATAATAAATCAGGTGAATAATAATAAGCTACAAGGTTAATTTAAAATAAATTATATAATCATTGCTGCGAAAATTCTTTACATACTTTTAAGCAGGGTCTCTTTAATACTTATCAAATTATTGTTAAAACTCGTTATTTCAGGGTGATACGTCTAGACACTGTGAATACCAGAGGGTTATTTTACTTTTTATTAGGTCCTTACACATTTTTAAACGGTTTGAGTTATTTTTTACTAAAAATGTTATTCATAACAGTAAAAATATAATTTTGAACAAAGTATTGTGGAAAATGCCTTTGGTCAAAGTATCAAACAAAGAAAAATTGAAGTCAATGAAGGTGATTGATAGTCACAAATCTATTAAATGTCCATTTAGAACTTGGGAATTGGCTGAATATCCGTTTTTACCTAAAGCTTCGCAACATTCTTGGACGGTGCGAACATGCAATAATTTAGAAAAACCAAGATATGTTATTATCGGTTTTCAAACAGATCGTAAGAATATAGGAAATAAGTCTATGACTGTGTTTGATCATTGTAAATTGACTAATTTGAAAGTATATTTAAACACTTAAGTTTACCCCTATAAAGATTTCAAAGCAGACTATGTCAATGGACTTTACCCTCTTTTTTATGACTCTTATTAAATTTCAAAAATCATATTATGACAGAGACTGGGCTTCTCTGTTACTCATCCAATCAAAATTCAATGAGATCATGCCTGTTGCTATTATTGACATGAGTCATCAGGACGACAACTTAAAAGTATCTTCAATCGATTTACGTGTAGACTTCTTGTTTAGTGAATCACTTTCAGATAAAACTAGTGCATATTGTTTAATAATTCACGATCAAATTATAACATACAACCCGTTTTAAGGTGATGTTAGAAAATTGTAAATAATATTTTTACTATAAAATCATGTAATAAAATTTCATTAACATTTTTAAATGTTTTATAAGACTATTGTATAATTATTTTTAGGTAATAATAAAGAAATAAATCATTTTTTTATTAACACAACTGTTTTATTATTATTATTATTATTATTATTCAAGTAAAATTAAAATATATTTCATAATAAATAATTAGTACGTGACGCAAAAAATAGATTTATAATAAAAATTAATTTATTTTTTTGTACTAAAATTTCTAAATTTAAATAGATATGTATAAATAAATTATTAATTATATAAAGCTCCAATTGGCCTGTGAAACAGGCGACAACTTGCGTTTGGGTGATGGCGAGTGTGGACTTATTGAAAATGATTTTTTAAATTTTCATAAAGAACCGGAGGACTTCTATAATCATACATAAACGGTCCATCGTTTACATCATAATCCTATAAAAGCAATATATTTCATTAATAATAGATATTTTATACAATACTAATTAACATTTTTTTCTTACCTTATTTTTATTGTGTTTTTTGTAAACTTTATTCGCTAGATAATTACTTGCATGCATTTTAATTTGAAGAGTAAAGTCTGGTTCATTGTTATTGGAATTTGTATAGTTGGTAAATGTTTCTTGTTTGCGAATAAATTTTTTCACGGAATCTTAATTTGATATGTCCATTTTTTTATTATTAAATAATTTACCATTTTCTCCATTTGTGATTGAATTGGCATTTTAGAATATGACGACTTTTGAACAATAGTTTCATGAATAATGAATTCTAGTTCTTGTAGCTTTAATGTGTTTTTACTAGTTAAAATAATTCTACAATCTTTATTAAATCTTAATTGTAATATCAGTACGTTTTCGGATTTGTAAAATGCTTTTGAAATTATTACTTCATCATCGTCGTTAATAATAAGGAGTTATAAGCTTTAATGTTGCGCAGAGAATAATGATTGAAATTTCCGTGTACCCCATCGGATTCCGTCACCATGGCTATGAGTAAATACCTAGGTTTTTCAACACCTGAGTACGCACGCACCGGCCACGTATGAGTGATTGTTTGCGGAACCAGTGGGTATACTGCAGTGTCCCAGTGTTGAAACTCTAACGGTAACCATTTTTTATTATCCAATATATGCATTAGACCCAATTCCGTTTTCACATTTGGTTCGAAATACTTCACGACCCATTTAATTTTTGTAATATTCACTTTTGTCTGTTTGATTAACACAATATTACTTTTGGCCATGACCTGTTCATTTTGCGCTTCTGTTGGTGGTACGAGTTGACACGGCCACGGCGTTGTCACACGTTGACACCCCGCGGTCGTGTCAGCTCCTTCTTAGCCTCCGCTTAACTGTAAACCGGACCGTCACACACACGCGTTATCGTCGTGGTGAAAAGTCCAACAAATGCCTGGCGTCGTATACCCCGCCGCAATAATACGTCCAGTTAGTTATCTCCGTGACATCACGACCGCAAGTTATCTGTGATATCGATACGTGATCGTCTTTCCGGATACCGAACAGTTTTAGAATCGCTACTTCGGCACCTCATAATCTGCATCTTATCGTTAGTTTTACTCAATTTAATTTAAGCATTTTGTGCATATTCTGTTTGTTTTCCTGTGTTACTTAAAATCAATAAACGGCTCGACGCCACTCTCTTCTTTCAACATCAACTCGTGTCAGAGTATTATAGCGGAACTGTCGGTCCCGATCGCATCAAAATAAGTGTTTGATTGCAGTTCACTAATGCACGCCGGTATCGTTCAAAAAATCCCATACACATGTACAACGGACATTGTGATACGAATTCGTTGTCATCCATGAAGTCTTCGTCTTTGTATAATTTATTTTCGTTTTTCCATCCGGCTGGTTGTAACCGTACGATGTCGTTAGGCGTGAACGAACAGTATCCTTTCATGGTCATAGTTACACCAACATTTTTTGTTTTATCAATTGTCTGATTGTTTATTTCAAATCTAATTTCATCAAAAAGATTCATCATAGAATTTTGATTCATTACTACTGTACCGACGGCTGCAACCGGTTTTTCAACTTTCCCCTCGATCTGCAAGTAACTTTCGCACGGTATAGTAAATTTTTCCTTATTACGCAATTCAATGCGAATTCAACGTTGTTTCCATACGAATTCTTGTAGCTTTGATGTTCCAAGTAGTATTCTCGCTTCACGTTATCATCCTGCTGGTATTTTTCTAAAACTTGTAGATAGTCTGACATTGTTTTTTCGTTTAGACGATAACATGACAACCCAGCAATTTTAGATATGCAATATTTTTTCTTCACAGTTTTTCAAATACGACGGCACACGGTTTACTCGTTGTGCAGTCCAAGACTGTTTGATGAAAGAACCGCCACGATGCTGATGTTTGTGTACACCGTCAATCACTAAGTGTGGTGATTTTTTCTTATTTTTCACTGTTACCGCAGTAGATACGTTTGAAGTGTGCATACGGTTAGTAAAAATCAGAGGCATGTTTTACTCTGTTTTCAGCGGTAACGTCATATGAAGTGTAATTGTGTGTCAATGTCAAACAATTGGTTAATAGTGAAATTCACTTGTACACATGTAACGAAAAACCATTCGTGAACGAATGTGGATGGAAATTGAATAGAAAATTTTCTCTTCTCTATTGTGATACGATCACATTTGCAGGTGCCCATATCTCTGTCTCCCATACCATCGTTGTACCGTTTAATAGACATATATATATATATAATTAACACAGTGACATACAGCAATACTAACAGGAGGGCGGACTGCACACATAAACACTTTTTGCAATTCACGGCCAATGTGCCATAATAAGATATCCCTATCGACAGTTGACATTTTACCATCTTCGCGATCACTACTTTTGCCTGATAATTAACTTAACTTCGCTACCCCGTATATTATAGTGTGTGTGTGTGTCGCCGTCAGCTCCCTGTTGGATTATAACATCTCTAGGTGTCCAGCAGGTTGTATTATCCATTTAATATTTCAATTGCTTAATAAATATTTATTTATATCGTTGTTAACCTAAAGTGTTATATATATATATTGTAGTGCGACCCTTGGTAGTTCCTCTAAGGGAATATAAATTAAATAGGAAACTTCAGTACCTAAGGTAGATATAGCCTAGCCAGCTATCCCCCGTTGGTCCCTTAGAATACTGTCGACGGGCATTTAGGCTAAACCCCTAAATAGCGACGTAACACGAGGTTCCGGTATTGTAAATTCAGTAATTAATAGTCTTCCGTTCGAAGCTCACGTGCCAGGATATCAGTTCGCGGGCCCCGGAATTAAATTACAAAAACGCTTGACCGTGGTATCAATCCATTGGATGCAGCATGTCGTGAACACAATATAGCATACGCCAAGAATTCTCTTAAGGACCATCATCACGCCGATAAAATTTTATAACACCAAGCGTGGGAACGAGTACATGTCAAGGATGCGAATTTATCAGAACGTGCAGTGGCTTCGGGTGTGACAAATTCGATGAAGTTGAAACGCAAACTTTGTATGGGATTTAAAAAAAAAATAATAAAATAAAAAATTTGTGCCAAATTTACAAATTACAGCACAAAAATCACTGCTTGCAGCCAAACGCAATATCAAGATTAGGCCCATGCACATACCTAGCATAATAAATATCCCGAAAAGCGGAGGAGTGTTACCATTAATTCCTATTTTTGCCGGGCTGTCGGCACTAGGAGCATTTGCAACGGTGGTGTTGCAAATGTTGTAAAGGTTGCCAGTGAGTTCAACCGTAGGGGTCGGACCGGTGTTAAAGTAGGAAATGGAATGTATATTCGACCATACGGTACCGGATACAAGATTGATAAAAGAAAGCAAACAAGCAAAAAAATAGAATAAAAAAAACGAACAAAAAGTGTCAATACAAAACAAAAAAACTAATATCTCAGCTACCCAATCGTGCGTTATTTGACGATGAAATAAAAAATTTCGCACGTCACGTGCTCGATTCTCATGTATTTCGCGGTTTATTTTGTCGTGATACGCTGCCCCGTACACCACCTCGTATAAACGAGATGGGCGTAATCAATTTGGATTTATCGAGCAATCGTGGCACTTATTGGGTGGCTTACAGTAAACGTGGTAATCACATAAAGTACTTTGATAGTTTTGGCAATTTATCTCCTCCATTGGAAGTTAAAAGATGTACTATCACGTATAACTACAGAAGTTATCAGACATTTGACCAGATCAATTGCGGACACTTAACGGTAAAGGATCAATAATCGAATGTAATTTTAATCCACACATCGATGTTTCCGATAATTGTCAAATCGGACTGTTAAGCATACACACTTGGAACACGATGCTAAACATTGATGAAAGTAACAATGTAATTGTTTTTTCTAAGCCCGGTCATGAACCCATACTTACTGTAACACTGTCCGTCGGAACGTACGAAGTGGAAGATTTAAATAATTATATTGCCGAACGGTACAAAAAAATTTCATTTCAATACACAATTAATGAAAAAAATGAAGATATAAGAGTGACTTCGTCGTTTAGACTCGTAGTGAAANAATGAAGATATAAGAGTGACTTCGTCGTTTAAACTCGTAGTGAACCACGTGACAATGCATTGTGAAATATCGTGTGGACATCCAATTGATTTCACTCGACCAAGATCTTTTTGTCGTTTATTGGGTTTCAATCCTCGACATTTGGACACTAATAGTATAAACATATCGGATTATCCAGTATCCATAACAAGTATTACATCTATTCGCGTAGACTGTAATGTTATTATAGGTTCATTCCACAATGGATCACAATCACATACATTACATGAATTTTCTCCCAACGTGGCACCAAGCTACCGCATTATAGATATACCCAGATAAATTGTTTACTACCCGTTAAATACAAACGTGTTGGATACAGAACGGATCGCTTTACGAAATCAAGAAGGATGTCCAATAAATCTCAAAAACGAAAAATTATCAGTACGGTTGCACATTAAACATAAATAACAATTGTTACGTCGCTATTTAGGGGTTTAGCCTAAATGCCCGTCGACAGTATTCTAAGGGACCAACGGGGGATAGCTGGCTAGGCTATATCTACCTTAGGTACTGAAGTTTCCTATTTAATTTATATTCCCTTAGAGGAACTACCAAGGGTCGCACTATACAATATATATATATAACACTTTAGGTTAACAACGATATAAATAAATATTTATTAAGCAATTGAAATATTAAATGGATAATACAACCTGCTGGACACCTAGAGATGTTATAATCCAACAGGGAGCTGACGGCGACACACAAACACACTATAATATACGGGGTAGCGAAGTTAAGTTAATTATCAGGCAAAAGTAGTGATCGCGAAGATGGTAAAATGTCAACTGTCGATAGGGATATCTTATTATGGCACATTGGCCGTGAATTGCAAAAAGTGTTTATGTGTGCAGTCCGCCCTTCTGTTAGTATTGCTGTATGTCACTGTGTTAATTATATATATATATATATATGTCTATTAAACGGTACAACGATGTTATAGGAGACAGAGATATAGGCACATGCAAATGTGATCGTATCACTCGTTTCCGTCGTACACCACGACGTCGTTACGACCGTTGCTCTTTCATTTTCACTTTTAATGTGAAAATACAAATTTCTATTATATTTATAGTAAAAAAAGTATAAAAGGAAAACAAAAGATTACAAAATTTAATAAACCATAACATTTTCAATAACACAAGAAGATATGTTACTGTTTAAATATCAATATAATTAATAATAATTATAATAGAAAAATAAATAAATTATTTGCGATGCGTTTTGAAAAACAGAACAAAACGCTAGCCGTTGTCAATTTTGACAATCAAGCAGATTTGCTACAACTACATCAACAATATAAACATGGAAAGTTATTGCCAAACACTATACGAGCTCTAATATGCCGACCGTCAAATTGTGGAAAAACCAATTTAATTTTTACACTTTTGTGCGATTCGAATGGTTTGAGATTTGAAAACGTATATATATATTACGTATATATATTCCAAGTCTTTGGGTCAAGAGAAATATCAATTTTTAATTCAAGTGTTGAAAGGAATCGAAGGAATTCATTTGTTCACATTTGAAAATGGCGATGATGTACCACACGTGGATTTGGTTCTACCCAATTCGGTGTTTATTTTTGACGATGTGGTCATGGAAAAACAGAATGTAATGTGCGATTATTTTGCACGCGATCGACATTAAAGGGTTGATGTCTTTTTTTTCTCACAGACTCTGTCTCGCATACAAAAACAAATGTTGCGAGATAATGCAAATGTGGTGGTAGTGTTTCGACAAGACGAAGTCAATTTGCGACAGGCGTACGATGAATACGTGTGTTGTGATATGAAATTTAATGAATTCAAAGAATTTTGCAGACATTGTTAAGAAAATGATAAATATGGCTTCGCAGTAATATGTACGGATTTCGCACGTGACAGTGGTCGATACAGGTATAAGTTTGATACGTATGTAACAATATGAATGCTGAAAATAATAAAAATAATAATAATGAAAAAGAGAAAAAAGAATCCACGATGAAATTATTGGATCAAGCCCGAGAGAATATTAGAAGAAAATACACAGAGTTGCGTCGTAATGAATCGGAGAGACGATGACTAACGTTCAACAAAAAGTAGCACCTATAATCGAACCATTGAATAAAATTTCTAATGCAACTGCCGTTAATGCTAATACACAGAAACAACAACAACAACAATTTGACTCTGAAAGTAACAGTTTTTCAAAGTTATCTTTTACGCATCTAATAGAACAATGGACTAAAAATCCAAATAGAAATAAAGTGTATGGCCCGAAAATCTAACCGGATGGTACTTTAAGTAGGGGTGATACGAATGATATAACCGTAAATGGAGATAGTGTTCGTGTTTACGGAATAAAATATCCATCGTCGATGGGCCTCGTTAATTTATTATTTTCGAAAAATCCTATCAGTGCCCCAACGTAGACACAAAGGTTTATTAAAGTTTTATATATATATATTGACGACGAGTTCGCCGTTCGAGATCTTCTCGAGTCCTCCCGTTGGATAAACTGTTCAGCCCCAATCTCTCTAATTAGTGGACCACTAAAGGGGTAGAGTTTAGACCCGTCAGCACAGTTTAGCTCAAAAGTAGCAGACTGAAGGGTGGCTCCTTGTCAGCCACCAGCACAACTACCTTTTTACTATACCCACTAAAGAACGGTTAAGCCCAAACACTAGCCAGCTCGTACACTAATTATTAAGATTGACTAAAGGACCAGCAGTCCAACCTAGACTCCGAGATCACCGTGAATATAAACTATTTGNCTTCTTGTCAGCCACCAGCACAACTACCTTTTTACTATACCCACTAAAGAACGGTTAAGCCCAAACACTAGCCAGCTCGTACATTAATTATTAAGATTGACTAAAGGACCAGCAATCCAACCTAGACTCCGAGATCACCGTGAATATAAACTATTTACGCTAAGCCCAGATTTTTAAATAGATATTTTATTTACGAAAAGTATTAAACACAAAGCCAAATATAATATAATAATTTAACACAAAAATTAATTAAATCTTACAAAAAGTATAAAGTTATTCTTACATCAACGACCTAACCCGTAACTCGACGTTTCTTCGATAAAACGTCCAGTCTCGTCTCGCCCAGTATCGTCCCCCTATACTTTTCATGTTTCCCTTTTATATTCTTTTTCCCACCATTATTAATTTGCTTACCCTGCATTTCCCTTTTATATGGAATTATTATATTGCTTAAGAGTTCAAAAATTGCTTACTACTATTGTAAAGCTTATATTATACTAAAATCGATGTAATTCAATACTTCCTCATCTAATTACTACACATACAACGATAGTGATTTGGAAACGTACAAGACAATATTGGAGGAAACCGGTGCTCATTTAAATAGAAATTTGACGTTTAAAAAAAGTCGGCGCTAAGTATGTGGAAATTATCGAACCAATGTTCGATGATATCAAGGGGTCGGGTTTACAATTGAAAGTCATCGACAGTGGAAACGACAAGAAAGAGTACTTATATTGGGACGACCCCAATGAACTTGTGCAACGTTTGAAGTGGCTAGTATCGGCTCAGTCTGCCGGCATAAGTGGAGTGTCACCCGAGATTATTTCCATACTAAAAGAACTACACGAAGCTGGATACATTGCGGGCATACCGTCTACATTATGAAAACGAAAATTGCACACGAACTACACCGTCCGGCTCGGAAAACGTATATACGACGGCGTATTAATATTAAGGGAATCAATGATTTATGGCATGCCGACTTAGTGGAGATGACTACGTACGCAGATCGTGATTACCGGTACATTTCAACATGCGTGGACGGTTTTACAAAATACGCGTGGGCCGTACCACTGAAAAGTAAAACAGCACGAGATGTAACAACCGCAATGGCAGACATCCTGAAACTTGGATACCAACCAAAACTTTTGTAAACAAACTCGGTACAACTTTTGTACCGAGTTCTACAACAAACAATTCCAGGCATTAATGGTACGGTATGGGATTCATCATTATTCAACGTTAAAAGCGTGTCTCGTGGAACGTTTCAATCGCACGCTGAAGACGTTAATGTGGCTTGATTTTACAGCTCGAGGATCATACAAATGGTTGGGTATGTTACCAAATCTGGTCAACGATTATAACAACAAACACGTACACAAAACTATTGGCATGACACCGGCACAAACCGTTCGGAATCCCAGTGCAGTGCGTATTAAATTACGAAAAATACCCAATTATTTACCAATTGAATTTCGAGTAGGCGACAAAGTGAGAANATTTACCAATTAAATTTCGAGTAGGCGACAAAGTGAGAATTAGCAAAACGAAATCCGTGTTTGACAAGGGCTATTTGCCCAACTGGAGCAGTGAACTGTTCACTGTAATCAAGGTCAAACGTACATTGCCGCCAATATATTATTTGGAAGATTACCAGTGAAATCCCATTCAGGGTACGTTTTACACCGAAGAGTTGACTAGCACACAGTATCCGGAGACGTATCTTGTGGAACGAGTGTTGCGTACACGCGGAAATAAGTGTTACGTTAAATGGTTGGGTTTTGGACCGGAACACAACTCATGGATACCAATAACAGATTTCTCACGACAATGATTGTCGATATACAAGGGGTGGTGGCGACTAATCGTTGGTTTGTGATTAACAAAATGTCCGCTATAGATTTGAACTCAATGTCTTTTGCTCAATGGACATTCAAAATGTCAAAATCGTTCGCCGCCGAAGACGATACGAAGATCAACTACTGGGTTAAAAAAATAATTAGGTTTGGACGCAAATATCGGTGACGTCGAATATTCCGAGTTGCCAAGAATAATACCACTGCTACGGTGTAAAAGTATCTACGTGAAAGGCGTGCAGAAAAAACAAATATTGCAAAATTATTTACCCGGGCAAAATGTTTACGAAATCAAAGAAGAGTGCCCACTACTACGAAAATTATGTGAAGAATTCCAACCCCGTTGTATCAGACATATGAACAACCACAAAATGTGTAGTTTATACAAAGTAATATGTTTGAAACAGTGGTTAACTGATAGTTCATAATACTTTTATTATTATTATAATTATTTTTTACATATACTTGATGTATTACTTTGTTCAATAAAATAAATTTAACTAATTATATGTTGTTTGTTTATTCTGTCAGTTTGTGAGTGT
>NW_026099572.1:233395-235761 GCF_025091365.1 Daktulosphaira vitifoliae
TATATATTCTTACCGTAGTTTGAGTTGATCATTGTTTTGGGTAAGTTTTGTCCAAACGTGGTGGTCGCTTTTTTGCGCAAATCTGTATTAAGCTGAATGTAAGGAGCCAACCAACGAGATTGCATAAATCTGATACAGTTATGCAATTTGGTAACTACCACACCATGTTTTACAGCTTGTTTTAGAGCTTGGTAATGTACAATGCAACCACGTTTGGGATCTAGTGTAGTCATCAGTTTACTACATCTAGAAAACGTTAATGGCGGTTTTTCGTTAATAGGAAAAAACGGTAAATCGTGTAGTTCTCGGGGATAATCTACATCGACTTCTGCAAGGTAACCGTATTCACCGTCGTCGGGTGTATTGAATATCTCTTCCAATGTAACAGTCGACCACTCAAAATAGCCAAACGGAATGAGTTCCATCATTGCTGTAAAAATAAACAAATATTATTGTATACGTGTATACAAATATATAAGTAAAATTCTTACCCGTGCCATATAAATTAGTAGCGTCTAAATATTGAAGATACTTGTGTGCTTCATTGGGTTTGTAATCGACTAAGCCCGGGTGGTTTGCATTTGCATATCGCTGATTAATCTATATTTAATAATTGCTTTTAGTTTGATAAATTTTATTAATTTTTTTTATTCAATATTTATGCTTACTTGTGTTAGACCCCACGTATACCCAGTTCAAACATTAACAGCATATCTGGATCTGATAATAACTGAATGTGTACGTTTGTGTACTTTAACATGGCGTCAAAAGAAAGGGCCGGAGATTAAAAGTAGTGTGCAGGACGGTCTAGTTTATAGTTTTTCAAGCTTTCCTTACGGAAATTTTCAAATACATTAGCTAGCACCTGTAATAATAATAATAATTATTATATATATAATTTTTTTCTGTATACCATAACGTCGAAAAGTAAATACTTGTCACTGTATTCGCCAAGGGTCTTGCATCCAAAATGTCGCCACATATTTTTTGCGTGCTCATAATCATCGTCGGACACCGTAGACCGTGTTATCGAACTGTAAAGTTCACTGCGTGAAGGAAGCTGTTTTTCATTGAGCCGTTCCCTACAGTCCACGTACTCATATGGAAAAATCGATTTCCTTGTCACCAAGTCCAACGATTGAAACACGTTCAACGTGTGCACGAAATCCGGACGCGACAATGTTGATGTTACTTTAGACAGACTAGCTTGTAGGAACCGGTACGAATCTATAAATCTTATTTGAAAGTATTCACTAATAGTTTTACTGAATGAAATATATTTTTCTTCGGACTGAACTATTACACTTATATCTTCTTTGTCATTTGTCATTTCTTGTATAATCATGTGTGCGTTGTAGTTGGAAAGACGGTGTAAGATAACCGGCATGAAAGCTGGAGTACATCGTTGTGAATTGCAGTTGTTGCATAAAGCGGCACGGAATTTTGCCGTCCAATGGTTGTGGTCTTCAGTGGCGTATTTACGGGGGGGGATATGGGGGTCATATCCCCCCCCGGGAGGTTTTTTAAAATAATTTTTTTGATTATTGAATGAACGAAATTATGAAAATGAATGTTAAAATCAATATTGAAAAAAAAAAGTGAATTTTTTTTTTTTTATAAAAATGATATCAGTTATGAGTTAGACCTCTATTGTTTTATTAAATATTAAATAATTTTGGTAACACTGATGATCACGAGTTGTGAAGCGTGCTGAGAAGCAACGTAAACGATAAACGCGTGTAAATAACAGTTATGTTGTTCAAATTTACTGTTGGGTTAAGGGAGTTTTAATGTAAATGTGATTTGTTTGATTGTAAAACATGAATACTAGTTCAATGGGGAAAAGTAATAAAGAATCCATTTTAAATTTTTTCAAAAGGAAAGTTTCAAATTCACCACCAGAAAATAATTCTATTTCTACTGGTTTGGCGACAAAGTAATATACCCTAATATTTATGGGCTTCTTAAAATATTTTGTACATTGCCTGTGTCCACCGCTACTCCTGAGCGATGCTTTTCCAGCCTAAAAAGGATTAAGTCCTATCTTAGGAATAGTATGACAGAAGTAAATATATTTTCTATTTATTATTGGAATACAATTATAAATTAGTATTAAAATAATAGTTTATTTTTTTATTATTAGACTAGACTTAATGGGCTGGCTTTATTGGCAATTTACCGGACAATAGAAGTTTCACCAGATGAAGTCATAAATGAACTTAGTATTCAAAAAAATAGAAAATTGGATTTTGTGTTGTAGTTAATTTAAAAATTGAAGTATTTTGTAAATAATCTTATTATATAATAGAACAAGGAAAAAAACGCTTTTCTGGGAAAATTACTTAGCGTGCTCGGATTTTCAAAAA
>NW_026099572.1:236959-250790 GCF_025091365.1 Daktulosphaira vitifoliae
CAACCGCACCATTTCAATGTTAATTTTCATAATATCAGATACTCATTTAGCTATAGTTACCAATGACATGACGAATTTTTTTGCTGCATCCGGTCCACGATACAAGACCGGATAGTTCGGCAAATCAGCACACATATTATCCGGTAATATATCGGAATCGTGTACAACGAAAAAGCAACTGCTCATTGTCTCGTGGTTTTGGATAACAACACAGTTTTTCGATATTCGTTTGTCTGCACGGTGAAATATGCTTTCCAAGTCGGCGTAAACTATTAACGGTACCGGTTCCTCCCGTCTAGTATTTTTGAAGCCAATATTGACTGGTCCGAATCGACTGGGGGTAGGACAGCTCGCGCTTCCTTAAATTTACCACACATTTTCATATGTTCATCCTGACCCGCTTGTCCATTCGGACGGGACGATAGCGTTCGGTCCGTAAACACGCTGAGGCAGCGCTTATAATAGATTTCATGATAATGACCAGCACTTCGTTGTTTGGAGACTAATCTAGAGAAATTTTGTATGTAGCAATAATGGCTATTACCACCCTCTGTGATGTAAAGTACATCGATGTGTTCGGTGTTCGAACGTAATTTGGTAATATGCAATGAATAAACATTATTTTTATGGTCCTATGCAAACACGTTGATGGACAAAAACGGGTTGTTACGTTCAAACTTATTTATTTGTTTAATTGGAGTAGGAAAATCAATACCATTGAAATTAATATTTGAATTTTTTTCTAAATCGAAATAACCCGCATTCTAATGATTTTTGTTTTTTTTTTTGGTATTATATCTCGATAGAATCGTCCATTTAAAACATTGATTGTCGGTTTTATTTTGAACATTTATAATAGCGTGTTTGTGTTTAATACATGATGGAAGATCAATGAACGAACTACCACGCAACGGTGAAAATTTTGTCACCCTCAAAAGTAGTCCGTCTATGAACAGCAATGTCCATCCGCTGCCTCTGGTTTCCATTGTTTCTTGTTCCTGGGCAAGTTTTTCATTGATTTTATTCAAAACACCGATGTAATCAGTGCCTGAATCGATANACACCGGTGTAATCAGTGCCTGAATCGATGGTTTTGTTGCGTGTTTTAAATGAGACGTCCCTCAGTTCACCCATAACTTGATGTAAATAAGTTGTGTGCAAAACAACGTTAAATTTTATTAAACCACCTTCGCTCGAATCTTTCAATACATTAAACAAATCAACACAGATGTAATGAATAAAATTTTCAATTTCGTCAATTTCCGTTTTGTTTTAAAAAAAAAAATGTTTTACACGTCCTCCGAGAGCTGTTTCTATCGGCATAAAACCCGAACCTACTGTATGCATACAATTACGTTTGGTCACCTTACCATTCATTATACGTGTCGACAAGAGTCGTTTTTGTAGACAACCAACAGTAGCAATAACCGTTTGTCGGTGATCCAGGTTCAATTATAATGCAATCTTAATCCGCCATTATCGATAAACGATCGACCGCAACCGCAAACATATTCATATGAACTCGACATATTGACAACTAAGATTAGTAAATAAGTTCTTATTTAACAAAATATATATATATATTTCACAAACCATACATTACTATACAACTATTCAGTTCAATGTGTAATATTCATTTAAAATTTTTTTTTTTTTTAATTGAATAGTAACATTTCAATATTGTGTTAGGTATTATTTGATATGAAAAAAATGCTATATCTTTCAATATAACACAGTGATAAATTATTTAAAAAATTAATAAAGTTTGTTTGTATAGTTTGAAATATACTATACTATAGTATAGTTTGAAAATTGAAATTTTAATTACGTTAAATGTAATTTCTCTTTTTAGATTGATTCTCTTAGAATCAATACATTTTGAATAGTTAGTCTTTAACTACAGATGTGTAATAATTATATATATATATATATAAACACACAATAAAATTGTTTATAGAATGATTATTTTTTATTTAAATAATTAAATTATTCAACAGTCAATATTGTAAGGTCACACTGTAATTCCTATTATGTTACCTATGTAAACTATTTTTGTAATGCATTCATTAGTCTATTCTATATCCTACTGTTAATAGGATCAATGTTAATATTAAATATATATTATAATTTACATTTATAAGTGGAGTAGTTATTATTTATATATTAATAATATTAAAACGTTACATGGCGCTGTGGTAAATATAAAAATTTTATAACGCATTTAATAGTGTTTTATTTTAAAATTCGAACGTGCTGAAAGTTGTATGTTACAATTTTCATTTAAGGTTAACCTCTATGTTTGAAGTTAGCATCGATGTTGGAACCGCAATGTTTATCATGTTTCTCAGTCGAGTATAAAAACTGATACCGCGTAATCCAGTCGTGATAAATGATAGTGTTGTTTTTATACTTTCGTTGTTTTACGTTTCGTCGTTTGTAATTTTTGTTTTGTTGTTATAAATTGTTATTATATTTAAAAATTTGAAGATGAATAGTTTAGACTCAGTAGATATTAACGTGTTGAAAACTATCAAAGTTGAGGAATTAAAAAAAGAATTAAAATTTCGACACCTTCCCGAAAAAGGTAATAAAGATGAACTGATTGATATTCTTTTGGCTGACAATGAGAGAGTTATTGCAGATAACTTACAAGAAGCCTTAATTGCTTCTCGAAATAAACAAAACGAAGACTTGATAAGAATAACAAAATTGCAACAAGAAAATGAAACATTAAAAAAGGCTAAAATGGGAACTGTTGATAAAGATCAAATTCCTATGGATTTATTAATTCAGCTTGTTGCTACACAAAAGCTTATTTCAGAAAACATGAATGTTAATAATAGTAGCCAAATACAGATTATATCTACCAATGACACAGCTTCTGCAATATCAATTTATCATGGAAAAAAACATGAAAATGTTGAAGAATGGATTGTTGAAGTTGAACGCATTTCACAACATGCTCATTGGTCAGATTCACTAACATTAGTTAATGCTGTTTCGAGATTACGAGGTCCAGCTCAAAATTGGCATAAGGTATCCGGACGTCAAATAAACTCATGGTCAGAATGGAAAGAAAAAATCTCTGAACGATTTAAAGGTAAAATGTCTTTTTCCGATTTTATAAAGTTTCAAGGACAACGCATTTTACGAACAGATGAACCAATAGTAGAATACATTTTTGATAAAGATGCTATTATTGAAAAAGCGCCTTTCAAAATACAACAATCAGATCGTGTTTCTCTAATATTAGAAGGAATCACTGATAATATATGGGCAGTTCCACTTGCTACAGCAATGTGTTGTTCTGTTCCAGAATTGATTGACCGTGCAATTCCTTTAGACACTATACGCAAAATAAGTACAAACAAATCCAATGTCAACACATTAAAAGATATTGAATGTACTAAAGAATCAAAACAAATCCATCGTTTCAATCCAACAGTTGATAAAAAAGAAGAACAAATTTGTTTTAACTGTAAAAAAAAGGGACATGTTAGTTATGATTGTAAATCTGAAAAAGCAAATAATAAAGATAAAGGTAATTGGTTGAATAAAAATAAATCAACATCAGATAAAACATACATTAAAACTGAAGAAAATGAAAAAAAAGATATAAGTTTTAAAAACAAAAGTATAAATTGTTTACAAAAATACAATTATACTTCCAATTCAAAAGTATCTCAGATTCCAGTGACTATCAATGGCAACTTAACAATAGATGCATTACCAGATAATGAGTCTTGTGTAACACTTTTGAGAAAATGTTTTATTCCAGAAAATACTATCATACATCCTTGGCAAGATGGAGCATATGCTACACCAGATGGCGATTGTACACCTTGCAGATGGATAACATTAAGAATTGAAGTAGGTAAAATATATTATACAATGTCAAAAGTTGGAGTATGTGAATCGTTACCAATAGCCATGATACTTGGTCGTGACTGGCAGTCAGCAGTACATGCTACCATGATAATAGAACCAAATGGAGCGATTTGCATTACTACACCTACATCTACTCAAGAATTTGGATGTGTTAAAGCTAATGATTCCTTTGTAGGATGCATTGTAGAATCACGATTTTCTTCAAAACCACTGATTTCAAAATATAATAAAGTTAAAGAAAACGAAAAAAAACATAAAGATCCAGAAAAAGATATTAATACATATTTATCCAAAGATCAAAATACAAAACTGCAAAGTATTTTGGACAGTTTTGGAGACGTTTTTTCTGATCCAGAGAACGAAATTGGTGAGTTTCCTAATTTGGAAATGGAAATTAATTTGACAAATAATAAGCCTATTAAGTGCAAGCCTTATAGAGTTACCGAACCTAATCGCATATTTATGAGTGAACAAGTAGAAAAATGGATTGAAAATAAAGTTTGTCGTCATTCAAATTCCTCTTATGGAGCACCTGCATTTGTTATAGAACAACCATTCCACATATCAACGCCTAAGCGTGTCGTTATTGATTATTCTCGTACCATTAATCAAGTAACGATAAAAGATCCATTTCCTATAGATCAAATGGATGAAATGTTAAAGAAATTGGCTGGCAAAAAATATAAAACCGTTGTTGATATCAAACAAGCGTTTAATCACATTAAAATAAAAGAAGAGGATGTATTTAAAACAGCAGCAGTAACACCAGATCATCATATCGAATTTACTCATGTAATATTTGGTCTTTCCAACGCACCTGCTATACTTGCTAGAGCAATATCGGAAGCTTATGGTCATTTACAGAGTATTGGTTTGGTAAAATATTATGACGACATTGGTGGTGGACATGATTCATTCGATGAACATTTGGTTTTCATTCGTAAACTTTTTGAAGCAACCCGAAAGCATAAACTCAAATTTACAAGACAAAAATGTCACTTTGCAATTAAAAAAATCAAATTATTTGGCAGAATTCTGGACGAAGACGGCGATCATCCAGATCCTAATAGAGTAATAGCGGTACAAAGATATAAAACACTTGATACTATACATGAAGTAAGAAGTTTTCTCGGTTTTGCTAATACCTTACGACGCTATATTAAGGATTTTGCTTTAATTTCGAAACCTCTTACTAATATTTTAAAAAAGAATAAAACTGATATAAATAACTCCAAAATGAAACCTGTTACATTAAATGATAATCAACAACAAGCATTTACGAAATTGAAAATTGCACTAACATCAGCACCATTATTAGCACATTTCAAACAAGATGCACCCACTATGGTTGAAACAGATGCAAGTTATGAAGGATTAGTAGCATGTCTTTCTCAAATTAATAATGGAAACACACATATAATAGAATATGCGAGTCGTACACTTAAGGATGCAGAAAAAAAGTACCATAGTAACGAATTAGAAGTAACTGCAGTTCATTGGGCTATAACAGATAAATTTCGACTTTATCTGACTGGAAAAAATTTTAAACTTTTAACTGATAGTTATTCTACAGCATACATTGTAAGTAAAGCCAAATTGAATCGTAAATTTGCCAGGTATGTGGTCGATTTAGCATCTTTCGATTTTGAACCCATCTATAGATCAGGGAAACTTAATCATATTGCAGATCACTTGTCTCGATACCCACAACCTGAGATAAAGGAAAATAATCTATGTCTTGCTATAATTCCAACATATGATCAAAATTTGGAATTAGCTCAAAAGTCTGATGCTTATTGTCAACAAATCACAAACAAATTGAAAAGCAACAATGATAACATACATATACAACAAATAAAACGTTCATACAAATATGATAACAGTATTTTAGTTCATGTCAATATTGAAAATGGTCGTGAAGTATGTAAAATTTTAATACCATTTTCGTATCGTAATATAGTACTCAAAAGCTGTCATGACAATGCTGGTCACTTTGATGCAAAAAAAACCTTAGAAAAATTAAAAATCAGATATTGGTGGAGTTCAATGAGAAAAGATACTAAACTATATGTTCGAGGTTGTATTGTTTGTCAAAAAGTAAATAGAAGAACAACCCCAGCATATGGAATGCTAGGTGAACGAAATATTCCTCAAGTTCCATTTCAAGTTATATCTGCTGATCATTTATCATTACCACCCACAAAAGCTGGTAATTGTTATATTTTAGCACATATATGTCATGCCACTCGTTTTCTTATTGCTAGACCAACGTGTACAACAGCTACAGAAGACATTATTAACACCATTGAAAATGATATCTGCAATCAAATATATATATACATATATTANCATTGAAAATGATATCTGCAATCAATATGGACCACCACTTACATATATTAGTGATAACGGTTCTTCATTCACCAGTGCAAAATTTAAATTGTTTATGGAAAAATATGGAATTGAACATCTACTAACACCTCCATATACTCCTCAGTCAAATGGTTTAATCGAACGTTCAAATGCAACCATAATATCAGTGCTTTCTAAATTTACATTAGAACATCCTAATGATTGGGACGAAAAACTACCTAATTTGATCTTGGCAATCAACACTACTCAGCAGAGTTCTTCAAAATATTCACCATTTTACCTGTTATTTGGATATGAACCTAGAGTTATTTCTTGGGAATTAAACATAGAAGCTATAAGATCAGACATCTCAAGAGAACAACAAATAGAAGAACTTACAGAAGCAAGAAATAGAGCTGCTGAGAACATTAAAAAAAAACATGAGGAAAACAAAAAACGTTTTGATAAAAACAGACTAAGCCAATCATTTCATAAAGGAGACATAGTTTTGTATGAATTGCCCTTATCTTCAGATACAAAACTAACACCCAAGTTCAAAGGACCATTTATGATTGAAAATCCAGTTGGTAAAGTATGTTATAGAATCAGAGAAGTGGACCATTCAAAAAACAAAAAAAAAGACACAAGAATAGTGCATGTACAATCAATTAAACCATTCATTGAAAGACCTAATTTTGATGATCCAGGGAACATAGAATTCTATGACACTACAAATACAATTCCATAGACTGAAGAAACAACCATTGAAACAAATACAATNCTCTTCTTTGATTGATAAGTCTTAAAAGTTTCAGGCTTTTGAATCCTCGAATCCTCGTCTTCATCAAATGTTAAAAGATCTTTATAAAATTTTATAATTTTACGTTTATTTGGACGTTTGCCAACATAATGAGGATTTGTACGTATGTTGATGTTGATGACAGGAGTTCTATTCTTTTTTCGATACGTCTTGTGGGTTTCAGAATTGTTAATTCTTACATTTTCTTGTTCACCAGAATTATTTACTATTTCGTCTGCATGAGTTTTTTTACTAGACATATAATAGTCTATAATGTCTTGTGGAATTCTTTCGATCAATACAATCGGATCTATAAGTTCAAAAATTATAAATAATTTTTTGATAAATATTTCATGTAAAATATATAAATTGTAAATTAAAAACAAAATATATTAATATAAAATAAATTAAGCTTACTTACAAGAATTGTTAATTCTTACATTTTCTTGTTCGCCAAAATGATTTACTATTTCGTCTGCATTGGTTTTTTTACTGGACATATAATAGTCTATAACGTCTTGTGGAATTCTTTCGATCAATACAATCGGATCTATTGATTCAAAAATTATAAATATTTTATGTAAAATATATAAATTGTATATTAAAATATATTAATATAAAATAAATTAATCTTACTCATACGTTTGTCTGCTTCGGATGGTATTTCCACATTAATTGAATTTGATTTGTTTTTAGTAGATATCTTAGCGTTTGACTTATTGCGAGTTTGATTTTTACGTTTCGAAATTAACGCATCAAAATTTTTTACTTGTCTTTTATTGACAGTTGTTTGTTTTTTAGTAATTTTCTTAACATGGCTAACATTAAGTGTCTTTTTTGCTTGAAACGTCTTGGAAGTTTCAGGCTTTTCAATCGTTGCATCCTCGTCTTCACAAAATGTTAAAAGATCTTTATAAAATTTTATAATTTTACGTTTATTTGGACGTTTGCCAATATAATGAGGATTTGAACGTATGTTGACGAGAATGGAATTTGATTTTCTATGTCCAGTTTTTAGATGGCTTATAGGCTTATTGCTTTTGGTTTTCATGTTTCACTATTCGTGCAGAGATATAAATTAAATATGTGACTACAAAAAATCAAATATAAATGTGGTTTTGGGCAATTTTTGTGGAGTTTTCGGGCTTCAGAAAATTTCCGTGTCACATCTAAATCGCCCGTGACTGTTAAAAAATATTAACTTAAACAATATAAATTTGTAGTCACGGAAACAAGAAGAGAAATTTATATAAAAACAAATAAATTGCAATAAAATGAAAAATACATTGGCCAATAATACTTGTAGCCAAATAACTTAAAATTATTATGTCCATTTATTTCAAAGGACATTTTTAATTTCGATTCGAAACTGAAAAAGTATTAATTTTACCATATTGTATTTAATATTTTTTTTTTGTCTGTCACTTTTTTTTCTCAGTTCTCACTGGATCGATATTTTTCAACGATGTATCAAGAGATCACAAATAGTATCTAGTTTAGGATATAACTCTCAAAAATAGATAATTCTCCTTAGTTTCCCGTAAGTAATCAAAATTTCCCCAAATAATTAAAATTGGTATATTTTATCATTTCATTAAATTTTTTTCTTAAAACTGCCAAAACCTTTTTTAAAAATGAATAAATCAGAATTTTTTTGTTTTTTAAATAAACACCTTGAATATTTTTCTTCTTTTGGGTGTAATATTATTATTTAAAACTGGACCATTAACCTGCTCAAAGGCGGGCATTAAAAATAGCAATTTCTACACTAAAATATAAATTTTTCAGCTTAAGTTATAAAATTATTCCGGAAATACTGTGTCCTTTAAACATATGTTAAATGAAAGCTTATGTTACGTACTATAAATTAAAAATGAAGAATTGTCCCGAACTCGATGGACTTAGTTTCACCTATTATTTCTTCCTCTGATATCTTGTTGAATTTCATTTCACTTTACATATTTTTGGTTATTTTTAAAAATTAAAAATTGATTAAATTCTGAATATTTCAACTGTAGAAACATTTTAAGCACCATGAGTTATAGAAAAGATTTAAGATATAGGAATAAGAGTTACATAGAAATAATCACTAAACTTGTATTTAAATTTTAAATTATAAATTTGACCGTAGACCTGCTCACAGGGGGCGATCCAAAATGACAACTTTTTCACAAAAAATTATCTTTTTCAACTTAAATTTTAAAAGTGTTCCGGTAATTCTGATACTTTTATATATATCTTAAATCAAAGCTTATGTAATATACTTTATTTTAAATAAAAAAAAAATATATGCATCGTGTAATCATTAAACATCCAATGAGAAAAATATTCATTAGATCTTAAATAAAAAAAAAAAATTCAAAAAAACAATTTTTATGATTAGAACAACAACATAAAAAATATAATGTACAAAATCAATGATAGAAACGAAACTATTTATTAAATTGAAAATTCTTGAACGAAAGTTCACGGAAATTATTACCGACTTGAAAGTTGTTTATAATACAACACTGTTGATTTTTCAACAATTATAAGTCATCCGCAGAGTATAGTTCAATAAAAATTTGTTTAAATTAAATCTATAGTCTCTGCGGCAAAAAATGTAAGAGTTATAAGGTAAATTGCTTGGTCATGATTTATCAAAATTAAATGTTGAGATGAGTTCATCAATTGAATCTAGATCATTTTGATCGTTTTTTCTTAGAAATTTTCTTTGTAGAGCTATTCGTAGATAACCTTTTATTTTTTGTAGGATTATCAGTTGGTGTATCAAAATTATTTATGCCATCAACATTGTTAAATAGTTCGATGTTATTTACTAATTTTTCTAGTTCGATTGTATTAATTGTTTTATTAAACATATAGGAGTCTATAATTTCTTATGGAATTCTTTTGAGCAACACAAACGGATCTATAAATACCAAAATTATAAATTAATTTTTTGATAACAATTTTATACAAAATAAATCATTTTTATATTAAAAAGTAATTATATTATTACAAAATGACGAAATCTTTTTTATAAACACTATTGGAACTTTAAAAAAGAATATATAAAAATAAATATTACTATAATAATTTCATTATAAAAAATATGACACTTACTCATATGATTGACATTGTCGGATGGTATTTCCACATTAATTGGATTTGATTTGTTTTCAGTAGATATCTCGACGTTTGACTTGTCAGGAATTTTATTCTTACGATTTGAATTAAGAGTATAAGAATTATTTACTTTTTCTTCATATTTATTTGTTAGTCTAAGTTTTTTACGTGAATCGTTAACGTCGTCGAGATGAGTTCTCTTCTTTGATTGAAAAGTCTTAAAAGTTTCAGGCTTTTGAATCCTCGAATCCTCGTCTTCATCAAATGTTAAAAGATCTTTATAAAATTTTATAATAATACGTTTATTTGGACGTTTGCCAACATAATGAGGATTTGTACATATGTTGATGTTGATGATAGAAGTTCTATTCTTTTTTCGATACGTCTGGTGGGTTTCAGAATTGTTAATTCTTACATTTTCTTGTTCACCAGAATTATTTATTATTTCGTCTGCATGAGTTTTTTACTAGACATATAATAGTCTATAACGTCTTGTGGAATTCTTTCGATCAATACAATCGGATCTATAGATTCAAAAATTATAAATATTTTATGTAAAATATATAAATTGTATATTAAAATATATTAATATAAAATAAATTAATCTTACTCATATGTTTGTCTGCTTCGGATGGTATTTCTACATTAATTGAATTTGATTTGTTTTTAGTAGATATCTTAGCGTTTGACTTATTGCAAGTTTGATTTTTACGTTTCAAAATTAACGTATCAAAATTTTTTACTTGTCTCTTATTGACAGTTGTTTGTTTTTTAGTAATTTTCTTAACATGGCTAACATTAATTGTGTTTTTTGATTGAAACCTCTTGGAAATTTCAGGCTTTTGAATCGTTGCATCCTCGTCTTCATAAAATGTTAAAAGATCTTTATAAAATTTTATAATTTTACGTTTATTTGGACGTTTGCCAATATAATGAGGATTTGAACGTATGTTGACGAGAATGGAATTTGATTTTCTATGTCCAGTTTTTAAATGGCTTATAGGCTTTTTGGTTTTGGTTTTCATGTTTCACTATTCGTGCAGAGATATAAATTAAATATCTGACTACAAAAAATCAAATATAAAAGGGTTTTGGGCAATTTTTGTGGAGTTTTCGGGCTTCAGAAAATTTTCGTGTCACACCTAAATCACTCGTGACTGTTAAAAAAATATTAACTTAAACAATATAAATTTATAGTCATGGAAACAAGAAGGAAAATTTATATAAAAACAAATAAATTGCAATAAAATGAAAAATACATTGGCCAATAAAACTTGTAGTCAATTAACATAAAATTATTATGCCCATTTAATTTAAAGGACATTTTTAATTTCGATTCGAAACTGAAAAAGTATTAATTTTACCATATTGTATTTAATATTTTTTTTCTGTCACTTTTTTTTCTCAGTTCTCACTGGATCGATTTTTTTCAACGATATATCAAGAGATCACAAATAGTATTTAGTTTAGGATATAACTCTCAAAAATAGATAATTCTCCTTAATTTCCCGTAAGTAATCAAAATTTCCTCAAATAATTAAAATTGGTATATTTTATCATTTCATTAAATTTTTTTCTTAAAACTGCCAAAACCTTTTTTAAAAATGAATAAATCAGAATTTTTTTGTTTTTTAAATAAACACCTTGAATATTTTTCTTCTTTTGGGTATAATATTATTATTTAAAACTGGAACATTCACCTGCTCAAAGGCGGGTATTAAAAATAGCAAATTTTACACAAAAATATAAATTTTTCAGCTTAAGTTATAAAATTGTTCCGGAAATACTGTGTCCTTTAAACATATGTTAAATGAAAGCTTATGTTACGTACTATAAATTAAAAATGAAGAATTGTCCCGAACTCGATGGACTTAGTTTCACCTATTATTTCTTCCTCTGATATCTTGTTGAATTTCATTTCACTTTACATATTTTTGGTTATTTTTAAAAATTAAAAATTAATTTAATCCTGAATATTTCAACTGTAGAAACATTTTAAGCACCATGAGTTATAGAAAAGATTTAAGATATAGGAATAAGAGTTACAGAGAAATAATCACTAAACTTCTATTTAAATTTTAAATTATAAATTTGACCCTAGACCTGCTCACAGGGGGGGATCCAAAATGACAACTTTTTCAACTTAAATTTTAAAAGTGTTCCGGAAATACTGATACTTTTATATATACCTGTATATATAAAAGTGTTCAATAAGTTCGGAAACACCCATTTTTTAGAGCCGCTATTGATTTTTTTAATAATTTTTTTTTTAGAAGCTAATTGAATAATTAAATGCATCTTTTACGATTAAAATTTAAGTTCAACCCTAATGCAAAAGGGTAGAAATCTACCCTAACTTAAGAAATTTAAATGGCAACCATTACTTTTTTTTAAATTTTCGGTTAGAAAATTTTATTTAAAATAAAAATACTTTTAAAATTTTAAAATTGGATAAATCATTTTTGAGATATTGTTGTTTAAAAGGATCAATTTTGAGTTTGGAAGCACATTTTGCCACAGTAAAAACTAATCAATGTGTAATTCCGTAGACATAATAATCATAAATTGCCTGATTATTGTTGCTTGGTTTATCTTAATGATCGTACTTGAGCATGAAACGATCAATAAATATTGTTAAATTGATATTGTACCTTATCAATGGAATTATTAAATATCAATAAAAATATGATTTACGATTGCATTTTTTTCACGTTTACAAGTGAAAGTAGATAGTTGTTGAAAAACATGTGTGTTATCAAATTAAATATTTTAGTCAATAACCCAATTGTATGTAGTTATTCGTCAAAATGATTTTAACACGTCTTTATCATTTTGCGGCATGAAAATTTAAAGGTTCTGTGTCAGATATTTTCAAGTTGACTTTTTATTTTTTTTAATTCTTTATAATTTTCTGTAAAAATTAATCAATTTGAGAAATTATTATTTATAATAACTATTGTACTATTGTCATGTTGTGCTACATTTTTTATAANTTTATTTATTTATTTATTTATTTATTTCATCAAAGATGATGATGATTACGCCCATTAGGGCAAACAGTACAGTACGGAAATAATAATACAGATAATTACTTACTCTATAACAATAATTATAAATATAAACTTTAAGTTAAAAATATTAAACTAAAATAAAATACAAAATGAATGTAAATAAATATCAATTACATATATAAAAGGACCACTTCAAATTATACATTGAGGTTATTTCGACATGTTAACCATAATATAGCTGACGAATCATGATTAAAATCAAAATTATTTAAAGAATTGCATAAATAAAGCATGCGATTTACAGGAGAGTTTCTACTGTAGTTTTGCGCGAGGGTAGGTATATAAAACATAGAATGATTTCGAAGAGATAATTGAGGAACATTGAAAGGTAATTTATCTAAAATTTCAGGACAATCTATTTTGTTGTTGAGTAAATTATATATCCATTTTATATCTAAATATTGTCTTCTAAATAATAAAGAGTCCATTTTCAAACTATCACGAAAATTTTCATAATTAATCCTATTTTTATTTAATTTGTACGATAAACAGGTTAAAAAGCGGTTTTGTACAGATTCAATTTTTTTAATTTCACTGGCTACAAATGGAGACCAAATAATTGAACCATATTCCAGCCCAGATCTTACTAAAGAGAAGTACAATGTTTTTAAACATT
>NW_026099572.1:250890-257710 GCF_025091365.1 Daktulosphaira vitifoliae
CACATGTGGTGTGGTAGGTGGGTGAAGCGGGGGGGAACCAAAATCCCCTTTTTCACCCTACTTAGGTCATACTTAGAGTACGCCCCTTTCGAGTTATACACAGATAACTCATCGCTGACTTATCTACACAAAGCGAAGGGCACAAACAGTAAGTTGACCCGCTGGGCGCTATACCTGGGTAACCTAAATTTCACCACGACACACGTACCGGGCAAACACAACGAAGCGCCCGACATGTTGTCACGTCCCGTCCGTTGGGTGACGTGACAACATGTTGACGAAGACGCCCTGGATGACAATTTGTTAGGCGCACCAATGTCTAGTCCGTCTGCAATCGCCGCCACTCTAGATAATATCTACTCCATTGCCGAGGCAAACGACGCGATCTGCGACCGACCCTTCACTGGTGGGATGGGGGGAAGTACGAGAGTGGCAAAACAACGACCAGTTTCTCTCTTCGGTCATAAAAAAATTAAACGCGCAACTCACCATAGCGAACGAAATACCGGACGTGAAACGTAAGGACGAATTTTTTTTGTTGGACGGTATTTTGGGTATTCGTATAGGCGCTGACACACCGGTAGTCGTTCCAACAGACAAAGTTCAACATATAATATGGCGGTACCACGACGACCCCCTATTATGTCACCCCGGATGGAGAGAAATCCCCCGAGTGGTTAAACAGCGGTTCTACTGTGTACGTAAAATCGTGTCACATTTGCGCGTGCACTAAGCCCTTAAACAGGCGCCCCGAAGACCCGATGGTCAAGCGCCAACCTAGACAGCCGTGGGAAGTAATCAGTATTGACCTTGATCATATACGAAGAAACACGAGACGACACTTAACGACTGAACACTGAAGAAGTGAAGACTTAACTAAAATTCTTTAATAAACTTAAAACTACAGAAGTACAATCTACAAATGTCGATGTACCGTCGTTCGTCATATTTACCCCAATATTGTCTTATCACATTTCCGGTCGGCCACGGTGGTCTACGGAAATTCCGAAATAACAATCAATACGCGCACTTGAATATTTTAACATACCTCTTACCTTTAAAAACAAAATTAAATTATATTATTCACAATTTATAAGTATATAAAATATACAATAAATGAGAAAAATCAACAAAATTGCAATTAAATAGTAAAAAATGATGAAAATTACAATAAAATTGAAAAAATTGCAAAAAGTTGCACTAAAAACTTTTAGATATAAATTCGAACTCGCATAAGATGAATTTAAAACCTACTTAAAAACAAATCCAAGCAATAGAAAAAAAATTGCAAATGCAACAACATCCGAGCCCTAATTATAACTTACATAATTGACAAGTTTAGTTAACAGATAGTTATTTCATTAAGAAAATTATTGATTGACAACAACTTTTGTTATCAAAAGTTATGTTACATTTATCTTAATGCAATTCTGTGCCTCGCAACTTAAACCCTACCAAAGTATCAAAACATCCATAATTCCTGAAATATTAGTTAATTATGTATGTTCCCATTAAAAAAACAGAGTTGGTACTCGCATAAAGGAAAATGGTTGGACAAAATAATTATTTAAACATTTAAAATGCGAGGAAAAATATTAATTAAATAAGCCAAAAAACAAAATTCCAAAATTATTACATAACAATAAATTTAATCAATCATATAGTCTTAACCGTCCTATTTAACTTAGAATTATTTGTAGGGGAAGACATTATTCAAACATCGAGTAGGTTTTGAGCATTTTAATTTAACATTTAATTATTAAGTGTGTAGTCCACATATTTTTACTTATGTGATCACAATACTTAAACTTGTTAAGTATTCGAATACTAGTATTTAAATTCATTTGGGACGTATTTGTATAAAAATATTAAATAATTTTTAATGTAACATGCAGCTAAATAGCTGCCTTAATCATTATGACTCCTTAAATAATGAAAATTATTATTCTTGTTAAAAAATATGTGTAAAATTTTGTGATTTTTGAAAGCACTTACTAAGAATTACGCCGATAAGAAACCCCAAAGGTATGAATTATACTTAATATTAGTGTATGTTGTCTGATCAACAAAAAAAAACTATTTTGAATAAATATCCAAATGTTTTTATGCTTCACAATACACTAATACTTAGTAGTACCCCAGTTGTAGTCTTCAGTGTATGTAATGTCATTTTAATAAGTCTCATTTTTCTTCTTAGGAAAATGAAAAAGTCGTGTTTTATAAATTAAACTAAATATTAATATAAAGAATAAATAGTTTAAAATTTTCAATGAAATAAATACATAGTTTTATTTTTTCGATAAAATTTGGTATTTTTAAAATTAAAAAATAAGAGTTATTTTATTAAGTATAAGGATGTCTAAAGACTTATATTTCATAATTAATTAGTTTAATAAAATTTTAAATAAGGAATAACTGTAATTTTTTGAGCATAAAAATCTTCTATTTTGTAAAAAAAAAGAATATTTGAAATACTTTTAAAAGCTATTTGTATTTTCAACAGAAGAATACTTTTCAATATTAGTATTTGAATTTGTATTTTAAATACATTTTAATAGAATTCTTAATAAGCCCGCTAATATTTCACTAAATGCACACACAAAATTCAAATAATTTATAAAAATACAAGTGAAATAAAAGTCAATTATTTTTAATCAATATATTGATTACATTTTTAAAATTTATGTATATAAAAATATACAACCATGGCTATCGAAATATTATTTAAAAATTGTTAGTTTTTTTATTTATTTTTACTAAATAATATTTTGATAGAAATGACTATTAGCTAGTAGAAATTGAAATATTCTTATTTTATCAATTTTTAAAAATTACTTTTTATTACAGTGGTAGATTTTTATTTAGAAATTAGATCTTAATACCTAGGCTTAAAATATAATATTTCACCTATCTTAAAATTATAATACTTATTTCGGTATCAAATACAAAATAATAGTACTCATTTAAGTTCTAAAAACTGTAAAAGTTCTTTTATTTTTAGTGACTATATCGCTAATAAAATAAGTTTATCTAATTAAAAAAGCTAATGAACTAAAAATTAGTTTATTTAACATTTTACTTTCTGATGGCTGTCTGCATTGGTGCACTACACATACTGTTACTACTACTACGCAACATAACGGTGTCTCAACAACAAAACAAAGAAATGTCGGTAAAATGTGACCAGACTTACTATCACATGCAACTACTAATTGAATCATATTTTAGCTTGATTATAAATTCAAGATGCTATGGTGTTTTAAAGTTTGATTTTGTGAAAATTTGGGTATAAATTTATAGTTTTTTACACTTAAATGTAGAAAAATATTTCTTAATTAAGTCATTGTAAAAGTTATTCAGGTTAAAAATTAGATTTTCCAGTATTGTATTACCTTCTCCGTATTTTTAACTATCTTGTGACATTCTATTATTATTTTTTTTTACAGTTATGATAAAATCTAAGCAAATATAAATGCTTGCACACATTCAAAAATGAAAAATACGCGTTATCAAAATAATTTTTAAGATCGGTTTCAAAATACTTAGATATAGGGACACCCTTTTTTTGGGGGTCAATTTTATAATTTTAATATGTGAAAGGTCAAGAGAAAACCAAGGTATGTTAATTTTATCAAAATTACAATTTTTGTGATCAATAATTTAAAAGTTTTTTGTGCCAGAAAACAAACAGGTAGGTGAACTGAAATTTGGATTAAAATAATTGAGTGTTGGCCAAAATCGTTACATTCCTTGTTCTTTTTCTGTTTTGACTCGACTATTTTGTACTCTATCTTTGACTTACTTAATGACATAACATAGATAAATTAGATAAATATTAATTGAAAATATTATATACATTAATTTTGTTCTTATATACAGGGTGGCCCAGCACTACTGACAAATTAAATAACTTTTGATCCAGTTAATATTTTTAGCTGATTTTTTTTTAATAATAGTTATACGTTAGGTCTTTAGCTATATCACAATAGTTAATTTTTTTACATTTTATTAAAAATATTAANACGTTAGGTCTATAGCTATATCTCAATAATTAATTTTTTTACATTTTATTAAAAATATTAATTATTTTTAAATTTTAAATAAAATGTAAAAAAAAAATCTAAGATAGCTATTTTGTAGAATAGAATTTAAGAAAAATTTTAGTAAAAAAATATCTTATTAATATTCAGTAGTAAATATTCTGTAGCATTTTAAAGTTCGTAAAAATTTGAATTTTCATGTATAATTTTACGGTATTAAACAATGAAATACGTAGTGAGAATAGGACAGAAGAAAACGCTATCTTTTCGTGATTACTATAATTTGGAAGTGTGTAACTTTTTACATGAAAATGACTTATACTTTTGAATTTAATTATGTTTAATTTATATTAAAAAATCTATCTAAAACAATTTAAAAAAATTAAATGTAAAATATTTTTAACATTTAAATGTATAGTACTACTCCAAATTTATCATGTACTTGTCGCATAGATCAAAAAAATATATTTAAAAAAAAGTATTATAGTTGTATACTGATAGTGATATTGTTAAGTTGTTTTTTTCTATCAAATATTTGTATACGTACGCTTGTATTAGTTTTAAAATTTGCTTAATTAGACATAACAATAAAATTTGTGTTAGTTTTTTAAGCACATAGTCAGTGAGAAAAAATGATTTCTTTATGAAATCAAATGTAGAAATACTTTTGTCTATCATGTCAAAAAGGTTTATGAGCTATTTCCGAATTAAAACTACTAATTTCACATTTTTTAGCTGAAATTAATGATCTTAAAAATAGTAGTGTATCCTGTACTAATTTTGAAGAGTTTATAATAAGCGAATTAAATTTGAGTACCTCAAAATCATCTACTTTTAATGTTCTGAAATCTACTACAGATGAAATTGCTGATAGAATTAGACATGTAGACATTAGACAATGAATATTTGGTTTCTAATGTTAGTAGTGTCATTGTCAATGAATCCTCTATCAAGCAATATTAAAATTGATACATTTGGTTTAACATATTACATGTTACAAATTCAAAATCCTGCCCTGACTATTTAAAATTGTGTTACCTACACCATATGATGCATTTAAAATATTAAGAAATACATATAAATTACAATCAATACATACTTCGTTTGTAGTCTTTATCAGTTTTAACTGCACAATTTTTTTAATAAATTACTTGATTTATATACAACGAGTTATATTGTACATTTTGCTATATTTGATCGCTTAAGAAACAAACCCAACTATCTTACATTTTGGTCAAAATGCGTTAGTAATATAATATTTAATATTTCCCAGGTATTTGAATAAGATCTCAAATTTTTTATAAAATCAATAAGCATCGCTGTAATCAAATAATAAAAAATCATCACAAGTACTTTAAATTACATAGAAAACTATTTTTCCTCACCAATAAAATTAACAAAAATGATATAGATGTGTTGCTTCTTAATCAAAGATTTATCGACTATTTTAAATTAAATTCTATGCCAAAACAATAGTTTTTTTCATTATATGAATGTTGAAGTTCAGTTTTTAGACTACTGAAACTTATGGTAACATTTAAAATGAATTACTTAAATTAGAATAACTATAAGAAATTAATGTTACTAATAAAATTAATTACTAATTAATAACAATCAATTATTAATTCACATGTTCTTTTAATTGAGGTTGTTGATTGTATAATTTTATATAAAACATAATAAACAAATACAAAAATAAAGTGAGATCAGCGATTACGTACATCACAAATAATTTAGGAAACTTGTAATCAAACACATACAATGCTGCTTCATATGTCATTATTATAAGAAATTAAACCTTTAAAAAATATAAAATAAACATATTACAGTAGAACTCCAATTATCCGAACTCCGATCATCCGAATCGCCGATTATCCGAATCACTTTCAGAAAAAATCAGAATTTACGTACATCACAAATAATTTAGGAAACTTGCAATCAAACACATACAATCCTGCTTCATATGTCATTATTATAAGAAATTAAACCTTTAAAAAATATAAAATAAACATATTAATACAATAAATGTTATATTTCAGTAGTATATTTTTAACTAACAATTTGCATACGAGTCAAATACTTTTTCCGTCACAAATATTTTTGCATATGAGGTCCTAATGCTGATAAGAAGTAGTAGCTATACATAATAACATGGATAAATGAATTAAGAAGACCACCGAAAAGTAATTGTTCACCTACAAATAAACATGTGTACATATATATTTAAATAACTATATTTTCACACATAAAAAGGAAAAATATACTAGAAAATATCATTCAACTTTATCATACTATCTTATTAAATACATCATTTTTGCTCACCCTTATAAATTCTATAAAATTATTTCTTACCTTTTATAAATTTTAAATATGCCCAACATGTTNTTACCTTTTATAAATTTTAAATATGCCCAACATGTTATTGCCATAATTACATGATGATAGGCATGCAAAGAGGTAACTCGTGATTGTTTTTTCCTTATAACGAAGAATATCTGAAAAAGTGTGTAACCAGTAATTTTATATTTAAATATTAGATTTTATTTTAGTATTATTATATTAATATTGTTCGAAAAAGTTACCTTAAATTTCTATGGTTAAGGATATCACATTTTTTTTGATAACATTTGTGGAATAAATATACATTATTTATTACAGACAACTTTATTATATACAAACAATTTTTAAATAAATATAAATTATTAAAATCGGGATACCCTTTTTTATTAATATAAAACCAAATATTGAAATACAGTTAAAATTATACATTATTTATAACA
>NW_026099572.1:257810-262363 GCF_025091365.1 Daktulosphaira vitifoliae
CTCCTTAAATAATGAAAATTATTATCCTTGTTAAAAAATATGTGTAAAATTTTGTGATATTTGAAGGCACTTACTAAGAATTGCACCGATAACAGACCCCAAAGGTATGAATTATACTTAATATTAGTGTATATTGTCTTATCAACAAAAAAAAAACTATTTTAANTGTATGTTGTCTGATCAACAAAAAAAAACTATTTTGAATAAATATCCAAATGTTTTTATGCTTCACAATACACTAATACTTAGTAGTACCCCAGTTGTAGTCTTCAGTGTATGTAATGTCATTTTAATAAGTCTCATTTTTCTTCTTAGGAAAATGAAAAAGTCGTGTTTTGTAAATTAAACTAAATATTAATATAAAGAATAAATAGTTTAAAATTTTCAATGAAATAAATACATAGTTTTATTTTTTCGATAAAATTTGGTATTTTTAAAATTAAAAAATAAGAGTTATTTTATTAAGTATAAGGATGTCTAAAGTCTTATATTTCATAATTAATTAGTTTAATAAAATTTTAACTAAGGATTAACTGTAATTTTTTGAGCATAAAAATCTTCTATTTTGTAAAAAAAAAGAATATTTGAAATACTTTTAAAAGCTATTTGTATTTTCAACAGAAGAATACTTTTCAATATTAGTATTCGAATTTGTATTTTAAATACATTTTAATAGAATTCTTAACAAGCCTGCTAATATTTCACTAAATGAACACACAAAATTCAAATAATTTATAAAAATACAAGTGAAATAAAAGTCAATTATTTTTAATTAATATATTGATTACATTTTTAAAATTTATGTATATGAAAATATACAACCATGGCTATCGAAATATTATTTAAAAATTGTTAGTTTTTTATTTATGTTTACTAAATAATGTTTCGATACAAATGACTATTAGCTAGTAGAAAATTGAAATATTCTTATTTTATTAATTTTTAAAAATTACTTTTTATTACTGTGGTAGATTTTTATTTAGAAATTAGACCTTAATATCTAGGCTTAATATAAAATATTTCACCTATCTTAAAATTATAATACTTATTTCGGTATCAAATACAAAATAATAATACTCATTTAAATTTAAGTTCAAAAAACTGTAAAAGTTCTTTTATTTTTAGTGACTATATTGCTAATAAAATAATTTTATCTAATTAAAAAAGCTAATGAACTAAAAATGAGTTTATTTAACATTTTACTTTCTGATGGCTGTCGGCATCGGTGCACTACACATACTGTTACTACTACTACGCAACATAACGGTGTCTCAACAACAAAACAAAGAAATGTCGGTAAAATGTGACCAGACTTACTATCCCATGCTATGGTGTTTTAAAGTTTGATTTTGTGAAAATTTGGGTATAAATTTATAGTTTTTTACATTTAAATGTAGAAAAATATTTCTTAATTAAGTCATTGTAAAATTTATTCCGGTTAAAAATCATATTTTCCAGTATTGTTTTACCTTTTCCGTATTTGTAACTATCATGTGACATTCTATTATTTTTTTTTTACAGTAATGATAAAATCTAAGCAAATATAAATGCTTGCACACTTTCAAAAATGAAAAATACGCGTTATCAAAATAATTTTTAAGATCGGTTTCAAAATATATAGATATAGGGACACCCTTTTTTTGGGGGTCAATTTTATAATTTTAATATGTGAAAAGTCAAGAGAAAACCAAGGTATGTTAATTTTATTAAAATTACAATTTTTGTGATCAATAATTTAAAAGTTTTTTGTGCCAGAAAACAAACAGGTAGGTGAACTGAAATTTGGATTAAAATAATTGAGTGTTGGCCAAAATCGTTACATGCCTGGTTCTTTTTCTGTTTTGACTCGACTATTTTGTACTCTATCTTTGACTTACTTAATTTTACAGGGTGGCCCACCACTCACTGACAATTTAAATAACTTTTGATCCAGTTGATATTTTTAGTTGATTTTTTTTTTTAAATAATAGTTATACGTTAGGTCTATAGCTATATGTCAATAATTAATTTTTTTACATTTTATTAAAAATATTAATTATTTTTAAATTTTAAATAAAATGTAAAAAAAAAATCTAAGATAGCTATTTTGTAGAGTAGAATTTAAGAAAAATTTTAGTAAAAAAATATCTTATTAATATTGAGTAGTAAATATTCTGTAGCGTTTTGAAGTTTGTAAAAATTTGTATTTTCATGTTTTATTTTACGGTATTAAACATTGAAATACGTATTGAGAAAAGGACAGATGAATGAGAGTGATAAGTAATAATTGCCTTATCTAATTTCTTATCATGGTATTTATGCCAAGTTTGTAATGTATACACACTATCATCATATGTATACACAGTAATCATGAAAAGATAGCGTTTTCTTCTGTCCTTTTCTCAATACGTATTTCAATGTTTAATACCGTAAAATAGTACATGAAAATTCAAATTTTCACAAACTTCAAAACGCTACAGAATATTTACTACTGAATATTAATAAGATATTTTTTTACTAAAATTTTTCTTAAATTCTACTCTACAAAATAGCTATCTTAGATTTTTTTTTTACATTTTATTTAAAATTTAAAAATAATTAATATTTTTAATAAAATGTAAAAAAATTAATTATTGAGATATAGCTATAGACCTAACGTATAACTATTATTTAAAAAAAAAAATCAACAAAAAATATTAACTGGATCAAAAGTTATTTAAGTTGCCAGTGAGTGATGGGCCATTCTGTATAACATAGATAAATTATATAATTTTTTTCTTGTATATATATATATATATCTTTTTTATTTTATTTTAGAAAAGTTAAAAAACTTACTTAAAAAACTGACCAATAATTAGTTATTCGTTTATCACTAATAAAAATTACAAATAGAAAAATTGTTTAAATTAAAATAAGTTGAACAAAAATAAACAAATCTAAAGTTTACACAACGTTTCTTCTTGTAAACTATAAATATAATAGTGTTTGAGCGGATATAAATTAAGTAATACCAAAGTAGCGCTATTGAAGTTCGAGGTGAACAACAAATACATAATTACTATTAGAGAAATATTGTTGAGAACGTGCGTTCGCTGAAATAAATAGGGGGCAGTTGCCTCTACCCTTTGGTTTTTCGCTAAATCAGGTTGTATAATTAATTTATTTGAGTATAACAAAATTTAGCAAATTAATTTTTTTTTAACTAAAAGAAAAATTGTATTATGAAGCTAGGATATCGCATAAGACGCCAGACGCTTCTCTCCACTTCAACCTCCCGCACTTTCAAAAGTATATTGAAAAGATAGCGTTTTCTTCTGTCCTTTTCTCAATACGTATTTCAATGTTTAATACCGTAAAATAATACATGAAAATTCAAATTTTCACAAACTTCAAAACGCTACAGAATATTTACTACTGAATATTAATAAGATATTTTTTTACTAAAATTTTTCTTAAATTCTACTCTACAAAATAGCTATCTTAGATTTTTTTTTTACATTTTATTTAAAATTTAAAAATAATTAATATTTTTAATAAAATGTAAAAAAATTAATTATTGACATATAGCTATAGACCTAACGTATAACTATTATTTAAAAAAAAAATCAACAAAAAATATTAACTGGATCAAAAGTTATTTAAGTTGCCAGTGAGTGATGGGCCATTCTGTATAACATAGATAAATTATATAATTTTTTTCTTGTATATATATATATATATATATCTTTTTTATTTTATTTTAGAAAAGTTAAAAAACTTACTTAAAAAACTGACCAATAATTTGTTATTCGTTTATCACTAATAAAAATTACAAATAGAAAAATTGTTTAAATTAAAATAAGTTGAACAAAAATAAACAAATCTAAAGTTTACACAACGTTTCTTCTTGTAAACTATAAATATAATAGTGTTTGAGCGGATATAAATTAAGTAATACCAAAGTAGCGCTATTGAAGTTCGAGGTGAACAACAAATACATAATTACTATTAGAGAAATATTGTTGAGAACGTGCGTTCGCTGAAATAAATAGGGGGCAGTTGCCTCTACCCTTTGGTTTTTCGCTAAATCAGGTTGTATAATTAATTTATTTGAGTATAACAAAATTTAGCAAATTAATTTTTTTTTAACTAAAAGAAAAATTGTATTATGAAGCTAGGATATCGCATAAGACGCCAGACGCTTCTCTCCACTTCAACCTCCCGCACTTTAACCTGTGTCTTACATCCTCGTCAATACGTCCACTCTTTTGCATAACTGATCCTAAATACTTAAACTTAATATCTAAAAAAATTAAATGTTAATAGTGATTAAAATCACTATCATAAGAAACGCTTCGATGTAAATCTGTAAATAGTGTTTCATTTAAAGAAATTGGTGGATTATTCCAAAAGCAACAACAACTTTTATTTCTTTAATTATATCCTGATTAGTAGTCCTTTGATTTTAAAATATAATATATGAATAAATACTAATTATAGTTATTAAATTTAGAAAGAAATTGATATTTAATAGTTTTAGCTTCGATGCGAAGCTGAGAAGGTATTGGTTTTACTATGATGTGGTTTTTTTTTTT
>NW_026099572.1:262409-277360 GCF_025091365.1 Daktulosphaira vitifoliae
TTTGACCTCTGGACTTGTCTTCATGGTACCTACGGCTACCGAATGCTATTTTTGTGTGAAAATTCTCGATTTTATAATTTACATTTTTTACTTTAAAGTGCTATAACTTTTTAAAAAATGTATGGATCAATACAATTTTTTCATGAGAAGTAGTATTTATATACATCTTTCATTGGATATACTTTTTTTTTAAATCAGACTATTTCCCTATATATGGGGGGGCTTCAAATATAAAAAATGCATATAGAAAGTAGAACTTTTTCAACTTAACTTTTGAAAGTGTTCCGGAAGGTCTGACACTTTTATATATATCTTAAATTAAAGCTAATGTAATATACTTTAATTTGAAAAAAAAAAATTTGACCTCTGGACTTGTCTTCATGGTGAAAACGGCTACCGAATGCTATTTTTGTGTGAAAATTTTCGATTTTATAATTTACATTTTTTACTTTAAAGTGCTATAACTTTTTAAAAAATGTATGGATCAATACAATTTTTTCATGAGAAGTAGTATTTATATACATCTTTCATTGGATATACTTTTTTTTTAAATCAGACTATTTCCCTATATATGGGGGGGCTTCAAATATAAAAAATGCATATAGAAAGTAAAACTTTTTCAACTTAAATTTTGAAAATGTTCCGGAAGGTCTGACACTTTTATATATATCTTAAATTAAAGCTAATGTAATGTACTTTAATTTGAAAAAAAAAAATTTGACCTCTGGACTTGTCTTCATGGTGAAAGTTGACATCAAAGTTAATAAAAAATTACGATTTTTGTAAAATAATTTTTTTTTATATTTTTAACTTAATAATGCTCTAACTTTTTCAAAAATGAACATATCAATATAATTTTTTTTTATATAGATGCTTGATGTCTTTACTTATCATTTGGTATATTTTTTTTGTAAATCTGACACTTAACCTGCCCACAGGGGGGGATTTAAAATGACAACTTTTTCACAAAAAATTAACTTTTTCAACTTAACTTTTGAAAATGTTCCGGAAGGTCTGACACTTTTATATATATCTTAAATTAAAGCTAATGTAATATACTTTAATTTGAAAAAAAGAAATTTAACCTCTGGACTTGTCTTCGTGGTGAAAGTTGACATCAAAGTTAATAAATAATTACGATTTTTGTAAAATAATTTTTTTTTATATTTTTAACTTAATAATGCTCTAACTTTTTCAAAAATGAACATATCAATATAATTTTTTTTTATATAGATGCTTGATGTCTTTACTTATCATTTGGTATATTTTTTTTGTAAATCTGACACTTAACCTGCCCACAGGGGGGGATTTAAAATGACAACTTTTTCACAAAAAATTTACTTTTTCAACATAACTTTTGAAAATGTTCCGGAAGGTCTGACACTTTTATATATATCTTAAATTAAAGCTAATGTAATATACTTTAATTTGAAAAAAAAAAAATTTGACCTGTGGACTTGTCTTTACGGCGAAAATGGCTACCGAATGCTTTTTTCGTGTGAAAATTCTCGATTTTATTATTTATATTATATTTAACTTTATAATGCTATAACTTATTGAAAAGTTTATGGATCTACACAATTTTTTTATGACAAATAATATTTTTTAATAAACCCTGTTTCATTTACCATACTTTATCTTTATCGAGATATTAATAAGGAACCAGCAGATCAAGTAGCTTTTGGAATAAAACACCAATTTTTTTAAAATTAAACACTATCTAAAGATTTGCATAGAAGCGTTTATTTTTGATAGTGATTTTAATCACTGTCAGATATCATTTACTTGATCCAACTATGCCACGTCACCACTGTGCCGCGACCCCCCTGTGCTGGGTTTTTTTTTTTATTAGACATAAAAGACCGTGGCAGCTCTGGCCATTGGTCTGTTAGTAAATTACATTATTATTATTATTACAATTTTTGCATAACATTTATACATATTATATATATTATACATACAAATTATATTTCTTTATATAAAGTGGATTTTTTTAAGAAAATAAGTAATTTTTGAATTGCGGTTGGTTCAGGACTGAGGATTTCGTATAGGTGAGTGGTTCCGAGGATTTCCATACGATCTTGTTGGTTGTTTCTGCACTTAGTGAAAATGTGTTTGATTGTGAGTTGGACACCGCAGGTGGTGCAGTTTGGTGGGTCCTCTTTTACCATAAGGTGTCGGTGGGTACTTTAATAGTTTAATATTGTATAATAAGGAGAAATTATAAAAATAATAATTAATTTATGTTTTGCTTTACTTTTATGTGTATAAAAATAAGGGTTTGATACAATATTTTTCAATAAAAACTGTTTGTTACTATAAATAAATGCACTGGTCTACAAGGAACTTTCATCAGAAGCAAAAATATACTATTTAATATAACTTTTTGCGTTGTTTTAAAATCTGCAATTAGACTTTTTCTATCACTTCTAATTTTTTATATTATTACTAATTACATATAAAATAATAATTAAAAGAAAAAAAAATTTGTTATCAAATTTAATGAGGTTTAATTTAATATAAATAAATCTATTTTAAACAATTTAAAAAAATTTAAATGTAAAATATTTTTAACATTTAAATGTATAGTTCTACTCCAGTTTTATCATGTACTTGTCGCATAGATAAAAATATATATATTTAAAAAGACGTATTAGAGTTGTATACTGATGGTGATATTGTTAAGTTGTTTTTTTTTATCAAATATTTGTATACGTACGTTTGTATTAGTTTTAAAATTTGCTTAATTATAGTCTGTAATTGTTTTATATGCAATCTTAATTTTTCTTAATTAGACGTAACAATAAAATTTGTGTTAGATTTTAAGCATATAGTCAGTGTTATGCACTTACAGACAGTGAGAAAAAATGATTTCTTAAAATAATCAAATGTAGAAATAATTTTGTCTATCATGTCAAAAAGGTTTATGAGCTATTCCCGAATTAAAACTACTAATTTCACATTTTTTAGCTGAAATTAATGATCTTAAAAATAGTAGTGTATCCTGTACTAATTTTGAAGAGTTTATAATAAGCGAATTAAATTTGAGTACCTCAAAATCATCTACTTTTAATGTTCTGAAATCTACTACAGATGAAAATGCTGATAGAATTAGACATGTAGACATTAGAGAATGAATATTTGGTTTCTAATGTTAGTAGTGTCATTGTCAATGAATCCTCTATCAAGCAATATTAAAATTGATACATTTGGTTTANGAATGAATCATCTATCAAGCAATATTAAAATTAATACATTTGGTTTAACATATTACATGTTACAAATTCAAAACCCTGACTATTTAAAATTGTGTTACCTACACCAAATGATGCATTTAAAATATTAAGAAATACATATAAATTACAAAAAAAACATCCTTCGTTTGTAATCTTTATCAGTTTTAACTGCACAATTTTTTTAATAAATTACTTGATTTATATACAACAAGTTATATTGTACATTATGCTACATTTGATCGCTTAAGAAGCAAACCCGCCTATCTTATATTTTGGTCAAAATGCGTTAGTAATATAATATCTAATATTTCCCAGGTATTTGAATAAGATCTCAAAATTTTTTATAAAATCAATAAGTATCGCTGTAATCAAATAATAAAAAAACATCACAAGTACTTTAAATTACATAAAAAACTATTTTTCCTCACCAATAAAATTAACAAAAATGATATAGGTTGTGTTGCTTCTTAATCAAAGATTTATCGACTATTTTAAATTAAATTCTATGCCAAAACAATAGTTTTTTTCATTAATGTTAATTAATGTTTTCATATAAATGTTGAAGTTCAGTTTTTAGACTACTGAAACTTATGGTAACATTTAAAATGAATTACTTAAATTACAATAACTATAAGAAATTAATGTTAATTACTAATTAATAATAATGAATTAATTCACATGTTCTTTTAATTGAGGTCGTTGATTGTATGTTTTTATATAAAACATAATAAACAAATACAAAAATAAAGTGAGATCAGCGATTACGTACATCACNAATTGAGAAAAGGACAGAAGAAAACGCGATCTTTTCATGAATACTGTGTATACATATGATGATAATGTGTATACATTACAAACTTGGCATTAATACCATGATAAGAAATTAGATAAAGCAATTANTATTGAGAAAAGGACAGAAGAAAACGCGATCTTTTCATGAATACTGTGTACATTACAAACTTGGCATTAATACCATGATAAGAAATTAGATAAAGCAATTATTACTTATCACTCTCATTCAAAAGTATATTGAAAAGATAGCGTTTTCTCCTGTCCTTTTCACAATATGTATTTCAATGTTTAATACAGTAAAATAATACATGAAAATTTGAATTTTCACAAACTTCAAAACGCTACAAAATATTTACTTCTCAATATTAATAAGATATTTTTTTACTAAAATTTTTCTTAAATTCTACTCTACAAAATAGCTATCTTAGATTTTTTTTTTTACATTTTATTTAAAATTTAAAAATAAATAATAATTTTAACAAAATGTAAAAAAATTAATTATTGAGATATAGCTATAGACCTAACGTATAAATATTATTTAAAAAAAAAATCAGCTAAAAATATTAACTGGATCAAAAGTTATTTAAGTTGTCAGTGAGTGGTGGGCCACCTGTATAAAGCTTCTAAAATTAAACTCTCGAGATAAACTTAATCTTATACGCTATTTTTTTTAGTAGTGGGGATGGTGAATAGCCTACACACTCCTGAGCAAAATAATGGAACCTCGGTATCGAAATTTGTTTGTAGTCGACCCTATCCGACCCGAATTTAGAGCGTCTTCAAAACGTATTCAATAACTGGTTCAAAAGTTATTTAAGTTGTCAGTGAGTGGTGGGCCACCCTGTATATTATTAATTTTTAAAATTAATTGTTTTCAAATTATTATTGATTTTGATTTTTAATATGTTAAAAGTAATCATTTTGAACCTACTTTTTTTTGTCCTTTAAAGTGAAAGTTTTAATAAAAAAAAAAATGAATTTGTTACCATAACATATAGTTAAACTTGCAAGTTTGAAATTGACATTATTAAATAGAAAAAAATGAAATTTTTAAGATTAATATGCAATTAGGATATTTTATAATTACTATTTACAATAAATTTATCAGAAAAACGCACTATTTTTTTTACATTTTTATCATAATAGATCACTTAAATAAAAATTATAGTAATCATTTCTAATTATCTTTTGGGGTTTAAAAATATTTTACAATGGAAATATTCAGAACTTAATTAATTACAATGATTTACTTTATCAAAAATAACCAATAAAAAAAAAGTTATTAAAAAGATTTAATTAATTGAGCGTATTATAAAATTTGATTATAATTGTAAAAATCCATCGTTAAATTCAGGTGGAAATAAAAATCATTTTTTTTTTAAATTTATGACTTATATAGCAACATGTTACAAAAAAATTTGGAATATTATAGACTGATAGTAGCACACACAAATAGAGTTAAAAAATTAATAAATTACAAAGTAAAATTATTTACTTTTGTAGTTGAATCTATCTAAATCGACAATAAATACTTTATGAATATTAGAAATGAATGATTTTATTTGTTTGTATAGAAAAAGCTGATTAAGCTATGAAGAAATCGGTCCAGTGAGAACTGAGAAAAAGTAGTGACACAAAAAAAAAAAAAAAAAAAAAANGAGAACTGAGAAAAAGTAGTGAAAAAAAAAAAAAAAAAAAAATAAACACATCATGGTAAAATTAATACCTTCTCAGCTTCGCATCGAAGCTAAAAAATATTTACAAAATTAAAAAAAACCAAACCAAATGGAATATATCTAGGAAATAAACAATTAGTCGTTACACTATAACTTTTTTATTAATCAATAATAATTTAATTTATTTCATATTGTCGAAGTATAAACTTTTACATACATACTTTAACTTTTTGGGGTAGAATTGCCTCTTAAGTTTATTATGGAGAATAGGCTCGTAAATAAATTACTTTTAGTTATATTTCCCCATTCATGGAATCGAATTTAACGATACTATCACGGTTAAGTTAAATATTTCTCTAAAACAATATATATTTATATTAAATAATATACACATTTATATAATGTTTTTATTTTTCAATTTTATTTATTTTTTAGCTTCGATATAATGCTAACAAGCTATTTTACATCCATTTTAACATAAAATTTCTATTATATACAAAAAAAAATGTATTATTACTGTTACATATTAATTAAAAAAACTGAACCTGAGTTAACACAATAAATGTTGATTTTCCAAGGTTAAAGTTGTTTACATATTTATATCTAGCGCAATATTATGTACCAATAAATAATATAAAATAATTAACTAAAAAATAAAAACATGTTTCATAATTGATGTAAGAATTATTTAAAAAATAATAAATAATTACTATTTTTATTTTAATTGATCGATAAACTTTCAAAAAATGGTTTCCGGGGTGAACAGGATTGTAAATTAATAATTTAATTTTAACGCACTATCTAATTAATCATATTGGTGTAAATTTATTTCACAAATATATTCACGTATAAAAAATTGATATATAATAAAAACACAAAATTCAAAGAGTATCATCAATAGTATCTCAATGTGTATCTAAAAGAATCAAAATGTGCTAAAAGAAAATTAAATATATACGATGATGTATAATTTAGTAATTATAAGGTATTAAGGTTTTAGTAATAAGGTTATGATAAATGTATCAATATGTATTATCACTGCTTATTCCTTCATATGTAATTTTAGTTATCAAATAACTAATTTTTCATATTAATTTAGAGATTGTGAAATCATGATTACTTTATTTGTTTGTACAAAAAAAATACAATAAAAGCACATTTTTATTGTATACAGTGTGAAATTCACAGACTATTTTGTATCCGTCAAACGACTATATTTATTGTTTAATAATAAAATAAATAATATAATATTTCAGTAATATAAATAAATCGCATCACGTCAAAAAAAGAATGAAAGTTATCTATGTACTTATAGAAAATGAGTTATAATACTTTGATAGAAAATTGGGTACAAATAAATAAAAATTGGGACTAATATGACCAAGTTAAAAACTTGTGTTTAAAAAGATAAACAATAATATGGGGTTAAAGTGGTTGACAAAATTACCTACTTATATATTATACTATATATACATCATTTAAAATTCAAATATGTGTGTATGGTACAGAACGCCTTTAGAAGGATCTAGTTGACCAGTTGTTATAAAGATCATTGATTATATTATTTGGTGGGACAGCTGATCACCAGCATCTTGCTTTACTCACCCCCTTGCCGACCCATCACAGCAAATCGATGACCACCGTGTCGTTTTTCATCCATGGACAGTACATTGTCATAAGTCAGTCAGTCGTTTTGTTTTACGTGTGACTTTTTTTCTGTTGCAAGCGCCTTCGCTTGAATAGTAAATTATTCGGCCATTGTACGGCATAGTTTTTTTATTTCTTGTTTATTGCACCCTTGTGCTCAAAGTTTACGTGCCCTTGCACGCCACTAGTGATTGGGCCCTGACCATCACTAAATATCTTCATTGCCGTAGTCTCCTCTTCGCGGTCTGTTCTCATCTGCTATTACGTACCTGGATTTATACTCTGACTCGTCATACTCATATGTTCGACACGATTACCACAAGATCTCATACAGTCCACTGATCATCATCAACAACGTCATCTATACAGCTGAGTTTTATATTATTTTTAATGTTATTTATTGTTTGTTTTAATTGAGATTAACTATATGTTTTATGCCGCTTCGCCGGCCACTAGTATTTTAAGGGCCCCCCCGTTACCCCTTAAATTTAAGATACTCTTTGAGGAATTTCTAATATATGTGATTATTGGTTATTTAATTATTGTCTACTCTCGTTTACTTATTGGATTTATAGTTAGCCGTCATCTCCTAGGTGACCCACTCCCGCATCAATATTACCGTTTTATTAAACAGACTTAAGGTAAAACGGCATTCTAGTGCGGTGCACAACTAGCCGTCCTACGGTCTAGCTGCCTCGTACGCAACAATGTGGATGCCAGAATAATAGGTCTTTTTAAAAATAGTGAACTTAAAAATAAATCATAGTTTATTTATTTTAATGAACTGTTAACGAATGAATGAATTATTTTTTTTTAAAGTAACCGGAACCACATAATTTTTTTAATTGTGAACACGTTAAAAAACTGATTGTTTTATTTTGGAATATTATAATTTATTAAAGTATTTACAGATATATCCATGTCTTTAGTTTTGTGCTGAACTTTTGAACTCGTTACAAATATTATCATTGAAGCGACAGTTGTGGGCCCGAGGATGTATCTTTACTATCCTAATACGCCGGCATAAAAATGAAACATTAATTTATTTATAAAAAATTGTAATTATTGGTTTTTTTATTATTTTTATTTTTTTACAAAATAAAATAACTAAAATATTTTTTTTCAAGAATTTATTTCTGCTATTACTTATAATTATTATATTTTTTAAATTTATTTATGATATTCTAATAAAATTACCCCAAACAGGTTTCTAAAACGTGAAAAAAACAAACGTGGTTTTTTAATTTATACAACGCTTTAATATAATTTATTTTAAATTATGTTAAATGTATTTTAATTTGTAACTATTTATTAATATAATTCTTGCATAATAAATTGAGATGGCACAGGCTGTCCCGTCTATTATTTCATATACCCCATTTGTAACTAGTTGTTCTGGACAGCCAACAATAAAGCCATTACTTTTAAAACATTGGTGGTTAAATTAGTCAGCAAATCATGCCTGGCCATAAATTGTATATATTTATAGTACAAACAAAAATTTATAAAAACTAACGTAACACTTAGATGCACGTGTTCTAATTATTCATGATGACACGGCCACGACGTTGTCACCCGTTTGACACCCCGCGGTCGTGTCAGCTCATTCTCAGCCCCCGCATCACTGTAAACCGGACCGTTACACACACCCGTCCAACAAATGCCTACCGTCGAATACCCCGCCGCAATAATACGTCCAGTCAATTAGCTTCGTGACACCGATACTGTCCTATGTTTTCACCGTCCGTCAATACAACCGAACCACCACCGCAGTTTTTTTCGAGCAGTTTGACATCCGTCGACGAGAACCATTTCAACGCTATTATTCAACAATTAGTACTATTACTACTTTGGTTTTTTTTTTCTTCTATACTTTGGTGTTATCACTTTTCTTGCTTTATTCTCGTTTTAAATAAAACGGCTCGACGCCACCTGGAAAAATTAACCTTGTGTCGTCTAATCATTCAGCAACTACCTTCTGTCAAGTGACTCCTCGGCTCAGGATCAAAACCGGATTAACTTTTACAAAGGTAAGAAAATACTGCTGACATTTTATATTAATTACATAAATTTTGAATTTTTTTTAAAAGAGCCAGCGAAATTTTCCCCGTCTTCCTGTACTACGGATATTTTTAACGTCTATTTCACTGGTGACAACAGTGAAATTCCCACCCGGTCATATAAATACTATCTACCTCGCGAATAGTAGATTTCCACCTTAGGTGCATTTTTAATCACGGTATAAGTGGATTTCAAGCGATTACGTATTTATACATACACGCGCACTGACGACCTTGAGTCGCACAACGCCGTGAACTCAACCGTTTAAGGTTCCTCGTCGGTACCCTCGTCTGGGTACCGACCTTTTTTCAGGGGTCGAATATAGGCAATTTTGCGGTTTATACATGTTACGCAGTGTCGTTGTGTGAGAAATAAATGATTATTAGTGTGAGTGTCCATTATTGGGAGTATTTTCGTCGTGTTATAGTCGATAACAAAACCGGTTGTGTACCTGCCTTACTTTTTGATGCAATACGATTATGTTGATAACGACACACGTTTATTTTATGTAGTATAAAAACTATAGTTTAACACCAGCCTCACTGTAAATACTAATAGACGTATCATGATTTCACACATTTTAATTGATTATAAAAATAATTAAACTATTTATTTTCGACGATTAAGAAAAACTAAATATTTACAGAAAACAAGTTAAATCATATGAGATCCACATCGATTATTTTGAAGTTATAAAACTATAAAAAAACTAATTTTAATTATAAGAATTCAATTTACAAAATTACATTATTTACACACTAAAATATTTAAGTTTTATAAGCCTGTTCTTATGGGAAGTCCTTTATCATTCACTTATCCATTTTCAATAGCAAACCTAGTTTCTTCTTTCCCCGCTAACTCTATCGAATCCCATGCAGTTTTTTCAGTTTGCTTAGCAATATAATCATGATATTTTTGATACGTCTTATTACTCATACATGGCATATTTAGTACAGCAGAAAACTGTTCTAAATTTGTAAACCCCTGACTAGTATTCAAAGTAGCAGTAACAACTGCAGTATTTATACTATGAGAATCATTTAATTTGGGATCCTCTGAATAAATAATTTCTTTTTTTTTGCAAAAATTACATCAAAGTGAAATTCTGAAAAAAAAAACCCTTTGAACTTCAGTTTTAAATACATGATTTGAAAAATTACAAGCAAATAACTCGTGTTTAATTGATTTCGAACTATTAAAAAAATATTCAATATTTATTATTCTACGACTGTTTAAATTATACCTAAAATAGTTAAATATGTGTATTAATTTCATTGTAAAATAATACTATAAAAAATAAACTAACTCTTTTTGAATAATTGGTTAACTTCTGAAGAAATTTTTTTACAAGTATCAAAAGTTTGTGCACTGGGTGACAATGGTAAAAAATCATAAAAACTATCATCTCCAATTTTTCTAAAGAAAAAAAAAAATGTTTCTAATAAATTATATTTTAACCTTGCCCTCCTTAAAAAAATTTTCTTCGTGAAAAAATGACACGTTTTTGTGTCAGATTTAAAGAGAAATTATTAAAATATAATGCTGAATACATCAACAAGATATATTTTTTGATCTTTTGGCGTATCGTTGAACAATAAATGTCCAGTAGGTACAGATATGGATAGACACAAGCAAAAAACACATCATAGTAAAACTAATACCTTCTCAGTTTTCTATCGAAACTAAGAAAGTGTATGAAAATTATTTTTATATATTCGTACCTCACCAGATATTGTTTTATGACTCCCTATTTTTTTAGCGACACTTATATAAGAATACAACAACAAAATTTGTTTCTTACTATGTAATGATGACAGGTTTGCAAATAAGATAAAAGCAAATAATCTAATATCATATATACAGATATAATATCAAGTATGCATTGTAACTATTTTTAGACAGTCGGTATTGCCCTATGCAACCTATGAGCAATAAAATAGCTGCAGCGGATAACGCACATACGCGCACGAGCATGTCACATATAACAGCTACTGTTTGAAAACCATTAGATTGAGCGTACAAAACAACCCGTTTTTGTTCCATCAGTACGCGGAAACTACTGATGCGATAAGAATTCTGAAAACAAATTTGAATTTAGTATCATGTCACTTAGGTTTCGGTCAGACCACTTTTTTGAAATTGTGATTCCTTCAACCTAAAAAATTATTTTGAAAATTTTAAAATTATTCGAAGATGAAAACTGTAATAAAAGGTTAAAAACATCAAAATTTCAAAAATATGGCCTGACCGATACCTAAGTGACATGATGCTGAATTCAGATATGTTTTCAGAATTCTTATCGCATCAGTAGTTTCGTCGTACTGATGGAACAAAAATGGGTTGTTTTTGACTAAAAAGCGGTCGGTACCCAGACGCCTTAAGTGTTTCGATAAAACCGCTAAGCAGGTAGGGTGACCATTCACATTATCATACCACAGCGATCGTTACATTTAACAACCGGTCCCAAAAAATCGTTTGTATTATTATTTCCGACTTTCACAGTCATAAAGATTATACAACTCATACCGTAATAATTTTATTTCCATTTAGTATCATAGTGCTATAACACACCACTATCAACACAATATCACAATATTATTGCAATCACAACAATAACGATAATAATACAAACGGCCGGCATTGTTGACGTTCATACGCGAACACATAACGCGTATTCTCGCGATTGCGATATCGTATTTTCGAATAACAAAAACAAACAAGCGCTTGCGTTTTTATTTGGTTTATTGTGTTACTTTTCATTTTCGCAAAATACGGTAAGGAACGTTCATTATGTCTGGTAAAACATTGTCTCAAATGAATCGTCGGGAATTATTGCGCGAATGCGCTTATAGACAGCTAAATGGACCCACGACGAAAAGCGCTTTGTTGCCCGTCTTGGAGAATAGCTCACGCAGTGAGGGGCTAGACCCATCGAACGCCATTCTGCCCGAACGCCCTCCGCTTCATTACGAGACGCTCGCGACGGAACGCGAGTCTCCGGTAGACGAAGTCCCCGCGTTATGCCGGACCGTCGACCCAACCACCATATACGCAGACCGACCGGTTAACCTGGCGCTAGAGGACCCCGACGATGAGTCTCTACACGAATGGTCTCTGGCAACCGGCCGCCCTAACGGTAGTGTGAACGCAGCGTATACCGATGACTTATATAGGGTGCGTTCAATATCCCACGCAACGAAGGCGCGGTAAGACAAAGTTTACGCGATATGTCTCTTAACACACGTATGGTAGCGCGCATGTCAGAAGGAGAGAGAGCACTGTCCCGCAGGAGATCCGGTTCCTCTCACACACAATTACAAGTCGCGATTTAAATAACGAGACCATACATAATCCGTTCGTCACCGCACACATGACGCTAGAAACGGTGGAAACCAACCGTACTAGTTACGCGCGTCTGTCCGGACCAAGCCGCGTAACTTTTGGGCCCAACAACACGACTCAAAATGACGCGGCCCTACAACAACGCCTGACTGAAATCGAGGAGCGCGAAGCGCTTAACCTACAACGATTAGCCAGTCAGACTCCGCGCGCGTCACCTTCTTCGAGCGAACAGGCACGATGCGGTTTTCAATTTAGACGCACGCCCACAACACACGTGGCATTTCGAGACGAACACGTTCGCGCTACCGACACGCGATTTGTCTCCGTCTTCACCAACCCGTTCGCACACGCACATGGCGAGCGGGCCACTTAATTATTCGCCTCTTGTACGTCCCCCTTCCCCCGAGTTTACGGGAAAATATGAGGAGGACCCACGCGAGTTTTTGGATCAGGTAGAAAGCCTATTGGCTCAAGCGGGCATAGATCGCGATTTATGGGTAAAAACGGCCGTACAATTTTTAAAGGATATGGCATTAACTTGGTGGGAAACCATCAAGTTAAACAACATGTCCTGGCGACAATTTGCGAGGGAATTTCTAACCACGTTCGATAGTAACAGCATACAAGCTGAATTAGAGAACGAACTCATGACGACACAACAGGGGCCACATCAGCGCATTACGGAATTTATCATAAATAAACAACGTTTAGCGATGCGCGCACGCCCCAGTTGCTCAGAGCAGCACATTGTAGATCTGGTAGTCTGTCTGTTACGTAACGAATATTACGGTAACGTAAGAATGCGATGTCCGCGTACTTTAGATGACTTACGCGTAATCGCGAACGAACTCGATCGACCGATACGTACGGCGAGACTTAGCAATAACGCTAATCCGTACGTGGCTGCTATACCGTCCTCGCAACAACCGCAAAGAACGCGACCTCGGTCGAACCCACCGCCTGATTCGCGTCCCCCCCGACCCTGCCGATATTGCAGAGCAGATCATTGGCACAGCAGTTGCCCTAATAGGCCGACAGTTTCGGGAAACGGGCATCAGCCACGGAGAAATTAATCCGCTCTCCTGGCTCGCTCAAAGACACAATTTCGTTCACTCACAAACAAAGACACTACACAACGCGCAGCGCGAACAGCCAGTTCGTTCGTCGCCGATAGCGAGATCGAGTGACATGGAATCACAAGGGCTCATAGAACCCAGCACCTACCCTTGGTGAGCACCAGTCGTGCTGGCCAAGAAAAAAAACGGCTCATATCGCTTATGTGTTGACTACCGGCGACTTAACGAAGTGACCGTATCGGACGCATATCCCATGCCTAATTTAAACGAAATTATTAGAAGCATGAGGGGGGTGAAAGTTTTCACGACACTCGACTTAAAATCGGGTTACTGGCAGTGCTCGTTACAACAGAACGTACGCGAATATACCGCGTTCAGAACGAAAAAGGGCTTATTTCAGTTATTTAAATTTTTTCGGAAAAGTGTCGAAACACATCTAGACCACCTTAGCAAGGTTCTAGAACGCCTAATGCGTCATGGCCTAACATGCCACACTAAAAAGTGTGAGATCGGGTATTCTGTAATTTCTTTTTTGGGACACCGGGTGCATGGGTTAGGCATAGACAAAGAGCCGGAAAAATTACAGTCTATACGCGATATTCCGGTCTCACGCAATGTAAGGGATGTACGAAAATTTTTAGGGNTCACGCAATGTAAGGGATGTACGAAAATTTTTAGGGGTATGCAACTGGTATAGTCAGTTTGTCGATAATTACGCTGACAGCATCGAGCACCTCACTCACCTATTAAAGAAAGAGGAAAAGTGGTCGTGGTCACAATCACAACAACACGCTTTCGAGCACATCAAATCGGCGATATGCGACTCACCACGCCTCTCTTCCCCCGACTACACAAAAACATTCTGCCTACAAACCGACGCTAGTGAACTTGGCGTAGGGGCGGTATTATTTCAACACGGACAAAAAACGGGGGAAAAGGATATCGTAGCTTACGCGAGTAAAAAGCTGTTGGATACGTTATACCGCTGTGGAGCGCGAATGTCTAGCGATCATATGGGCAACCGATAAATTTAGGTCAGCAGGGTGAAAAAGGGGATTTTGGTTCCCCCCCGCTTCACCCACCCACCACACCACATGTGATGTAGGTGAAGAGGTGTGGAG
>NW_026099572.1:277460-315066 GCF_025091365.1 Daktulosphaira vitifoliae
TGAAAAACAACTTAAAATTTAAGAAAAAAAACTCTTTTACACATAAATAGACATTGAAAGTCGAAAAAATTAGAAATTCGACGAAAAATTGAAATATCATTAAACTACGTTCTAAGTAAGAAAAAACTTTAAATTTACTAAAAACAACATATTTACACATATATACACTTTGAAAGTCGAAAAAATTAGAATTTCGTCGAAAAATTGAAATATCATTAAACAATGATCTAAATGAAAAACAACTTAAAATTTAAGAAAAACAACATGTTTACACATAAATGCACTTTGAAAGTCGAAAATATTAGAAAGTCGACGAAAAAATGAAACATCATTAAACTACGTTCTAAGTAAGAAAAAACTTAAATTTTTAGAAGAACAACATGTTTACACATAANTGAAAGTCGAAAAAATTAGAAAGTCGACGAAAAAGTGAAACATCATTAAACTACGTTCTAAGTAAGAAAAAACTTAAATTTTTAGAAAAACATCATGTTTACACATAAATAGACTTTGAAAGTGGAATAAACTAGAAATTCGACGAAAAAGTGAGACATCATTAAACAATGATCTAAATGAAAAACCACTTAAAATGTAAGAAAAACAACATATTAACACATAAAAAGACATTGAAAGTCAAAAAAATTAGAAATTCGACAAAAAATTGAAATATCATTAAACTACGTTCTAAGTAAGTAAAACATAAAATATAAGAAAAACGACATATTTACACATAAATAGACATTGAAATTGAATAAATTAGAAATTCGACGAAAAAGTGAGACATCATTAAACAGTGATCTAAATGAAAAACCACTTAAAATTTAAGAAAAACAACATATTAACACATAAAAAGACATTGAAAGTCAAAAAAATTAGAAAGTCGACGAAAAAGTGAAACATGATTAAACTACGTTCTAAGTAGGAAACAACTTAAAATTTAAGAAAAACAACATATTAACACATAAATAGACATTGAAAGTCGAAAAAATTAGAAATTCGACGAAAAAGTGAAACATCATTAAATATACTAAACACATGCGTTCGCTTTACATTTTTATGCTTTATTTAATGATATTAAAATACCTATTACGATTGACACAGGTTAAAATATATGTTGCATAACACATACTTTGATACCTCACAATCAGATAAATGTGCAATATAGGCTAATAATAAGTTGACATTAGATCATTAAATATTTTAGGAACAACAAATATTGTCTTAAAAATTGAATCAATAAATTATAATATTAAAGCATTTGTTGTGAAAGACTTATCCTGTTTAATAATTCTTGGTAATGATTTTTTGGAACAAGAAAACAGTATCATAGACTTTGATAGGGAATAAATAAAATTTAATGAAAACACTCTTATACCTATATTTCTTGATAATAAGTTCAATTGTAATCAATTAACTTATAACTTTTCTGAAAAATTAATGGAATTGTTTACAGCATACGATTATTATTCAAACGCACATTGTATTTCAGCTGACCTTAAAATGAATAAGGTCATATCATTAGATATATGTATAAAATATGGTAATATGGCTCCCACCTTATACTAATTAAATCCAAAAATAGATGATGCTATCCCAGTTTGTGCTAATGGTAGAGTAATTGTTTTCTTAATTACAAAAAATTATTATTTTGAAAAGCCAGAATATATTAATATTTTAAAAGCTTTAATTAACTTAAAAATTGAAATCATAAAACATCATGATACATAAATAGCAATGCCTAGAATAGCATCAGGCCTAGATAAAAACGAATGGACAATAATTAAACAAATGATTTTTTCGACTTTTATAAACACTAGTATTGATATTTTAATATGCCATCAAAATAATGAGTATATTACTAATGATTGGAAAACTGAAGAACATAATTCAGTTATAAACACGGTTAAACAATTTTATAATAAAAATATATCAGACAAAGTCAATAATAATAATCAGAATAAAGATAACTTAAAATTTTTTAAATCTTATAAAAAGGGAGAAAACATTTATAGTGAAAATAATTGCGGATTTTTTGGAATTTTCAAACACACTTAATGATGGGAAAGATGAAAAAGTAACTTCTGTTTTTGAAATATTAGAACTTTTAGAATTATCTGATCTACCTAATTATTGGTTTAGTGATGATGAATTAGCAGCTATTGCGAATCATTACAATCATGACACATAAATTTTTAATGATACAGATAAAACTGGAATCATTTATGGTTTAGGTAATCGCCCACCTATAGTCTTATACAATGTAGATAAAAACACACACTGGATTCCAGGTACACAATCAAATAAACCATCAAGGGATATTCCTTTAAAAACAATAAATTTTACAGAATTTGAATCTATAGACAATTTAAAAGAATCTATTTTTAAAAACATAAACAAAAAAAAATTTAATAATATTGCCAATGATATTGACAATACTATTAACATTAATAATTTAATCATTAATGAAAATAATTTGTCTATAAAAACAAAAGATTATGAAAATCTTAATAACACAATTTTAAGCACTAACACACATACATACGAAAGTAAGCCAACCATTGTAGATATGGAAGGCAACACAATCAATATTTCACCTCACTTAACAAATTCTGAACATAAACAGGCTACTGATTTGATTACACAGTATACACATTTATTTTGCGATGATAATAGTTTAATTAAACCTGCAAATGTAGTTCCATGTGAAATCAAAATGAAACCAAATTTTACTGAGCCTAAATTCAATGCTCCTCATAGAATCTCACCAGAACAGAGAGAGGAATTAAAAAAAACATATAGATAAACTTTTAGAGGCAGATATAATAAAACCAGTTACATCTAACTTTGGAGCATCTGCTTTTTTGGTTAGTAAAAAAGAAAAAAATTCTTATAGATTAGTAGTCTCATACAAGGAGTTTAATGAAAGAGTTCAATCAGACTTATATCCGATACCAAGAACTACAGACTTATTAAGAGCATTAGAAAATTCAAAATATTTTAATTTATTAGATTTTAACAGTGCATTTTTTCAAATACCTGTCAGACTTAAAGATCAATATAAATTGGCCTTTACTTCTGCACATGGCCTTTATACTTTTACTAGATTACCTCAAGGTTTTAAAAATAGTAGTGCTATTTTTTAAAGAAAGTTAAATGAAATCTTTTCACCTTTATTATACAAATCATTAATTATTTATCTTGACGACTTAACTTCTTTTGGAAAAACTTTTAACGAAAGCTTAGAAAATTTAAAACAAGCTTTTGAAATAATGAATCATTATAATTTTTCCTTAAAAACAAGTAAATGTAAATTTTTTTATGACGAAATAGAACTACTAGGTCATAAGATCAATAAAGAGGGGATACAACCATTAGATAAAAATATTAAAGCAATCACTGAGTTTAAAGTTCCCCAAACTCAAAAAGATGTGAGATCATTTATAGGAATGTGCTCATATTATACATCTACGGTCAAATTTATAATTTAAAATTTAAATACAAGTTTAGTGATTATTTCTATGTAACTCTTATTCCTATATCTTAAATCTTTTCTATAACTCATGGTGCTTAAAATGTTTCTACAGTTGAAATATTCAGAATTTAATCAATTTTTAATTTTTAAAAATAACCAAAAATATGTAAAGTGAAATGAAATTCAACAAGATATCAGAGGAAGAAATAATAGGTGAAACTAAGTCCATCGAGTTCGGGACAATTCTTCATTTTTAATTTATAGTACATAACATAAGCTTTAATTTAACATATGTTTAAAGGACACAGTATTTCCGGAATAATTTTATAACTTAAGCTGAAAAATTTATATTTTAGTGTAAAAATTGCTATTTTTAATACCCGCCTTTGAGCAGATTAATGGTCCAGTTTTAAATAATAATATTATACCCAAAAGAAGAAAAATATTCAAGGTGTTTATTTAAAAAACAAAAAAATTCTGATTTATTCATTTTTAAAAAAGGTTTTGGCAGTTTTAAGAAAAAAATTTAATGAAATGATAAAATATACCAATTTTAATTATTTGGGGAAATTTTGATTACTTACGGGAAACTAAGGAGAATTATCTATTTTTGAGAGTTATATCCTAAACTAGATACTATTTGTGATCTCTTGATACATCGTTGAAAAATATCGATCCAGTGAGAACTGAGAAANGTTGATACATCGTTGAAAAAAATCGATCCAGTAAGAACTGAGAAAAATAAGTGACAGACAAAAAAAAATATTAAATACAATATGGTAAAATTAATACTTTTTCAGTTTCGAATCGAAATTAAAAATGTCCTTTGAAATAAATGGACATAATAATTTTAAGTTATTTGGCTACAAGTATTATTGGCCAATGTATTTTTCATTTTATTGCAATTTATTTGTTTTTATATAAATTTCTCTTCTTGTTTCCGTGACTACAAATTTATATNTTCTACTTGTTTCCGTGACTACAAATTTATATTGTTTAAGTTAATATTTTTTAACAGTCAGGGGCGATTTAGATGTGACACGGAAATTTTCTGAAGCCCGAAAACTCCACAAAAATTGCCCAAAACCCCTTTTATATTTGATTTTTTGTAGTCAGATATTTAATTTATATCTCTGCACGTATAGTGAAACATGAAAACCAAAACCAAAAAGCCTATAAGCCATCTAAAAACTGGACATAGAAAATCAAATTCCATTCTCGTCAACATACGTTCAAATCCTCATTATATTGGCAAACGTCCAAATAAACGTAAAATTATAAAATTTTATAAAGATCTTTTAACATTTTGTGAAGANAAATTTTATAAATATCTTTTAACATTTTGTGAAGACGAGGATGCAACGATTCAAAAGCCTGAAACTTCCAAGACGTTTCAATCAAAAAAGACACTTAATGTTAGCCATGTTAAGAAAATTACTAAAAAACAAACAACTGTCAATAAAAGACAAGTAAAAAATTTTGATGCGTTAATTTCGAAACGTAAAAATCAAACTCGCAATAAGTCAAACGCTAAGATATCTACTAAAAACAAATCAAATTCAATTAATGTGGAAATACCTTCCGAAGCAGACAAACATATGAGTAAGATTAATTTATTTTATATTAATATATTTTAATATACAATTTATATATTTTACATAAAATATTTATAATTTTTGAATCAATAGATCCGATTGTATTGATCGAAAGAATTCCACAAGACGTTATAGACTATTATATGTCCAGTAAAAAAACCAATGCAGACGAAATAGTAAATCATTTTGGCGAACAAGAAAATGTAAGAATTAACAATTCTTGTAAGTAAGCTTAATTTATTTTATATTAATATATTTTGTTTTTAATTTACAATTTATATATTTTACATGAAATATTTATCAAAAAATTATTTATAATTTTTGAACTTATAGATCCGATTGTATTGATCGAAAGAATTCCACAAGACATTATAGACTATTATATGTCTAGTAAAAAAACTCATGCAGACGAAATAGTAAATAATTCTGATGAACAAGAAAATGTAAGAATTAACAATTCTGAAACCCACAAGACGTATCGAAAAAAGAATAGAACTTCTGTCATCAACATCAACATACGTACAAATCCTCATTATGTTGGCAAACGTCCAAATAAACGTAAAATTATAAAATTTTATAAAGATCTTTTAACATTTGATGAAGAAGAGGATTCGAGGATTTAAAAGCCTGAAACTTTTAAGAATATTATATGTCTAGTAAAAAAACTCATGCAGGCTGAAAAGTGAAACATCATTAATCAAAGATCTAAATGAAAATCAACTTAAAATTTAAGAAAAACAAATTGTTTACACATAAATAGACTTTGGAATTCGCAAAAATTTAAATGTCAAAGAAAAAGTGAAACACCATTTAACAAAGATCTAGATGAAAAACAACGTAAAATTTAAAAAAAACAACATTATTACACATAAATTCACTTTGAAAGTCGAAAAAATTAGAATGTCGACGAAAACGTGAAATTATGTTAAACAAAGTTCTAAATGAAAAAAAACTTAAAATATAAGAAAAACAACATATTTACACATAAATACACTTAGCAAGTTGAAAAAATTAGAAAGTAAACGAAAAAGTGAAACATCATTAAAAACTTAAAATTTTAGAAAATCAACATACATACAGTTAAAGACACTTAGCAAGTTGAAAAAATTAGAAATTCGACGAAAAATTGAAATATTGTTAAACAAAGATTTTAATGAAAAACAACTTAAAATTTAAGAAAAACAACATGTTTACACATAAATAGACTTTGAAATTCGAAAAAATTAGATAGTCTACGAAAAATTGAAATATCGTTAATCTTATGAAGGGCATTTTTTTACGTATTACTTGACAAAGTTCCTTTGAATATCAACTTGGGAAAGGAAACTTCTTTGTATAAACTTTAGGAACGAATAACTCGATAGAATGTAAGAGTATCTCATAAAATTTATCAAGCGCACTATTAATGTCATCATAATAATATAAAATCGACCAGTCAGTAGAACTAAATAATAAGACATTTGACAATAATTACCACGTTTAAAATTATAATACCAATTCAAGGGGCTTGAATGCTGATTATTGTTACTACGTTGTAACTCAACTAACAAAGCCGGATGGTATGGGTCTAATGGCACCAATATATCTGTTGAGGTATTGACAGTGATCAAATTGTATTAGAAAATATTAAATCCAGATATGAATTGTATATATTAGGAATTGTGTTGACCTGATTCAAGTTTAAAGATGAAAAGCACTCATAAATAACATCTACTTTAACTGATCGAGCGCCATCGTAAATCATACCATGGTCATCATTATAGAATTTTAAACAAAGCTCTTTTTGAAGTGAACTAGACGATGTTGATTTTTTTAACGGTGTTCCCGGTTTACTGGACATGTTAATCATTTACTATACAATATAAAAAAATTATTAACAAAGACTAAGATTTAAGATTCGATTTAACACTACGAGTAATCACTACATACATACGTGTGTTCTATACGACAGATACAACTGAACTGCCTCAATTTACGATCCGCTTGGTTTACTTGGTCCGATAATAGTACAGGGCAAACTTATAATGAAAAATTTATGGCAACAACAATTAGAGTGTGACGAACCCGTTCCTGTAAATATAAAAAATGATTGGGAAGCGTATGTCAAAAAACATAGTTATATTAATAAAATTATTTTTCCGCGTAAAATCATTGGCGAGCAAAAAATTGTCGAGTATCAGGTACATGGTTTTCCTGACAGTTCCATTCGTGCGTATGGAGCGGCGTTATATTTACGCACCACGAATGAACACGGTCAACATACTATCCGTCTTATTTGCGCGAAGTCCAAGGTAGCTCCTTTAAGAGGCGTCTTTACCACGCCTCGAATTATGTGCGGCACTTTTACTTGCGCGATTGGTGCAAAAAGTGGTTAAAAATTTACAAATAGCTAATTGTAAACGATTTTTGTATACTGACTCAAATATTGTTCTCGAATGGATTTCATCATGTTCCGCTAAATGGAAAACTTTTGCCGCTCATAGGGTGGGCGAAATATAGGAAATAACTTCAAGAGCCTAATGGGCGCACGTGAAATCGCAAGATAATCCTGCGGATGTAATACCTCGTGGTTCTTATCCCGAAGAATTGTCTAAGTCGTCCTTATGATGGTCAGGGCCATAGTGGTTACAAAAAGATTGTAAGGAATGCCAAACCACGGCCGAGGCAATAAGTAATTTAAATTTATCTGAAGTCAAGTGTACTGAAAAGTATAATTTTATTAACTTAGTCGCGAATACAACACAATAAAATTTTTCCTTATTAAATAGGTGCTCAAATTATCAGAAAATATTGCGTATTACCGTGTATTGCTATCGTTTTATTTATAATGCCGGACGTAAATCGGATCGAAAAATAGCGTCTTTAGAGGTCAGTGAATTAAGTCAAGCAAACATAGGACTGATAAAGCATGTACAAAATGATTGCTTTTCTTCTGAAATAAAAAATTTAAATCACCCTACGCCTTTTGTTTCTTCTAAAAGTTCATTATTTCGTCTTAGACCTTACATGGATGAAAATGGTGTTTTACGCGTAGGAGGCCGTTTAAAAAATGTTGTTTCCATCGATATTTATCAGCGGCATCTGATTATTTTACCACATAAAAGCACATTTACAAGGTTATTGTTTCAACACGAACACAACCGTCTTTTACATAGCGGCGCTCAAGCTATCCTAGCGTTGATTCGTCTAAAATATTGGCCTATAGGAGGACGTAGTATTGCACGAGATGTTTTTAGAAAATGTGTAATATGCTTTCGTTTAAAGCCAGTTGTAGTTCAGCCCATTATGGGCGATTTACCAACAGACCACGTAGAACCAGTCCCTCGTGCGTTCTATAAGTGTGGTGTAGATATTGCAGGTCCTATAATGATTCGTACTAGTTAATTGCGAAGATCTCAACATGTAAAAGGTTACATAGCTATTTTTGTGTGCTTTGTCACAAGAGCAGTTCACATAAAGCTTGTCAGCAATTTAAGTACAAAGGCGTTTCTTAATGCATTAAATCGTTTTTTTGATCGTTGAGGCAAAAGCCGTACTATTTACTCAGATAATGCGACAAATTTCGTTGGAGCTCAGCGTCATTTGAAAGAAGTTTACGATCTATTTTATTCAAAAAAGCACCAAGACGCCATAAATACGGAGTTGTCTAAGCATTGCGTTCAATGGCGCTTCATACCAGCTCGTTTCCCTCATTTTGGCGGGTTGTGGGAGCGTGCCGTTCACTCAATGAAAAATTTATTATATAAGGTAATGGGTGAGTCATATTTAACTTATGAGGAATTAACAACAGTACTAACGCACGCTGAGGCATGTCTTAACTCACGACCTATAACTCCTTTATCCAACGAACCTCTTGATTTATCTTATTTTTCTCCTGGTCATTTTTTAATTGGCGACTCCCTTATGACAGTATCAGAACCAGAGTCCAACACTAAGCAATTAAATCGGTTGGATAGATAGCAACGCATCACTCAATTATCGTTGAATTTATGGAAACGTTGGAGCAAAGAGTATCTTGGGCATTTGCAAGAGAGGGTAAAATGGGCCAAAGAGAAAGGGCCTCGCTTAAATGTTGGAACGGTTGTTTTGTTGCGTGACGACAACTTGCGCCTCTGAAATGGAATATTGGGCGTATTGTGTCCGTTCGAGAAGGAAGGGATGGAGTGGTGAGGTCGGCCTTTGTTCGAACTGTTAATGGAGAATATGAGCGAGCTGTCCGCCAATTGTGCCCTTTACCATTTGAGGGTAATAACTCATCTCCAGAAGTTTTCATCCCAGTAGGTAGTCAAAATTTGTAAAAATATGTTGTTATTATCTGTTTGTTGTCAATTTATTCTGAAAATTTTTACTGTCTATGATTTAGTAATCTTTTATAGTATCTCTTTCTCATTTTGGTTTGATTGTTTAATTAATTTATGTGTTTTTATTATTATTATTATTATTTTTTTTTTTTACACAAAATGATTATATTTGTAGTTAAAATATTACTATTACTTTAAATTATTTTTATCTTTATCAAAATAGTTATGTTTAGGGTTGTTAAAATTTATCTTAAACTGTATACTTTATGTATTTTTTATTCAATAAGTCATTTTGAAATTTGTTATTTCAAATTGGCCGGCGTGTTCGATCCATATTTTTGTTTTTTTTTTTATTTTGTATGTAGTATAGTGATAAGCGCGTTTATCCTGTGCGTACCGGTTTTTCGTTTTTGTAATATAATAGTCGAACGACGTCTCGTCATCGAAAAGGACGGCACGACGTGCATGCCAAACATGTGTATACAAAATAATATAAACTAAGTTAAAAGTTTTATATCATGTTTATTAATTAGATAGTTAAAAATAATTCGAACCTATTTTATACAGTCCACTTTGAAAATGTAACATAATTATTAATGAACAACATGGCTTTTTTTCCGGTAGATCTACTACTACCAATTTATTATTATTCCAAAATTACGTACTAGATGCATTTAATAAGAACTACCAAGTTTATGTAATCTATACTGATTTCTCTAAGGTATTTGACAAAATAGACCAAATCAGTCTCGCAGCCAAATTGCACAACATAGGCTTTCGTAATCCTTTTTATTCTTGGTGAGTCTCTTTTATTACTGATAGAAAACAATATACAAAAGTAAAAAATTTTGAATCACCACTATACGATGCCAGTTTTGGAATTCCACAGGGTTGTCACCTAGCTCCTCTTTTATTTAATATATTTATAAATGACATAAAAATTGCTAATTCCCGCTTGCTTCTTTTTGCAGACAATTTAAAAATATTCCGAATAATTAGAACTCCTAATGATACAAAAGTGCTCCAGTATGACCTTAACCTACTCAATAATTGGTGTGTTCTTAATAAATTATACTTTAATACCAATAAATGTAAAGTTATGACATACTCAAGGATACGTGTAATTCATACTTATAAGTATTGCTTAAATGATACTGAATTGACAAGAGTTTTTAATATTAAAGATCTTGGTGTTTTTTTTTTACCTTCCCTATCGTTAAATGATCATTATGCATACATCATTAACAAATCATTTTCTATGTTAGGTTTTGTAGGTAGAACTTGTTCCGATTTCAACAATTCTATTGCTATAAAATCTCTCTACTGTTCATTTGTTCGTTCTATTCTAGACTATAACTCTGTTATTTGGTCTCCCTACATGTCTAGTCCCAATGATGATATTGAAGCGATTCAAAATCGCTTCCTAAGGTTTGTTGCATTTAAATACGGTATCCGTCGCCAACGACACACATCTTATTTACCATTACTAACAGTTGATATTATTAAACAACAAGGATACATTTTCATGATGACTTACTACTAATAGTAGCGTGGTGTTCACAAAGGCAAAAATCGGTAGCACTCTCACTCTCGTGAGGCTGAATACATGGCACTGAGTCAAGCAGTCTAGGAATTAACTTGGTTGACGCTACTAATAAGTGATCTTCTGGAAACACAGGGAGAGACACCCGTTCTGTATACGGACAATCAAAGTGCCATAAAATTGGTGAAGAATCCAGAATTCCATAAACGAACTAAACATATAGATGTTCGTTTTCATTATATTCGTGAGAAGTTCAATGAAGGGATGTTTTCACTGGAGTATGTGACCAGCAAAGAGCAGTTAGCTGACATCTTGACCAAGCCAACACCACGAACAAGATTTCAAGAACTCAGAGAAATGTTAGGAATTAGATATATAGATTTATANGAGAAATGTTAGGAATTAGATATATAAATTTATCATTTTTTTTTTTTTTAATTAACAATGTACGGGTGTATTGTTTAAGGGGAAGTGTTGATATTATTAAACAACACACTGGGTACAGTAATATTATTTAAGATAACAGTTTAATGTATTTTTACTTATGTTAGTATAGTACAAGGTCAAAGGGACACATTCCTTTTACGATTATGTTGTTTTACTCAATGCAGTCTATTGTATACATGTTTACAGTTTAGTCGTAGTTTCGCCGTATATTGAGTAAAGTGTCATAAATTGTCCTGAGCTACTGATTAAATTTAATTTTCTAGTTCATATTACAACTACATCCACTCCAAACACGTTACCGTGTCTCATTCTAGGTGGGACACAACATACATACTTTATTGTATTGTAATGTATATTATTGTAATTTAAGTCAGACAGCACATGTAAACATTACTCTGCAAACTGATGGTCGTCTTCCTTGTATATATTGGGCCTAGCCCGTTTAAATTTTTCTATAAAATAAAATAAATATAAAAATATATAAATACGATAGTGCTATAGTAAATAAGTATGTATAGTACAAAACAAAATATTTAAATGTTGTGCCAATAACAATATGACAATAAATATTAATTATTATAATAATAATCAATAGCAGCAATAAAATGCCTATAACATTTTAAAACAGTATAACGAAATTTATTGCTGTCTGAAAGATCATCTTGTTCTCTTTATACATTGTAATAGCCCTTAAAAATAAAAAGTTCAGACGTTTTTCGTTCTTCTAGAATTTTGGCCTTTGCAATTTTAATGTATTGTTATTTGGTTTTGTAAATTTTAATTATAAATGTGCTTTTGAATGTGGAAATCTACAATTTTTTTTGTTTTTGGACTTCACATTATTATTGATTTAATTGTAACTTTCTTTTAAAGCCATGGATGTCAAAAGCAAATAAATTTTGGCAATACAAATAGATTTCTTTAATTTGGTTTTTTTTTTAAGTATTGATATTGTATAAGCACTTGATTCTTTAGTTTTTACTAATAATTTGAATTCCAAAATCTTCAACTGGCGATCGTTGAACTAATTATTTAACCACCATTACTAGTATGAATTGCTTATTCTTCATCTTTTATAATTTTCAGTGATTTGAAATTGTTGAAATTTGCTTTACAATTGTAAGTTTTTTACAAAAATGTTTATTTTATGAACTAATTATAAATTAATAAAATTATATTACTGATTATACAATGATGTGAATTATAAAATTGCATTTTGAGACTTTAAGTTTTTACATGTAGACTTGGTATGATTAAATATAGAATATATATTATGAATATTTAATAACTCATTGAAATCATTAAAGAAAGTTTGCTTTCATATGATTTGTATATTTATAATCAATAACAAATTATGGATGATTGACAAACAAGTAATATATTGTGTAATATTTAGTCAACTTAAAAATAAATAAATTATAAGTATATTGTTATAAACATTTTTTTATGTTCATTATACAATGTTTCCTTTCACGATAGCAAGACCTCAGGGCATCCAACATCATGTTGACAGTGAAAAAAAAGGGTTTATCTCCGAAAAGTTTTACTTACAACTATGATTATTGTTAGTACCGGTGTTATTTATTGCTTACCACATGATTTCATATAAGACAATATAAACATTTTATGGGCATCGATTTCGCAATATATCGTGCGATAATTTGACTTACAGCAATCTATGAAGGCAGGGGAGAGTTTTTAACATTACTCTATAAATGAATGTAACGGAATAAACCTAAAGAGTAATAATATGATGCAACATCTATAATACAATTGGTGATGTATACGTCACACTTACAATGATGTACTGCAACCTATATGTGATTACCTCACCGCCAGTATTCCACGTTATTTTCATAATTTTAATATTTACAAGCGTTACGAAAGTAACAAATAGAATAAAATAAAACAGTATTGCTGTTGTAACTCAAAAAAAGAGACAAAGGAATAATATAAAATAATTAAGTTAAAAGAACATGAATAATATATAATATATAATATTATGTATAGATGCGTTGCTTGAGCAGATATTGAAATAATTGAGTTTCTTATAGTCTTAAGCTTAATTCCTTATTATTATTTTTTTTGAGTTACTTTTTATATCGGGGTCAGTGTTCCGAGGGTTTTCTCTTTCTTTTTTACTAATATAATTCCAAAGAAAAAGGAATATTACTATTCATATGTATATGTAAATTTTAATTTACTAAAAATCCAGAGCAATCGCCAACCGTAAAATAACAGCTCAAACGAAATCTGCTCTATATATTCAGTTTTACCAAAAGTACTTATTTACTTTATTATTTATATTAAAATTTTATGTTCAGCATTTTTGCTTACCTTTGAATAAGTATTCTTTTTTTTTCTTTTTTAAAATGTGTCTTTTCACACTGATGATGTTGATGAACTAACTGACATTCAGAGATTCTAAGTGCAAGTAAGCTTTTTATGCCACGTTAATCCGTCTTTTATACTTTTTTAATTCAATTAGGGGTCAACATCATTAGTGTTTCCAGATATTTTTATTGATTTATAGTTTAATTGTGATCAAAGTTTAAAATATTTTCTTTAAATACACAATAATATGAGTAATAAGATGATAACATAATATTTGTCACGTTAATACTATTATTACAACATTGCCGAATTAATAATTAATTAGTTTATTAAAAAGTAATAAGTAATAGTAATCGCACAATAGTTCTCAAATGACTAACGATGCTCTGAATTACAACAGTCGTAGTCGGGCCACTTTCCGGTTTTGCAACACCGAAAAATACCTTATAAACACATTATTATAGGCCGACCTTGATTACAATTCAATTTATGATTATCTGTTATTATAATTGTAAAACAATAACAAAACTAATTTAAGTGTTCATAACACAAGCTTAACTTACGATATAAAATTAAACTTATTTTAAATATTTTGCTTCTCCTGGATTAAAAAAAAAAGATTTTGAATTTTATCTCGTTTAGATTGAATAACCTTCCTTTATGATAAGGAATTTATTTTTCATATTTACTTTATTTTACTATGTGATTTTTTCTTGTGTCTGTCATTAATTTTGATAGAATAGAAGAGCGCATTAAAAATGTTTGATTACAACTATCAATAATAATAACTTACATTGTTAAAATAAGAGACTAACTGATTTCAAGTACAATTGTTAATGTATTGTTTTTTAAATCGATAAGAAATTCTTAACGATATATATTAATGTTCAGGATTTTTTTCTTATTATTATTGGGTTCATATAAAATTCTTGCATTATCATAATTTGAACTTAACAATTTTGTGATATTTTTCTTGTAGTAACACCGTCTGGTCAAGTATTATAACTATAATCCGATAAAAAATCCTAAATACTAGGTTTGGACTAGTTGAACCTGTGCTAGACTTATTCTACCGATTTTTTTATTATTATTTATTAGTAAGTGTTAAAATGAACAATAACTATTCTTTAAGAAAAAAAAAACTGAATATATCATATTTTTTGATTTGATATATTTGTTTCTTTTATTGAAACATTCTTACATTCATATTTTCAATAAAAAATAGTTTTAATGTTTGACATCTAACAGGCCTCCTACGATAGCCCAGGTTTTTTTCTTCTATTTAATTCAATTACATAAATTTAAATAATAGTTAACTAGCCTAGCCTTGTTGAAATATAACATTTTATAACTTAATTTCACACCCAACTTAATTTCATAAATGAGAAAATTTGATCACAAAAATTTAATTTTGTTCGTTTATTAAATTTTAAACTTATGTATTATTAAAAAGTTTAAAAGAATGAAAAATTAAATTATTGAACAAACATATAACTACAAACATCTATTTATTATTATATATAGATTTAAAATAGGTACTTTTACAGTTTCTAAAATATCATTATTTTATTAAAAAGGGAAATAATTATTTTTTTTATGTTAACAACTCTTATAATCTTCTTTGGTTCTCAATATGAATGTGGTATTGATAATATTAGATTGGGTTGGGTTATCGAGTATTTTTATATTAATGAACTATCCAATACAATAATAATAATGTTAATTAATTTTTTAAAATATATATATAAAATTATGCATAAATTTAATAATTCAACTTTTTTAATCAACAAGGTGTTCATGCAGATCACAACTTTGAAAGTGTTTTTGAAAATTAAATAAAAAAATATTTTATAAAAATGGTTTATATTCCAATTGAAATTTAGTGTCTTGGCTTAGATACTAAATCTCAAACATTAACTGACTCATTAATGATTCTGTTTTCTCCATTATGTTTTAAGTAAACAAATATTATGCATTTCATAAAACAAATGAAAATGTGATTAATTTGAAATATTCAACAGGATATAATGCAAACAAATAAAATAAAAAACATCTAACATAATACTATAGCCAATTTTGATATTATTATTATGGTTCACTTTTCGATTCTTTGGAATAGTTTTGCATTCTCCTTTTTGCTTCTTTATACAAAATGTCGGCTATTTTCAATTTAGCATTTTGTTTAATATTTATTTTATTAGGAAAATGAGAGTTATTTTTATTTATTTCTGTGATAGGTTCCACCACATTTTGCTTATCATATATTACCGTAATAATACCACCTGAAAAATATTGTAAATAAATACTAGAATATGTAGATACAGTAAGAGAAATTTACCGGAATCACCAGCTGGAGGAGGAGAAGAAGGAACAAATAAAACATCCATATTTTTCCGTAAAGTTGTGGGCAACGTGCTTTCAGTAATTGTAACTAATTCATCCATACTAGCAGTCTTTACTCTAATTTCGGGAACTGATTCTGAATAATCTGTTGAATCAGAATCACTTGCTGAAAATTTAGAATTCACATGAGGTTTATTCCATTTATTAATTATTTTAGAGTTCTTAGAATCTTCATTTATTAGATTTTGATTTTGACGTGCATAGTTCTTATGACGAAAATGTTGTCGATGATGAGTATTCGCTTTACGAAAATTACTATCTTCATTTTCGTTAATTTTAATACTTTGGTAATTTGCTTCTACTTTAACTATTTTTTCACGTACTTTATCCAATGTTGTTATATCTAAAATATATATTCAATATTATGATTTATTATTTAAAACATCAAAAAAAACTGACAACGACAATAAAACACTTCCCAAGCGACGTGCACTCAGTGATTTAGATACTATAAAATATGCTGAGTAATTCGGAATCAGTTATTTTCGCGGTATCTTTTCAAAAGATAAGTTGTCTGTCAAACCCAAATTATACGATAGTGCAGTTGTTAATTTGGATATTGACCGTGGAAAAGGAACGCATTGGGTAGCGTATTTCAAGAAAAGGAAGGACGTGGTGTATTTTGACTATTTTAAAAATTTACCTCCTCCGCTGGAACTTGAAAAATATTTCATCGGATTGCGCGTGAAATACAATTATAATCAGAAACAAAAATATAACATAAACGTTTGTGGTCAGCTGTGTTTAAAATTTTTAAAATTACAATGCTCAAATCGCTGACATGACACAACGTCGGAAGTCACATCAAGTTTTTTTTCACCGATAGAATTCACTGAAGCACCAGAGGTTGCATTGTTAGGATTTACGGTTGTAATTCAATTCCAAATATTGAAAAGTCAAACAATACATTCACTTTGATAAATACAAATAACAAGCTTCTTGAAAATAACATAGAAATTAAAGTGCCTGAAGGCACTTATGAACTTGAAGGCATTAGTAAATATCTAGAAGAACGTCTTCAGTCGTATAAAATCTCATTCATGTTAAAGGCTCATAAAAGCACTTTAAAATCAGAATTAAAAAATATCCGACAGATAGATTTTAGCGTTGAATATAGTATGGGTAGTATTTTAGGCTTTCATCGAAAGATACTCGACGCAAACAAAACACATATATCGGATCAAGTTGCTAACATAAATAATTTAACTAGTGTAAAAATAAATTGTAACCATGCTTATGGCGCATTTGACAACGGAATTCCGAGTCATACGGTTAACGAGTTTAATCTAGGAGTGGCAGCTGGTTGAAAATCCTAAAATTTTGATATATTATCCATCAATATCCAATCAATTATACTCTATAACTATGAAAATAACAGGTCAAGACGATAAAGCAATTAACTTTAAAGGTGAGCCTGTTACCTTACGTCTACATATACGTGAGGGCTCTTCGATTCAATAAAACTGTCGTAACACAGTAAAGATGGATAAATGGTAAACGAGTGTAAGTGCAAACTATGTGTACGAAGATGAATATGAGGAGGTGGTGCCTGCTGTCTAGGTATTCACGTGCGTGTTGTCGTACAGCAATCACCGTGCTCGGCTGACACTCCGGGTTAGCTGTGGTTGTCGAAAGGCTGTTGTTATAGGAAGGGAGAATAAGAGTAACACCTAGGTATGAGGTGCAGATGAAGTGCAAGAAACAAGTACTCCAAAGAGAGAACGGGGTAGCCGAGTATAAGGTGCAGACGAAGTGCAAGACACGAGTACTTTAGTTATTAGGAGAGGAAAGATAACAGAGTACGAGGTGCAGACGAAGTGCAAGACACAAGTACTCTGAAATGTCGAGGAAAAGAGTATATAGATTAGAAAAGGAATAAACAAAGACTTTACTTTAAACAGTAAGCCGGACAGCGACAACCGAGTACTGAGACTGATGAATGACACAAGGCACTGGAGTCGACTGACCANCATGGCACTGGAGTCGACTGACCAAGGTCTTTTGGGTTTTATAATAATTTGAACTATTACCAATTTGGCAATAAATATTATTTGTTAATTCATCAGTCTTAGGCAGCAGATGTGCTGTCTGTATTTTATTAAAATAATTCTTACGATTATGAAAACGTGACACCATCACAAAACCAAGAGTAATATTAAATTACCAATCATTAAACAACGATTAGTTGAAGAGATACGACGTGAAAATCTTGACATCCTTTCTGCTTTGGGATATACAATTAACAATGGACGATATTTTAGAATTAATGGAAACGCCGTACAATGAAGACCGCATAGTGAAATTGAATTATTTTTCCTATCAACCGTTTTCGGTTAGCGCACTATCAAATAATGATAAGATACGAATATGTATACAACATCAAGATGATAACAACCTTCCATCTGATTCCTATCTCTTGATAAATGGAGAACTCTCGGGAGTTCCTGCCGGCTGAAATGTAAAATTGGTTAACAATTGGCTAGCTCACTGCTTCACTGAAATAAGATATTTATTGAACTCAGTAGAAATAGATAGATTCCGTATGCCTGGGATAGTGTCTACAATAAAAGGGTATATCACGTTTTCACCGAATGATCATACACGGTTTGAAAATGCTGGCTGGAGTGTTGTAACTGCAAATATGAGTATGAAATTTGAAGTATGCTTACCTCTAAGGTTTTTATTAGGATTTGACGAGGATCATAAAAAAGTTATCGTTAATTGTCGTCAAGACTTAATATTGCAACAGAGTGGTATAGATTTAAACTGTATTTACCCGACAAATGAAAATTGATCAAGTTGTAAAATTATTTTAAACAAAGTTGTATGGAAAGTTCCACATGTAAGTGTGTTGGATCCCATGCGGTTAGACATGCTCAAAATCCTGGAAATCTCAACACCGCTTTAAATAGCATTTCGAAGTTGGGATCTTTATGCAAATCCCGGCCTACCAAATAGTAAAAGACAAACCTGGACTGTGAAAACTTCATCGCAGACTGAGAAACCGAGATATGTTATTGTAGCTTTTCAAGGGGATAGAAAAAACAAAATAAATACAGATAGTAGTAGATTTGACCATTGTTCGTTATCATCTCTAAAAGTATACTTGAACTCGGAATCGTACCCCTATAACAACTTGCGAATGGACTTTCCGAATGATAAGTATGCTGTACCATATCACATGTACACCCAATTCCAAGAGGCATTCTAATAAAAGGAGATGGCGTGTCTTATGCTGACAAAAACAGAATTCAAGACAACTGTACCACTCATTGTCATTTACTGTTCAAGGCAAAACGAAAAATTAAAATATGCGCCAGTAGTTATTAGATAAGAATTTGAATCTGATGAAAATTTTCCGACCAATACTACAGCATATTACTTAATTGTACACGACAAAATGTTTGAATATAATCCTATGACTAATAAAGTTCATAAAAATTATAATTTGTTTTTTTTTTAATAATGTAAAATTTTTAAATTATAAAATATTACTGATTACTTAAATATATATTTGACTATTAAAAAAAAAAAATCTGTTATTTACTTTAGTACCTTATCCTTATTTTATTTCATTTATTTAGTACATACATTCCATTAGATTAGTTTACGTTGTATTTAATCCCCCCGTACACTTCCTCCTCATCATTGATTGAATGGTGAGTAGGTGAGGCGGAGGCCCAGTTCTCTCTATATTACCCTATAAAGTCCAAAATTTTTTTGTCCATAATAAAGTATATTACATTAACTTTAATTTAAGATATATATAAAAGTGTAAGACTTTCCGGAACACTTTCAAAAGTTAAGTTGAAGAAGTTAATTTTTTGTGAAAAAGTTGTTATTTAAATTACCCCCTGTGGGCAGGTAAAGGGTTAGATTTATAAAAAAAATATACCAAATGAAAGGTAAATACATCATGCATCTATAAAAAAAATTATGTTAATCTGGTCATTTTTGAAAAAGTTATGGCAGTTTTAAGTAAAAAAAATTTCGAAAATTTGCGATTTTTAAATATGTAATTTTTTTAAAGATTTTTCCCATTTACGGTGAAAAAAGGAAATTTTTTCAATTTTTGAGGATAATATTTTCTAATAGATACGATTTGTGATCTTTTGACCTATTGTTCATTAAAATCGGTTTAGCGAGAGCTGAGATTGAGCGTTCACATACATAAAAAAAACGCATCATAGTAAAATTAATACCTTCTAACCTTCGCATCGATGCTAAAAAACAATTATCTAATAATATGACTCTAAAATACTTAGGAATATTCCTAAGGTATCTTTAAATACTGTGATATTAGTACACTCGTTTACTTGCCTAAAATTTCAATAAAATTGACATGCGCAAACCAAATCATATTTCACATTTCAGGGTACCTTTGGCATGCTTATGAACAGGTCTAGTAAAAATTTTAGAATTTAAATAAAAAAACGATGACGAAAATGAGCGTTTTAATTTTTAAACGCTCACGGTGTGCTAAAAAATTTTTTTCTTCTCCGCAAATAATTTTCTTAGAATAACATAAATATGTAAATATGTATACTAGGGTGGTCCTTAGTTATAGAAGAAAAATTTTTTTTTAAGAAATTCAGAGTCATGGGCTCAAAACTTCGTTAGGTTTACTGAAAAAATGAAACTGATAAAGTTAGAGTGCAATAAGTCAACCCCTTCACGTGCCTCAAAGGGGTTGAAGTTCTACAAAAATGGGGTGGATTTTCTTTTTTTGAGTGTACGCTCTTTATTTTTGAAGTTTCGCCAAAAACACGAAGAACAATTTTTATATAACTCAATTTGAACAAAAAATAAGGTAATATATTATTTTTTTGTAAGATTAATATTTTTTCGTAAAAATAAGAAAAATCAGTTTCATTTAATTTTTAAAAAAAAATTACAGTTTTCAGTTATACTTTTCCAGTGTCTTAAATTTTAATTGTACGCAGAAATTGTACAGAAGTAATATTAATCACCGTGATATCTTCTATAAAAAACGTTATTTGAGTTTTTTTCGAATTATGAATCCTTTCCAAATAAAAATTTAAAACAACTACGAAAGCGTTTTTTTTTTTTTAAATTTTTTTTGCATGTATGTTTTTTTGTTCATAAATTAACAAGTTTTCTTAGTTATATTAAATAAAAAAAAACAAGAAACACAATAAAATAATAATTGTAATAGATGAGTGTTCAATATTTTGGAGAAAATCGCGTATTCCTACACAGTTTTCTTCAGGCTGTGTTATTAAATTAAAAAAATTGTATGAGAAATGGAGAAAGTTGGACAAAAATAAATCTAGACAAACAAAAACACAAGAACAACATTATAATATTTTTTCTGAAGAATTAGACAACCTCGTTGACATTTCTCATATCGAAGCTCTGAATATGATGAGTATTGAAGAAGACAAACAGTTTTTATTGTCACAACTTAAAAATGGCCGCCCAGGGTGCATCCTTGGTATTGATATGAAGTTAACAGGTAATGAAAAACGTAAAATTACTCGACAAGAAAAAAGAAAAAAGAGAAGTTAGAAATCGCAAATTGTACAAGTAATTATTAAATATTACACAATAATTTCAGTACATTATAAATAAGCAGTTTTTATATACCGAAGTATTTTATTATTTAGCCGAAACTCAATATTATAGCAGCTCTAGCTCCGAGGACGAAGATATTGATACGGAGAAAAACGTTGAAGAAATGAGTCAATTACCTGTGCCTTCAAAAGAAGTAAATGCACTAGAAGATATATGTTGTTTTGTAGTTGAATGTTATATTAAAATGTGATTTTTAGCTGCGAATATTATAGCAGCTCCTATAAATGATTTAATGTTATTAAAAAAGTTATTAAATTACAGTAATAATAAACTAGAAGAAGTAGCTATAAAAAAATTTATAAACCATTTATGATATTTAAATGATGAGTGTGCTGTGTTTTCTTTATTTGACGATCGACTTGACATTAATACTAAACAGCGAATGGTAAAAAAAATATTAAAAGGTTATGAACAGAGCACGAATGAAGAGCCAGAAGAAAATGAAGATTCAAATATAAAATTAATTTTAAATATGAAGATTTATCAGATTTTCTAGAATAAGATGTTCGTTTTTCGTTGCTCAGCAACAATTCATGGAAATTATTCCAACGATTTAAATTAAAATTCAAGTTTATATATGTAGATCCTACCACATGGAAATAAATAATGAATACAATAACGCCAAAGAAATATTGTCCTCGACAAAAATAGTAAACGACAGAATTCAACGACAAATTTGGGATGAAAATCAAAAGCAATTTATATTACAATTATCAAATTATATAATAATACTGCAAAATTTAAAATTTAAAATTATTATAACCTTTACTTTGGACTATTTTAGGTGGTTCAACTATATCGCCAGCTGTATCCCAGATGTAGCCAAGAAATTTAGAATAAAAAATATTCAAATTAGTTTTTTAATTTAATATAACTAAGAAAACTTGTTAATTTATGAACAAAAAAACATACATGCAAAAAAAATTTAAAAAAAAAAACACGCTTTCGTAGTTGTTTTAAATTTTTCTTTGGAAAGGATTCATAATTCGAAAAAAACTCAAATAACGTTTTTTATAGAAGATATCACGGTGATTAATATTACTTCTGTACAATTTCTGCGTACAATTAAAATTTAAGACACTGGAAAAGTATAACTGAAAACTAATTTTTTTTTAAAAATTAAATGAAACTGATTTTTCTTATTTTTACGAAAAAATATTAATCTTACAAAAAAATAATATATTACCTTATTTTTTGTTCAAATTGAGTTATATAAAAATTGTTCTTCGTGTTTTTGGCGAAACTTCAAAAATAAAGAGCGTACACTCAAAAAAAGAAAATCCACCCCATTTTTGTAGAACTTCAACCCCTTTGAGGCACGTGAAGGGGTTGACTTATTGCACTCTAACTTTATCAGTTTCATTTTTTCAGTAAACCTAACGAAGTTTTCAGCCCATGACTCTGAATTTATGAAGTTGAAAAATAAGGACCACCCTAATGTATACGTAAATAATATAATGCACCATGACATACTATCAAGTCATCAGTAAGATTATTATATTTCTATAATTAAAGTTTGTATTTAATAGTATATTAAGCCTGTGTGTATTTTGTATATTTTAAACCTTAAACTAAATTTTATTAATATTTTTACACATATTTTTAGAGTAAATAATAAAAAGAAACGTCAAAAACGATACAGGGAGCAGAACAGAGTGAAATTGAAAGAGCGTGAAGCGAAAAAGAAGAAAACAAATACAATATTTACAAAGTACTGCCGGACCATCTACTTCTTCAAACACAAATAGAGTTGAATTGATTAATGAAGAAACATTAGTTGCTATTTCCCAAAGTTAATCTGGTTTTTTATTTAATTTTTGTATTTTAAATTTTGAATTTTTGTATTTTGTATTTAATTTAATTAAAATGAATAATTATGTAATAAACAAGTCATAGAAATGAATGTTGAAGGAAGAAGAGGTAGAGGAAGACCAAAAAAGAGATGGAGGGATGCTATTGAATGCGATATTAGGACAGCTGATGTGGGAAATCGTGTCAAGAGGAAGTTTAGGATAAGGGTGGCCGGCCCCTAGTAGTTGGGATTAAGGCGAGGAAGAAGAAGAATTATGTAATAAACAATTATTATTTTATAGAAAAAAATTGTAATGCTTTATTTTCTCATTATGCCATATCTAATTCCTGTTGTAATCTGTTCTTCTATGCACATAACTTGTACAAAATAATTTTGATGTTTTACATCTATCAGACGTCCCGTGACGGCTCACAGTTTGTTTTTTAACTATGGTAACCATTTGCATGTAGAAGGTAAGTCATCAGGAAAAATTTTTATATATAATAAGAATATAGTGTATAAAACCTGTTACATTTAAAAACCAGTCATAGATTTTGTATAACGATCTTGTATTATTTAAAATTTAATTGTTTTTTTAACAGTAATATTGTCTATACAACGCGTAGTGTGAAGCGTATGTAACAGTGTGAAATTCTGAATCAACTTGAACTGTTAAAATATCATTAAATTACATTGGATATAAGTATAATATAAGTTTTATTTATGCTTTCGAATCACAAACAATCTAATGCGTTACAAACCAATATAAGATAAATTATAAAATTTTGTAAGGGATATTTTATATAATTTATTCAATATTATTGAACCCCGAGATACCAATATTTATCCATTCCACAATTTTACCCCTTTTACACATTTATTAATTTCTTTCTATTTAATTACTAACTCACTATTTTTGAAATTAAATTACTATACCTCTTTTTATATTTACTATAATTCTTTTTCACCACCTATTTTTTTTTTTTTTGATTTATTACAAAGTAGAAATTCAAAATAGCAATTTTTGTATGAAAAATAACTTTTTAAACTTATTTTTGAAAATACTTAGTATACCGGAAATATTACAAGCTTCAACACATATGTTAAAATAAATAATGTGTTACATTTTATAAGTGAGTTCTGATGACATGTCTTAAATATGTACACAACGCGCGAGTTAAAAAAAAAAATTTTTTTTTGTAATAGAATCAAAGTTTTTCGTGTTTCATAATTATTCACATCAATATATTTGTGAATTATGTATGCATATATTATAGGTCATAGAGTAGAGTGAAATAGGAGAAGTGATATATACCCCTATTTATCTTCCTCTTTTACAAAATAAATATACAGAATGATTAATTAACTATGCCTCACAAATTATCTCTGAAAATATAAAAGTTATCCTTTTTTTTTTTTGAAATATTATGTTTCTATCTTAGGCTGTTTAATGAGTAAAATTACATTTTTATGATTATCCCTTATGTTTTAAATCAGTATCAACTTTCAATTTTGTAATGGTAACCCAATTCTCAGTTCTGCCCAAGCTTAATGTGGAAATAAGACTGGCTTTGGTGCGTAAGCAGAGGATCTTAAGGTTCTTTGACCACATCATAAGAAGGGATTGATCGAGTCTAGAGAAGCTGATTATCGAAGGTAAAAGAAGTCGTGGAAAAGTACCAATGCGTTAGATATATTAGATCAATAGAGACTAACTATCCTTGAGGAGAGATCATTTGATCGGCAGAAAACCGTGAGCTTTGGAAAGGGATTGTTGCCAACGTTAACTGATGGGTCAAAAAACTTCCGTTTTTGAAAGATGGACTTCAGAAGAAAATCTTCGACTAGATACGATTTGTGATATTTTGACGATACGTTGAAAGAAATCGATTCAGTGAGAGCAGAGAAAAAGTGGTAACAGACAAAAAAAAAAAATTAAAAAAAAATACATCATAGTAAAATTAGAACCTTCTCAGCTTCGCATCAGAGCTAAAAAAACTGGGTTGTGTAATGATATACATAGTATATCATTAATGTCATAATGAATTATTTAAGACTTCAATTAATCAATCACACAAAATGAAATTTATACCAATAAAAATAAGATATATATATGTACCTTTTAAATGTTTAAATATAATAATAAAATTTCGTAGAAAAAAGTATATTTTAATTATATAAAACAAACAGAAAATAATAAACTTATATAATGATAGCACATAAGATGTAAGGTAAACTATGACTAAAATATTATATAAGGTATAATAGTATTTTATAATATAGAGATCATAATTGATGAAAATGTAATAAATAACATTTAATAAATTACGATTAATAAAGAAATAATTGTGGCGTCCGGAATCACTTCTTGCCATTGAACCACGATCAAATTTAATATAAAAAGCCCAAAATAAAGAGCATTCTGAGACAGATGTAGCCAGATATTCATTGAGGCACTCACTACGCTCGATCATTCCACATAACGAAATATATGCGAGAAGTGATCCACCGTCTTCACAATTATATTTGTACAAAAAAATACATCTATTTATTTAAAAGTATTCAGAAAAAATATCAAGGTAGGAAAATAATAATTTCACCAAAGTATATATAAGGTTTAGAATTAAATTTTATAAGTACATAGATTAAGTAGACATACAGGAAAATCAAGTGATCATCAATAATAAGAAATATACCAAGTAAATTTAATAAAATCAATAATGTTTGTACAGAGTTATTTGGTAGAGTTATATCTTTGATATGTATCTATTTCAGGAGTTAAGTTGGAGGTTCATATATATTGCTACCATACCACTCTGGGTAAACACACGAGGTGACTCAATCCCACCTATCATCGATAACCGTTAAAAATCGTTGTATTATTTAAATTTAAAAATTGACAATTAATTATAATGAATCCCATATTAATAAAATAAAGATCACTTTATTTTTTTGTCGTCTTCTATCTTTCTTACAGACCCTCGTACTCATACCCCGAGTAATAATATTATTAATACAATAAGAGTAGTGGCTCAAACAAGTACCAAACCCCGTCATATTTATTTAATTTAATTTATTTCTTTTAAGTAACTTTCAAAGTACTTTCTAACCACCGCTTTTTTGAGTTACTACAGTTGCTATTTGAGAAAATCAAAAAAATTACAAATTTAAAAATCGCTAATTTTCGAAATTTTTTTTACTTAAAATTGCTATAACTTTTTTAAAAATAACCAAATCAATATTATTTTATTTTATATAGATGCGTGATATAATTACCTTTTATTTGGTATATTTTTTTTTTATATCTGACCCTTTATCTGCCCACAGGGGGGGATTAAAATGACAACTTTTTCACAAAAAATTAATTTTTTCAACTTGACTTTTGAAAATGTTCCGGAATGTCTGACACTTTTATATATATATTAAATTAAAGCTAATGTAATATACTTTATTATGGAAAAAAAAATTTTCGGACTTTATTTTATCTTCACTGTGAAAATGGCTACCAAATGCTATTATTTTGTGAAAATTCTCGATTTTATTTTTTACATTTTTAACTTTATAATGCTATGACATATTTAAAAATGTATGGATCAATATTATTTTTTTATAAGAAATAATATTTTTGAATAATCCCTTTTTCATTCGACATACTTTATCTTAATTAGGATATTAATAAGGAACTAGCAGATCAAGTAGCTATTTGAATAATACACCAATTTTTTAAAATTAAACACTATCTAAAGATTTGCATCGAAGCGTTTTATTTTAATAGTGATTTTAATCACTGTCAGATATCATTATACTTGATCCAACTATGCCACGTCACCACTGTGCCACGACCCCCCTGTGCTGGGTTTTTTTTTTAATAAATCATTTAAATAGAAGTCTTAATAATCATTTCTATTTAACTCATGTTGTTTTAATAAAAGCTACAAATGAAATATATTCCTTGAAGTTATATCTTATAGTATTCTATAGTTTACTGATATTGCATGCCTAGTTTAACCTATTATTTTGTCCGATGTTCAGTTGTTCAATTTCAGTTTAATACTTGTTTTTAACTAATTAGTAATAACAACAAAAATTAGTGGCGATAAAAAAATCTAACTGCAGATTTGAAATCAGCGCGATTTATTCATAATTAACAACAAATTATCTTTTGAAAAGTTTTGTATCAAGCTCATCAATCTTTATACACGTTTACCATAAAAGTAACACCTACTCTATAATTTCTTATAATTTTTCCATAAATAGTATGATAATAAATTATAAAATATCAATTTCATACTCTATTTAATTGCTATAATAGATATTTATTCATATATTATACTTAAAAATTATATAACTACTAATTAGGAATAATAAATGAAAAAGGAGATGAAAATAATTTAATAAAAAATAGGAGATTTTAAAATAATCCACAATTTTTTAAAATTAAACACTATTAAAAGATTTGCATCAAAGCGTTTTTTTTTTTTTTTTTTTGATAGTGATTTTAATCAATTGCAATTATCATCTTTACTAGTCCCAATTATGCTACATTCCCTAAATTATTTTAGAGATGTTTATTCTTCAGACTTTTTTTTTTTTTTGAATATCCGACCATTTCCTATTATACATTAAATATTCATATAAATAAATCATCATAAAATTTATACCTTTTCTGCTTTTCATCAAAGTTAAACAAATTACAAAGGAAGTTTTAATTTTATCGAAAGTTATAAGATTTATAAGAGAAGTTACAAACTTTATAAATAGTTCAAAATTAATAATTGAAGAAGAGATGTTTTATTTATTAAAATTTCTAACCTTCTAATACCTAAACTACATGCTTTTCCAAAAATTCATAATTCGGCAAATAATATTAGACCTATGGTGTTGAATATTAATACCCCAATTTACAATTTGGTCAAGCACTTAGTGATGTTGTTTTCATCTATTCAAAAATTTGATACCTTTCTAGCCAAAAATTATCTAATTATATTATTTAAAATAATGATAAGTTAATTTCTTTAACGTAGTAGCCTTATTCCCGAGTATTCTCCGATAAATATAACAATTGGTTTTCTTATAAACTGGCTAAAGGAACAAAACATAAACCAAAATAAAATAAATGAGCTTATTAATTTAACAAAGATATGTCAAAATGTTTTTCAGTTTTAAATTAAATTTTATGAGCAACTGAGGACACAGCCGCTTTTAGCATTTTTAGCAGAACTTTGCATGAGTAGGTTCAAAACAAATTTAAAACACACCTGTGGTGATTTTCCAAATATTTGGGTTAAGTATGTAGATAAAATTTTTCAGTTATAAACAAAGATTTTAATTCGTGGTCTTTATATAACATTTTAATTATTTTTACCCATCGATTAAATTCATATACAACAAGAACTAAACATATACTAACAAGAAGTAAAAAGAAAGTTGCCTTTTTTGAATTAAAAATTATTGGAAAAACACTCATATGTTCAGGTTCATTCCGATCAATTCGAACCACAGCTGGCAACATAAAATGACAGCTTTTAACAGTATGGATTACAGATGAGTTATTATTCCGATGAATAAAATAGATTTTGATAAAAAACTCAGTGTTATAAGAACAATAGCTAGATTTAATGAGTATAAGGAAAACGTAATTTAAAAATTAGTCCGAATACAAAAGTAGAATAAAGAAAGAAAAACAGCTAGTACACACATTAGTGTATGGAACAAAAAATAATTAGATCACCCATTAAATATTATCCGACATCTCAAAAGGGCTAGTTAGAATTTTTAAGAATTTTGGTATTCCTTTAGTAATAACTAAAATTAATAATTTAAGAGATTTATTAGGTAACCCTAAAGATAAAGTAGAAGAAGTGGAGAAATTGGATATTTATAAAATGCAATGTGAAAAGTTGTAATAAATGTTACGTAGAACAAACAAAAAGAAATATAGAGGTCAGGTTTAAAAAACACATAAGAAACATTAAAAATCAAAAAGTTAATTAATTTACTGTACTGGACATTTATTGACACATAATCATTTGATTAAAATAATAAAAATAATTAAAAACGTGTGATGGTGTCACGTTACTATTATTATGAGAATTTATTATAATAAAATACAGACAGCACATTCTCTTCCTAAGACTGATGAATTAACAAATAATATTTATTGCCAAATTGGTAATAGTTCAAATTATTATAAAACCCAAAAGACCTTGGTCAGTCGACTCCAGTGCCTTGTGTCATTCATCAGTCTCAGTACTCGGTTGTCGCTGTCCGGCTTATTGTTTAAAGTAAAGTCTTTGTTTTTTCTTTTTTAACCTATCTACTCTCTTCCACAACATTTTAGAGTACTTCTGTCTTGCACTTCGTCTGCACCTCATACCTAGGTGTTACCCTTATTCCTTCCTATAACAACAGCCTTTCAACAACCACAGCTAACCCGGAGTGTCAGCCGAGCACGGTGACTGCTGTACGACAACACGCACGTGAATACCTAGAAAGTAGGATCCTCATCCTCATCTTCATCTTTGTACGCTCTTTACCATTCTGTTTTGTGTTACGACAAACGTAAATAATTACAAAGAATATAATATAAGGGAGGCAATAAAAATGTTAAAAAATAAAAACAATTTAATTTATTGGGAAACTTGTATAAATTTACAAAATGTAATAATATTATATTAGTGATTAGTCATATGTGGAAAGTCTATATGTGTTTAGCATTGATAATGCTAACATTTTATTGATAGAAGATTTTTCTCAAAATACGTATCTGCGATTTTTTAGTAATTTTTTTTTGGTATTTTAAGTTAAATACTTTTTACTTTTGAATTAATATTTGTAATATAGTTTTAATTTTATTTAATTAATTAGGCGCAAGTGATTAACTTTTATTATATAATTATAATTACTATATTATTGAGAGTTCAGAAATTTGAGTAAAATTAGGTTTATCTGATGAACTAGTATAATAAAAAATAAATATCCCAAAGGATAGTTTTAGGAGACTGTTCCTTAATTATTCGTTCCATTTATGACCTAATGTTTATTAAAACTATTTCTCGAATATAATTTTTTTCTCGACCTAATTAAATGAGATCTTATTTATTTACATTTCCCATGAAATGGGGGCGTGGTGTGGCGCGGTGGTCACACTAGTTGTTGACGAAACTCTAGTGTTAAGACGCGCCTACCTTCGTAGGTGAATGGATGGGTGACCATGCATACGCTTCTATGATGGCGAAAAAGCATCATGTGTCCCAGTGCAGACAGCAACGGGAAATCACTGCACTTAAATTTTAAAGATATACCAATGGTATTAACCAACATAACGGTTGTAAAAAAAAAAAAGGAAAAATTAAAAATAAACGATTCAATGGAGTATTTATACTGTATTTGTAACAAATTGACGGAATAAACTAACTGAGTTTCATAAATTTTGTCTCAAAACGTAATGCATTACAATATTTTTTATTATTCAAAAAATTAAAGAACCATATATCATAAAATACTTTCTCCTAATCTTAAATGATTAGATTTTATAATATTTCATTATCTCATTATTTATTAAATTAACTATTCCTAATTTAAATGCAAACATTTTAACTGATTATATTTGCACTTTTCCTAAGATTTCAAATGAACCACTTTGACCAAAACTCCAAACTAATGAACCAAAAAATACAATTGATTGTACTAAAGACAAATACATTATTTTTAAACAAGAAGGGTCTAAAAACTTATTACATTTTCTTATGACAATAAATTTTAAACATCTTATTTTGAGTTACTTAAAGATGATAATTAAAAGACAAATTATTTAACAGCCAGAGACCCAACTCTCTTACATGTGAAATACAATTGATTTTTACATTATCTAACTTATAACTTCAAGCATTTACTAACCGTGAGTGAATAAATACATTCGTATACATTTATCAATATTGAGTTTTAACTAATTTTGTGAATAACAAATAAAAAGTGAATCAAGATCGGACTGCATAATTGTAATGTCATTTTTTAAGCACTTCTAATTTTAGCAAATCATTTCAAATCATCAAAAAATAATAAATAAGTTATGAATTACATTACGTAAGTGTCTATTAAAATATATTTAAAGGCGTTACGATGTTTGAAGCATTTTTTAAAGTTAGATTAAAAAAGGTCAAAATAGTCAAACTTTCTTTAAACATTGTCCTATTGAAGAATTTTATGATAGTGATTTTAATAACTGATAAATTTCAGTTTAGCATAGTCCACTATCTTTGGTCCTCACTTTCTTGAGTCATTATTTAAAAAGCAGTTATTAAAAGCTTAAAGGACATAGTTGCTGCTTTAAACCATAAAATTTGAGACTTTTAAGTCATTTACAAAATACTACAAAATTAAAAAAACAGTAACACTATATTACTTTTAATAAAATCATAATAATAATTTTTTTGCTACTATTATCTGTTCAAAATAATTTACCATTATGAGTTCCTATTTTTTCTTTTATTCCTTTAGCTAACGACCGTTTAGTATCCGGTATTATTTGTCTCCATTTTGTTAAAGCTAAATCCATGTTATTGAAATCATTTTCTCCTAGTTTCTTACTAGTTACTAATTGGTACATTTTTCGTCTTTCTTCTGTTCGCTCTCGTCTTAATTGTAACTAAAACAAAATATAAATCAAATAAATATTACTACATTCTGACAAAATTATATTGTGTACTGAGATGAGAAAACTAAAGCTAATTTAATAAAGAGCTAGTAGGTATATGGTTTTAGATTTGATGCGAAGCTGAGAAGGTTATAATTTATTATGGGTTTTTTTCTTTTTATGGTTGACACCACTTTTTCTTAGATCTCATCGGACCAATTTCTTTTAAAGATACGTCAAAAGATCACAAATCGTATCTTGTTGAAGACACTGCTCTTATAAAATGAAAAAATAAAAATTTTAGTCATTCCTTGTATATGGAGGAAATCTCAAAAAAAAAAAATACAATTTTTACAACGAACAGTGTTTGTTGTATTAAAAATTCTGGCTGGGAGTAAATCCAATATCCAGCTACATATTTTTTCAGTAAATATAATTAATATCATCATCATTAAAAAATACTCTGAATCTGTTAATTTTTTTGTTGAAATTAAGTATTTCAAAGTTAAATTACTTACAGAATAAATATCGACAAAACATTTTTATTTTTTTCGGTTTGTCAAAAATCTCGGAAAATTTAAAAATTTTTAAATAATTTGAAATTATATAGAATTTATTTTAAAGAGTTAATAATTTCCAAAATACTGGTACAAAAGTTTTAATAAATCAGTAATCTCTTAAATAGATAATTTTCTAATTTTTAAATTGGTTAAACATATGTGTCTCTTTGAAAATCTAAATTTGATAAAATTTTAAGAGGAAAAGAAAAATTATAGAAATAATTTTTTTTGGAAATTATAGAAATTAAGGTACTATTACTTTACGAAAAGAAAAAAAAATATTATAGTTTAATTAATATTAATGATAAATATTATATTATAAGATACTATGAGTCATAGTTCAACAATCATTCAGTATATGTAAATTATTTTTTCTATGATATTATCTATCTAAAAATAGTATTTCCTATTTAGGAAAATTTAAGTTGAGGTTGATTATTCTGAAGGGTTGAAAAAAATATCAAACTATATAATATATGTAGTTATTTAAAAAAATTATTTTTGATGTAAAACATTTTTCGTGTAGATCAGACCATGTGTTGTCGTGCTAACCATCTTAATACTTTGTTAGGTGATCCCCATTTTCTAATCAGGCTGAACTGGTATACCTATAACGTTTAATGAAGTGCCTATTAAGGAACAAGAGAGGATATAACTTCATGGAAAATATGCGATCCCTTATTACTTTTACCACACTGAACTTGTGTACCTAGAGCATATAGTTCACCTCTTGCAAAGGAAGTAAAATTACACTATCACACAATCAAGCAGTGGTACCGACCTCTATATACATTTATTGCGGTGCAATACATGTACAATGTGATTTATTAAGTATAGTACCCCTATTTTTTCGTTAATTAATGATTTTTCATAAAATTATATAGATTAAAGTTTAATTAATTAATTTAAATCGTTATAATTATTAAGTTGATCGTAAGAAGAAATGATTCTTAAGGGTAAGTATTAGGGGTAACTTATAAAATTAAATAGGGGCCAAATATTATTTTTTTGCTACTAAATGGAGAATAGTCTAAATAAAATATTGATTTTTATTATTTTAGTTTTGTATAATTACTTTTTAAAATATTAGCATTTGAATAATTAGAAAAAGTGAGAAGTGTGCTAAAGTGTTTCTAAATCTTTAAATTGTAATATTTAAAAAATAATAATACAAAATTAATTATCGACCAAATAATATTTTACCTAGACCGTTCTTTATTTAATAGTAAAAAAAAATAATAATAATTTCCTATTTACTTTCGTAAATTACTCCTGCAACTTACCCTTAATAAACAAATAGAATATTTAATATAAGATATCAACAAGAAAACTTTTCTATATAATGAGAGAGCGGTATTTTTAGAATTTTTTTTTACATCCTTTAGGTTGGTTAATACCAACTGGATTCGCCCAATATATACATATAACAGCGAATATTTTGTAGAGTCTTTCCAATGGCAGAACTACTACTGACATTAGTAACTTAAATTACAACGTTTATATTACATTTTTGGCGTAAATAAATATAACAAATATATTAATATATATTAATTGTTGAAGAAGATTTGTGCATGAACACTAGGATCTTTTTTGGCGGCGGTACGGTTATTTAGGACAGTAAGAAAGGACAGATTTTAAAAAGGAGGGTTTGGATAATTTTGAAGACGGTTGTAAAAGTGTTTATATTAAGAGATAGCAGTTTGTTTTACAGTAGGAAGGTTTGGTTCTTGGCAATTGGATTACAGAACTTTAATTTTGCTAATATTTGATTTTTTTGCTGCTCCTCGTATCTCAATATCGTAATACTTTTATATATTATGAGTTTAAAGTGCAAGTTAGTTTTGAAACTTTTAAGGAGTAGTGGTTGGAGTGTTATAAACCATTGGTTTATAATTATTATTTTGGCATGAATGTGGGACGACCGATTGAATTTACGGTCAAGGATAATATCAAGATTTTTAGCTTTATTTGAATGAAGAATAGAACTCTTATTAATAAAAACTTGTGGAGGATTGCTAAGACGGAGAGTAAAAGTAACATAAGACGATTTGTTTTCACTTAGCATGAAGCGCCATTTCTAGCACCAGTCATACATGCGGTTTAAGTGTAATTGCAGTTAGGAAGCAGCGATGTTATGGTTTTTATGAATTGAAATAAATTCTTTGTCACCCACATAGGTATTGATAGCTGGTCAGAAGTATAAATATTAAATAGTAGGATAGTGCACTACGAGGAGCGCTTGATTTTAATAGATACAAAGGTGAAATTTTCATGTCACATTTGTCGCAAAGGTGCGATCCTTCAGATAGTATTTATAAAAAAACCCAGCACAGGGGGGTCGCGGCACAGTGGTGACGTGGTATAGATGGATCAAGTATAATGATATCTGACAGTGATTAAAATCACTATCAAAAAAAAACGCTTCGATGCAAATCTTTAGATAGTGTTTAATTTTAAAAAATTGGTGGATTATTCCAAAAGCTACATGATCTGCTAGTTCATTATTAATATCCTAATTAAGATAAAGTATGTCGAATGAAAAAGGGATTATTAAAAAATATTATTTCTCATAAAAAAATAATGTTGATCCATACACTTTTCAATATGTCATAGCATTATAAAGTTAAAAATGTAAAAAATAAAATCGAGAATTTTCACACAATAATAGCATTCGGTAGCCATTTTCACCGTGAAGATAAAATAAAGTCCGAAATTTTTTTTTCGCATAATAAAGTAAATTACATTAGCTTTAATTTAAGATATATATAAAAGTGTCAGACTTTCCGGAACACTTTCAAAATTTAAGTTGAAAAAGTTAATTTTTTGTGAAAAAGTTGTCATTTTAAATCCCCCCCTGTGGGCAGGTAAAGGGTCAGATATAAAAAAAATATATACCAAATGATAGGTAAAGACATCATGCATCTATAAAAAAAAAATTATATNATAAGACATCATGCATCTATAAAAAAAAATTATATTTATCCATACATCTTTCAAAAAGTTATAGCATTATAAAAATAAAAATATAAAAAAGAATTTTTTTACAAAAATCGTATTTTTTTTATAAACTTTGATGTCTGTTTTCACCATGAAGATAAAATAAAGTCCGAAATTTTTTTTTAGCATAATAAAGTAGATTACATTAACTTTAATTTAAGATATAAATAAAAGTGTCAGACTTTCCGGAACAGTTTCAAAATTTAAGTTGAAAAAGTAAATTTTTTGTGAAAAAGTTGTCATTTTAAATCCCCCCCTGTAGGCAGGTAAAGGGTCAGATATAAAAAAAATATATACCAAATGATAGATAAGACATCATGCATCTATAAAAAAAAATTATATTTATCCATACATCTTTCAAAAAGTTATAGCATTATAAAGTTAAAAATATAAAAAAGAATTTTTTTACAAAAATCGTATTTTTTTTATAAACTTTGATGTCTGTTTTCACCATGAAGATAAAATAAAGTCCGAAATTTATTTTTTGCATAATAAAGTATATTACATTAGCTTTAATTTAAGATATATATAAAAACGTCAGAACTTCCGGAACACTTTCAAAATTTAAGTTGAAAAAGTTCTACTTTTTACATGCATTTTTTAGATTTGAACCCCCCTCGTATACAGGTAAATGGTCCGATTTAAAAAAACAGTATGTCAAATGAAAAAGGGAATATTAAAAAATATTATTTCTCAAAAAAAATTATGTTGATCCATACACTTTTCAATAAGTTATAGCATTGTAAAGTTAAAAATATAAAATATAAAATCGAGAATTTTCACAAAATAATAGCATTTGGTAGCCATTTTCACAGTGAAGATAAAATAAAGTCCGAAATTTTTTTTTCCAAGATAAAGTATATTACATTAGCTTTAATTTAATATATATATAAAAGTGTCAGACTTTCCGGAACATTTTCAAAAGTCAAGTTGAAAAAATTAATTTTTTGTGAAAAAGTTGTCATTTTGAATCCCCCCCTGTAGGCAGGTAAAAAGTCAGATTTATAAAAAAAATATACCAAATGATAGGTAAAGACATCATGCATCTATAAAAAAAAAATTATATTGATCCATACATCTTTCAAAAAGTTATAGCATTATAAAGTTAAAAATATAAAAAAGAATTTTTTTACAAAAATCGTATTTTTTTTATAAACTTTGATGTCTGTTTTCACCATGAAGATAAAATAAAGTCCGAAATTTTTTTTTACCATAATAAAGTATATTACATTAGCTTTAATTTAAGATATATATAAAAGTGTCAGACCTTCCGGAACACTTTCAAAATTTAAGTTGAAAAAGTTCTACTTTTTACATGCATTTTTTAGATTTGAACCCCCCTCGTATATAGGGAAATGGTCCGATTTAAAAAAACAGTATGTCAAATGAAAAAGGGAATATTAAAAAATATTATTTCTCAAAAAAAATTATATTGATCAATACACTTTTCAATAAGTTATAGCATTGTAAAGTTAAAAATATAAAATATAAAATTGAGAATTTTCACACAATAATAGCATTTGGTAGCCATTTTCACAGTGAAGATAAAATAAAGTCCGAAATTTTTTTTTCCATGATAAAGTATATTACATTAGCTTTAATTTAATATATATATAAAAGTGTCAGACTTTCCGGAACATTTTCAAAAGTCAAGTTGAAAAAATTAATTTTTTGTGAAAAAGTTGTCATTTTAATCCCCCCCGTGGGCAGATAAAGGGTCAGATATAAAAAAAAAATATACCAAATAAAAGGTAATTATATCACGCATCTATATAAAATAAAATAATATTGATTTGGTTATTTTTAAAAAAGTTATGGCACTTTTAAGTAAAAAAAATTGAAAAAATTTCGAAAATTAGCGATTTTTAAATTTGTAATTTTTTTGGAGGTTTCCCCCATTTACGGGGAACGAGGGAATTTTTTTCAATTTTT
>NW_026099572.1:315207-363120 GCF_025091365.1 Daktulosphaira vitifoliae
GGAAAAAAAAAAAAAAAAAAAAAAAAAAAAAAAAAAAAAAAAACACATCTTAGTAAAACCAATACCTTCTCAGCTTCGCATCGAAGCTAAAAGGAAATAAGTAGGAGGATGAGAAAAATAGTAAATTAATTTAATTTCACTTATAGAAACTTTTAATTCTGAATAAACAATAAATTAGATTAATAAAACTTCTTTTATAGATAATATATATTTTTTTAATTTTTCTTATCTTTGATGCGAAGCTGAAAAGCATTAATTTTACTATGATATGTTTTTTGTTCTGTTACGTCTGTTGCCACTTTTTCTCAGCTTTCACCGAACCGATGTCTTTCAGTGATCCGTCAAAAAATCACAAATTGTATCTAGTTGGAGACATTACCCTTCAAAATTGAAAAAAATTCCCTCGTTCCACGTAAATGGTGGAAATTACAAAAAATATTAAAATTTTTAATATTGGTAAAATTATTGACGTATTTTTAATTTTTTTTTTAAATCCAAATTTTTCATGAAAATACTTAAATAACTGTTATAATAATAATATCTCAAAAATATTAAATTATGTATTAGAAGTTTGAGAAAAACTTACCTTCAAATCATTGTTGGCTTCTCTTAGTGATGACGTCAACGAAGCCAAATAGTAAATTATGAGAATGAGAAGTAATAACATAGGTATGACTAACGCAGGAGATGCGATGTAGTCGAATACAAGATGCATCGTGGGTTTCTGTACAGCCTTCTTTATAGTGTTGGTAAATATGTGGTAAATTTTTTTGTATTGTGAAAAAGGACCACAGTGCCAAGATGGCTCTATCCACACAATAGCGTAACTGACAGGCAAAACACACAAAAAAAGCATAGTGAGTAACAAACCAAGATAAAAATTATTACTGCGGCTAGCACGAAATACGACATCATGAGGAATATTACAAGTGAGAACTGCCCATGATCGAACATACATCATAATCATTAACTTAATCACATTAATAATAGGTAGCCCAGGAGAAAAAAACATGCCCATCCAGACCATGCCTTGATTATTGACTAGATGAAGAATATTTTCAGCTATTTTAAACTCTCCATACTGTGGAAACCTCTTCTCTAAATTCCAGCACCAACATCTATTCATATATCGTACAAATACTGCTCTCATGAAGTCTACAAATATAGTTGTAAATATCGTCGAGACCTAGCATAAAAAATTTATTAAAATTTAACATGTGTGATGATTAAAGCTACTATACAATATTAATACATTCATTATTTTGTCTTTAATATTATATTTATAATGTGTCATAAAAATTTAATTAAATGTTGAATGAAATTTTAACTTATTTTAGCTTCACATCGAAGCTGAAAAGGTATTAATTTTACTATTATGTGATTTTTATTTTTGTGTCTGTTACTACTCATTCTCAGGTTTTGGTAAACAATACGCCAAAAGATCACAAATTTTATCTAGTCAAAGACATTACCCTCAAAAATTGAAAAAAATTCTCCCGTTCCCCGTAAATGATGAAAATTCTCAAAATATCACGATTTTTAAAATCGGTAAATTTCGACATTTTTTTTCTCTAAAAATTACCATAAAATATTGATAAATGAACGAATCAAAACATAATTTTTTTTATTAAAACCTTAAGTATTTCCTTTTTATTTGACATTAATTCTTTGAAAATCTGACGCTTTGTCTACCCTCAGGATGTAATCACTTATTTATTAACTTGCTACGTCACACTGTGCCTGGACCACACTGTGCTACCGTTTTTTATGTTTTTTTTATACATTATATACATTTAAACACATTGGTAAAATAAAGAAGTTGTAAAAACAAGAACTTCTTACTCAGCAAATATAATTATATTAGTACCTGTTCGATTAATCTAAATTATGTTAGTATCTATTTTCTTGTTAAATTTATTAAATCCTAATTAATTTTAGAAAACATCGAAAAAAACTGATTTTTAATATGATTAGGTAATTAATTAGGTAATATTTAGTTAATTTACAATATCCATGATAAATATTTGAAAATCATTTAATAAATGTTATTCTCTGGTATTTAGTGATGTAACACATACCAATCATACTTTCAACATTTTTTTTAATATTTCCATTAAGTATTTTACATTGCAATATACTCACAAGATCTAAAACGGTCAGTTTAACAAGCTCTTGACCAAACATAGTTTCCCAGCAAAGTTTTCGCAAATTTCGTCGGGTTGTCAAGTCAAAGCATGTTGCTTGCAATGAAAGATCTTCGCGAGGTGCATCTTCATTTTCTATTTTAGATGTATAAAATGAATTATCTAAATCAAATTAAATAATAATTTGTGGATTTATATTGATAATATATTATAATATTCAATCAATAAGTACATTTTTAAAACAGACTATATAAAGGTAAATTATTTTAATTTATTTATCATCTAAAAAAAATGATAGATTTATTTTAACTTGTTAAAATTACCCTAAAAAAAATTAATTAGATTCTATGCAAAACTGAAATGGTATTAATTTTACTATGATATGTTTTCTTTTTTATGTATCATTCTATATACTCATAAGAAGTCATTAGAAACATTATCTTTAGGTACTCGTTCATATAATCTATAAATGTTAATTGAAGTTGACTTTTTTTCACAAAATTGGATGGATATACAGATTTCTTTGACGTAATAAAAATTTGTTTTAACTTTTTAGTAATTTGATCACAGGCCCTATTAAACTTCAATGTCACTATGTATCTGTTTAAAAATTTTTTAGCATCAAATCAAAGCTGAGAAGGTATTAATTTTATTATTATGTGTTCTTTTTAGCTTTGATGCGTGAATTTTACCACGATGTATTTATTTCTTTTTTGTATCCGTCGCCACTTTTTCTCAGCTCTCACCGCGCCGATTTCTTTTAAAGATACATTAAGAGATCATAAATCGTACCTTGTTGAAGAAAATGCTTCTTAAAATTGTATAAAATTCCTGTAAATGGGGAAAACCTCCCAAAAAATTTTTATTTTTGAAATCGGTAATTATTCAATTTTTTTTAACGAAGAAAAATAATTTTTTTAAATATATTTACCTTAGGTTGAGTTTGAAATGATAAAAAGTTGTGTTTATATTGAGTGATTTTTTTAATATTAGCCTCTTGATTTCTTTTGAAATAATAGTTAATACTATTAAAAATGCATCAAGAAAATACTTTTTGGTATATTTTAATTTTATAGGTTTTTTTTATTTGTCCATTATTGAGCACTTATTAAACTTTATGCCTTATATCTTTATTTTTTTTATAGAAACATACTTATTTAACTAGTTATGATTAAAAAATATTCTACTTAAAAAATTATTGGTCGATGACAACTTTTGACACTTTATTTTGAAAGTTATAACTAGTTTAAAATATAGAGTGGAGTTTATATGCGAGTTATTTTTTTGTTATTATTGCACATTAATCATCCGTGGTCTCTTCTCTTTCTTATAATAGTTTCTGAGTACTATTTTAAAAGTTGTTTCGACTAGTCATTTTTTCAATTATATCATTTTTGATTTCATTAGCTAGTAAAATAAGTTTGTTGTTACTTAAAGTAATAAACTTACCACCCTCAAATGATATAAGGGATAAATTTAAAATAAAATTACTGAATAAAAAAATAAATAAATTTAAAACGTATTAAAAATTATTTTCTAAAAATAATTATAATTTAAAAAAAATCGAGTGGATAATAATAAATGAATTTCTCTATAAACAAGCATTTTATAACTTATTATAATTACTCGTAAAAATTACAATACTAGATCATTCATTAACAATTTCATACTAAATTTCATTACTATAATAACTATTTATTCATTTATTATACTTGTAAATAATACAACTTGTAATAAAGGTATATGTAAGAAAATTCAATAATTTTTACTAAAAATTAATCACTATTTACAAATTTGATAGTGTTTTAATAATAAAACAAAATTGTATATCATTCAATTCAATATTGAAGAAGTGTCATAATTTAACGAAAAAACCTAGTACAAAGTGAGTAATAATAATAATAATAGTCAATGTAAAGATCATTGATGCGAATTTAGGATGGTATAATTTTTAATATATTTTTTTATTATATACATTTTTAATCATTACAAGATTAATTTTGGTGATCTATAGTATGGTTTATTAGATATGTATCAATCTATATGTTTAAAAGTATAAGATAAAATATAATTTATTCTTTTTCCCCATTGAATTTATATCATTTTAAATTTTTTAACGTTTTCAAAAGATTATCAAAAACTAAATTAATTTCGGTTTTTAGCCTAAAATAACTAAATAAGCTATTAATTTTTTAGTATTTTTTTTACAATTTTCTTGAGGGGGTGAAGTAAACTCTAAGCCTTAAATCTAGCTATTAATTAATATGTGTAAGACACTATTAACTTCTGAAAAGAAAAAATTATGTTTTATGTTATTTTTCTATGATTATTGTATGAAACCGGCTAAGTATAGCGGTTAAACTTGTATACGTCATAGAAATTTAAATTCTATTTTTAATTTAAATCTAGTTGTACTTATTTTCTTAAAATATAAAAAATTTGTATAATTAAACAATGAATAATGATTTGCTCATTTAACGATATCCTAATTTCTCGAGATATTCCTAAATTTCTTTAACTAGAAAATTTCTTTTTCACTTATGGATCTTGATGATGTAAATATTAGTTTACAACCTTAAGCTTTAATAGAATCTTTGAAAAATGTATTAGCCATAAAAGCTTGAAACTTGGTAGAATTACCACTTCTTATATTATGACTCATTGTTAATAACCTAATTAATTAGCATTAATTATATATATTATAAATTATTAAAAAAGTACAATTTTTTATGGGATTATATACTATAGATTTATTTAGGTAATGATTAAAAATGAATTCTATATGTATTTCCCAATTAAGAGAGTCAACTTCTTCTAAATAATTCTTGAGGGTATGATATTATATATTTGGTTAATTCTTTTAGTTAAACCTGAGCTAGTATAATTTAATCACACTAAAACCCCTCTCCTTAAAATGACTGGTCCAATTTTAAGTAAAGTATGTACAAAAATAAACAGAATATTTTCTAAAAAAAACCCTTAATGTCAACTATAAATTTGTCTAAATGGTAAAAATATAAATTAGAAAATAAAATAATATATGCCGACATATTTATAAAGAATATCTCTGTTTTTTAATTTTAACAATAAAGATAATTTTTCAACATTAGTATATTTTCCAATTTCTAATATAATAATACATTTTATTTGATATATACATTTATAAAAAATGTATGAATGTAATCAATTTAATCAAATATGTAATAAAAATTTTCCGATTTCAAAAATTATATTTTTTTTTTTTTGCGAGAGTAGTTTTATATCCAAGTAATCCAATCTACTTTTTACCACAACGAAGAAAATTTAATCAAATTTAAGTAAAATACTATTATTTTATATCGACTAGATACTATTTGTGATATTAGTCATATTAGTAAGTAAAATCTGTTTAGTAGGAGCTGAGCAGATGTACTGACAGACAAAATAATATTCTTCACTAAAATTAATTCCTTCTAAACTTTGCGATAAAACAAATATCCCAACGAACAAAATTACTTTGTATGCATTTCTAATAGCTCCCTAAAGGGACTTTAAAGTTATGACGATATTCATCATAGATTAACCCTGTATAACTCAACTATATCGTGTTAAAAAATTAAATTTTAAAACGTTACTGTTTTTTTCAAAAAGATCATTTTGATTGGAAAATGACTCAGTAAAATGAGGAGAAATTTGGCAATTATCCTGGAAACAATGAGTGCCATTAAACAAAACAGTTGAGGTCCTTTTTTTTCTATTTAATATTTGTGTATTGTTTTCAATATTTTCATCATATTGTTCATTGTACATATCTACTACAATATCAGTCTCTTTGTAATCATCAGATTCCCAGGTAGAAGTATAATCCAAAGTAGTTGTATCTAAAGTCGAAAATTCATTATGATCTATGATCAAATAAATTGCAGGATATGACATTATATTATTACTTTCAAAAGGTTCATTCTTGAATAAATTATCTGTTTCAGCTATACCAGTGTCTTCGGTAGAAGAAGAATAGTATATATTAGCAGTGATATTAATTTCATTTATTGTTTCGTAAAATGATTCTTCTGTTGTTATTGGACTTTGAGTAAAGTTAAAGCTTTTTGATAGATTAGTAGTAACTTTATTGACCTCATGCGCAATCGTGGTTAAAGAATTGCTGGTATAATTTTTAATTTGAACATACTTAATCGGGTTAATAGAGGAATCAATAGGCTCAATAATAACTGTTGTACTGGAAGTCGTGTTGAATGAACTTTTTAAGTCAACTAAATTAGTATGATTATTGAAACTGTGGGTTGTAGTCAATGAAAATGGACATTCTATTATTATTCTATTGCAGATCATAGAATTAGACGCTCCATTTATCGAAGATGCGGTATTTAATGTTGCAGGATTCAACAGTGATAATGGAATTAATAATGATGAATTAGACATCTTAGTCAAAATCGTCATTGAACTTGTTATGTCAGTGACATTAGGTTTTAATTTCAGTAAGTCTTTGGTCTATAAAAATAACATATAATATTATTACACAAACAGCCTATGTATAAATAATCATTGGTAATTTATATTATAAATTTCAGTGTAAGTGTAATTGTTTTACACAATTGAAAATGCAAAATTTGAAAAATTATATTTTCAGTTAATAAAAACGCAGCTAAGATAAAAAAAACAGCTTCCGTGTAATTGATATTGTATCAAGTAGCTTATAGTGATTTTAATGGATGTTTTTTTCTTATCATTTATCATGTTTAACGTTTCCTTTAGAAGCTATTGTTTGTGTCAGAGAGGGCAGGAAAACCTCCATAGCCCATTGCAATGGAATTTAATCTCGTTTTCTACTCACTAAGGCACGACATGTTACTGATTGAACTAAGTAGTCTGTCAATGATATTGATTAAAATAACTATAGGCTAATAGAGAAAAAAATTGAGTAAATAGCGGAAAAAACCAATATTTTTTTTAAGTTTCATTAAGATGTTTAATTTAACAAGACTAAAATTTAAAAAAAAAACAGTGTATAACGAGTGCGCATGGATGAAGTGAACATCTTTCAGAGTAATAATAAAATATTAAGTCTGCATTAAAATAAAATAAAAAATACACCTAAATATTTTATATTCAATTGAAATTAATTCTATTTATTTTTATTATTCTCTTTTTATTGCCACGAATGATATAATGGTCTTATAACTGAAATAACTTTTGCAAACAAAAATGCAAATTTTTAATTGAATAGTATGAAGGCATCGTATAGAAATTGCATCTATTGTGTTTGTTTTTAATTTTTTATGCACAATCAAAATTATTTAATGTATATAATAGGAAATATATGTAAGGGGTTGGACTGGCTTAGTGAGTAGAAACGTATAGTTTGGATCACAGGGTCCGGGATTCGATCCCCATTGTGTCTTCTGGTGCAAGCTAGCCATAATACTATGGTCAATCATTGGCCTATCAAAGAACCAACTTTGATTCCCTAACATGTGAGAGGGAGCTACTACCCTCTGTAGCATGTTAAGTTCGGTAAATAGAAGGATAAAACAATTGATCGCTATTATAATGTTGTTAATAATACCAAACGATGGTACCATAAAATAAACACGAAAAAATTAAAATTCTTAATGACTTTAAAATGCTCTAGAAATGTGACTACGTTAAAAATAAAATGTTACTTAAATCAACAAATTCATTGTTAATATACAAACGACAATAATATTTTGTTAATTAAACAAAATTTTTGTTAATAAAAAATTTATTAAGCAAATAAATAATTTGTTTTAGAAACGAAAATATAATTGATTTAGCAATAATACAATTTTAGACTGTTTTTTTTTTCAGTGTACCAAATATTAAAAAGGGATTTAGTACCAAATTTTATCTTAAAATGTACTCTAAAAAGTGGCTATTTTAAATTTATTAACATTGTGTATAGTTTTTAATAGTTTTAATATTATACATAAATTAAAAATTGATTATATATTATGTATAGATTATAATTTTAAAGTTTAACAATTTATTAAAATAAGAGCAACATAAAAAATTTACTAGATTAAAATTTAGTGATTTGTGACTCATCCTGTAAAAAAGTCAACAGGAATAAGAATGTTATCCTCTTTTGTTGTTATATATAAATTATAAAGGGTAATAATTAATAGAGTGGTGGAATCGGAAGTATACAAGTAAAATATAATACAGTACTCTTGTCACAAAAATCGCCCTTCCTCAAAAATGTGTATTGCTTAATAAAGCTTTATGTTTAGTCCATTTTTGCTTAGTTCGTTCCCAATATAGACAGTGATCCTTTTTTCATGAAAGATTTATTTAATAAAAAAATATAATAGAATATTTAGTTATAGTATTTGTAATTTTTTTTTTTTTTTGTTTTCTTTTAGTTATAGTATTTTTTCAATTTAACAATCAAAAAATATTTTATATATTTATTCTTGATATTAGAAAATTTTAAATATTATTTTATACATATTTTTAATTTTAAATAATATTAGCCACAAGTGAATAATTCTTATTTTATCATCTATGATACTATAATATGATTATTAACTTATAATTCTTATACGAATACACTAGACATTTTTCGACCCCTCTTCCCATCTAGGCATAAAAATTATCATAATAATCATAGAAACAACATAAATTATATTATAGTTCAAACCATATTTACCATTTTATCAATTTTCCCAAACAGCGCTATTGTAAGTGTATACAAATTTAACAAATATAATGCCATAATTCTGAAATAAAAAAAATGTTATTACTATCCTCTAATAAAATCTTTAATTCAATGATTTTTATAAAATATACATTTCGAACAGAATTTATCAATTGCGATAATACAGTTTTAAAGTAAATTAGTAAAAGTTATTTTACTAAAAATAATAACTGCTTTTACATTTTATTAAAAATGTATATATTATTATAATATATAATATTAACTAGACTCTGCTCTACGTCTGGAGCCCTAGAGATAAAAGTAATGACTTTTAGTTAAACATTTTTTGACTTTTGAAAAACTTAAAGTTTTATATCACTCACTACTGTTTGTCAAAATTTGAAAAATAGCAAAAAAAACTCAAAAATTGCAATAAATCATGAAAAATCGAAATTATCGAGATGAAAACAATTTTTTGGATTCAGATTGAGTATGATTTTTATGTATTTTATGTGTTTTATTCCACTGCATTTGAATTTGAAGTTTTCTTGTCCCATTATTGTTTTAAAATTAAAAAAAATCTCAAAAAACCAAAAAAATTAGGAAAATTGTAGTTATAAATATAAAAACCCAGCACAGGGGGGTCGCGGCACAGTGGTGCCGTGGTATAGTTGGATCAAGTATAATGATATCTGACAGTGATTAAAATCACTATCAAAATAAAACGCTTTGATGCAAATCTTTAGATAGTGTTTAATTTTAAAAAATTGGTGTATTATTCCAAAAGCTACATGATCTGCTAGTTCATTATTAATATCCTAATTAAGATAAAGTATGTCGAATGAAAAAGGGATTATTCAAAAATATTTTTTCTCATAAAAATATTGTGTTGATCCATACACTTTTCAATAAGTTATAGCATTATAAAGTTAAAAATATAAAAAATAAAATCGAGATTTTTCACACAAAAATAGCATTTGGTAGCCATTTTCACTTTGAAAACAAGTCCAGAGGTCAAATTTTTTTTTTTCAAATTAAAGTATATTACATAAGCTTTAATTTAAGATATACATAAAAGTGTCAAACCTTCCGGAACATTTTCATAAGTTAATTTTTTGTGAAAAGGTTGTCATTTTAAATTCCCCCCTGTGGACATATAAAGGGTCAAATTTACAAAAAAAATATACCAAATGATAGGTAAAGACATAAAGCATCTATAAAAAAAAAAGTTAAATTGATATGTTCATTTTTGAAAAAATTACGGCAGTTTTTAGTAAAAAAAATTGAAAAAATTTCGAAAATAAGCGATTTTTAAATTTGTAATTTTTTTGGAGGTTTCGCCCATTTACGGGGAACGAGGGAATTGTTTTTCAATTTTTAAGAATAATATCTTCGACTAGATACGATTTGTGATTTTTTGACGTATCGTTGAAAGAAATCCGTTCGGTGAGAGCTGAGAAAAAGTGGTAACAGACACACAAAAAAAAAAATAAATAAACACATCTTAGTAAAACCAACGCATCGAAGCTAAAAAAAATTATAGAACACGATTAAATACTTTTCTTGTATTCTTTCATGAATAAAATAGGAGTTTAGAATATGAAAATATAAAAAATTGTAATATTTATAAAAAAAATGACTAAAATGAAGAGAAAAATTTTCTCGAATTTTAACCTCTTCATGCACGATGGCATCTATGATACCACTAAATTGTAGAATTTATATAAAATCGAAAAATCGTGGTAGCAATGTTATTATTGTTTTCGTTTAATGTACGGAACGTTAAGCATCGGTTGGGTTGGGTTTGGGTATCAATTAATACTTATACTTAATAAAATATATCACCAAATTAGTGTTCTCCCGTGGATAAGATAAATAATAAAATAATACCCTTACACAAGATTTAATCACCTTCTTACGCATTCCATAAAACGCCCACGTAAAAGATTCTATCACATTAACCAATCAAATACAACAAAAAATATTTCAAGAATCTCACCAGAGATCGCTAAACTTTTCTTTTACCTTCCAATATAAAAATACTAATTTCTGAAAAACGTAGGGCCCATGCCCGTTGGCAAAGAACTAGACTTTCCTCGGACAAGTCTACTTTCAATAATCTATCTAACTCCTCAAAAAAATTAATTCAAAAATATAAAAACAACTTCTTTGACACAAAATTCAAATTCCTCAACTCTCAGGACGGTTCATTATGAAAAACCACTAAAAATATGTTTAACTGAAAGATTTTCACTGTCCTATTAAAAAAATAGACGGTTCGCTTTCGTTATCTGATCGTGACAAATCCAATCTTTTTGGAGAACATCTTTCGAATATTTTCATGCCTCACCTTGATATTATTCCTAGCAATTCTCAATTAATCAAAATAAATATTTTTTTAGATTCTTCACTACCTATGTCTCTCCCTACTAAACATGTCTCTCCAAATGAAATTGTAAATGTGATTCAAAAATTAAAGTCCAATAAATCACCTGGGCATGACTTGATATCAAACAAGATTTTAAAATATCTCCCTAAAAAACAATTATTTTAATAACTTTCATATTTAACTACATGTTAAGACTTTCGTATTTCCCTACCATCTAGAAACAATCCATTATTATTATTAATCTCAAACCGGGCAAACCCCCAATATAGCAACCTCATATAGACCAATTAGTCTGCTTCCAGTACTTGGTAAGCTATTCGAGAAAATCATTTTGAAAAGATTAAGACCAATCACATAAAGTAATACCCAACGCTCAATTCAGGTTCCGTTAAAATCATTCCAATATACAACAAATACACAGGCTAGTCAATATAATCTCATCCTTTGAAAATAAAGAATATTGTCCGGGAGTCTTTCTCGAAGTGGCTCAGGTCTTTGATAGGGTTTGGCATTCAGGCTAACTCTATAAAATAAAATCATTCCTTCCTGCTCCCCTATACCTTTTTATTCGTTCGTAACTAGAAAACAGAACCTTTAAAGTACGTTATGGTAATTCTTATTCCTTTCTTTTTCCCATCCTAGCAGGAATTCCGCAAGGTAGTGACCTCTTCCCCGATTTATACAATATTTTAACTTCAGATATCCCCCAAACTCAAAATAACTCCTTGGTCACCTACGCTGATGATAAAGCCATTTTATCTTCCAATAAAGACCTAATCGCAGCTTATAATGCTCTTCAACTCCACCTCGACTATAATAGATAAATGGTCCACAAATTGGAAAATTAAAATCAATGCAGACAAATCAGTAAATGTTCCTTTCACTCTCAATAAAAAAAATATGCCTATTCTCTCCTTCCAATGAGTTCCTATCCCTTCTTCGACTCCATTCAAATATCTTGGTATTACCCTTGATAAAATATTAACTTGGGGTCCTCATCTCAAATCTAAAAGAAAGCTATTAAACATTAGATCCCACTTACTACGTCCTGTATTAAAATAAAAACTTCTTGTACATAACAAAATAATTATTTATAAGTCAATGTTAAGACCAATTTGGTCTTACGGATCCCAAATATGGGATTGTGCCAAAACATCACAGCTTAAGACAATTAAAGGCTTCCAAGCAATTTCTCTTCGTACAGTCACATCTGCTCCTTGGTATGTCTCCAATCTTACCCTACATAAAGATTTAAACATTGATCCAGTCGATATTTTAGTTAAATTATACTACAAAAAGTTTCACTCTAAATTACTTCTACATCCAAATCCATTAATTGCTAACCAACATGCAGTTACAATTCCGGACAACCCTCCTCGCCGTCTAAAAATTCGCTGGTGCCATGACCTTTTAAATTAATATTGTGATGGCAAAACAACCAATTCAAGTCAAAAGGGTTCCATCACTGTTTCGCTTTCTTTTTTCCTGTTTTCAAGCCAAATGTTTTATATTCTATTGTTCACCTATTCGCTTATTGTATCTTTTCTTATGTACAGATTGTAAATTTTATTATTTTATAAATAAAAAAAAAAATTAAATAAAAATAAATCCTTTACTAAATAATTTTTAGTAATAAACAATTAGAATAAGATAGACCATCGAGAATAAACTAAAATATTATTATAAAGAAATACGATATTTGTGACTCGCCAGAAATTCGTGTACGCGTGTCTGTGCAGGAGCTAGGTAGTGACCCTTCTTTGTAATTCCATCTTATTCATATATTAGACGTGTTCACGCAAGCATACATAATCCGAGATCTTTTTCTATTTCATTTTATTATTATGGTCACTCCCCGGTACTTATTTATTGGGTACCCGGTACCCACTCTTATTTTCCATTGCTGCCCATCCTTCTTTATACTACGCCCGCTACGACTCTTATTTTCTCATTGGCCACCTGCATTACATCTCTTTTCCTTCCTTACTCTAACCTGAATTACTTTTGTTTACTACAAGCGTCCCTCACTACTACCCTTTTCTCCTACCGTCCTAAGCACCAACTATTTATATATTAATTTCTTTTTGTTTATTACAAAATCATATTTTATACTAGGCTTCACGTATTCAGTTTTCTGCTGCAGACCTATAGCCCTACAACTTTTGGGGTCGTATTTAAGGATAGATCACAGATTCCAGTAGGAATTCCTAGCTACGTCGTACAAGATAAGTTTTTTTTTAAAAAAAGTATTTCTATAAAATCAATATAACCAAAAAAAAAAACCAGCACAGTGGGGTTGTGGCACAGTGGGGACGTGGCATAGTTGGGTCCAGTATAGATTTAATCTGACAGTAATTAAAATTACTATCATAAAAAATACTATGATGAGATATAATTTTAACTATAATATATAATAACTATATGATTGACATTTGGTTCCAAATTCATCACAATAATATAATAATATTTCAGTTTTATCAACTATATTTAGTATCAATAGTAAAATTTTTTTTTTATTATGTTATATGCTGTAATCTGTTATTATAATAGAAACTCAAATAAAAATAAGTGAATTTAAATTTATTTGTGTTCTAACACATTGTATTTATATATATATATATATATGTATATATATACAGGATGATTTTTTTATCATAACCCACTCAATTACTTGCAGAATAATAATAATTTAAACATTTTTTTTTTTTATTATCTTTAGTTACACATTATTCTTGAATTTTTAACTATGTAATACTTTTTAGGTTCATCCCTTATGCCTTGGAGGGGGGTAAACTTTGTTTTTTTAAATGGTAACACATATTTTTAATTTAATAAAATGTTTGAGTTTTTAATTTAATAGTAAATGGCATTTGAATTTTTAATATAACTTTATTAGCTTATTAGATATAAACATTTAAAGTTTCAAAATTTTGAGTTAATATACATGTATAATACACATGGGATTGTAAATACAGGTAGCTAATTGGATTTTTATGACATTGCTGTCTCAGTCACGGATTGTTTATTATCAATTATGATTATCAATAGATATACTTTCTGTATTGTCAGTTAGTGTATTTATAAACTCATAACAATGTGCCTTACTACAATTGATAATAACAATGCGGTGTACCTGCTTATATCGATGTTATAAAAAACCAATTAGCTACCTGTATTTGTAATCTCTTGTGTATTACACCTGTATATTAATTCAAAAATTTGAAACTTTAAATGATTATATCTAATAAACGAATAAAGTTATATTAAAAATTCAAATGCCATTTACTATTAAATTAAAAACTCAAACATTTTATTAAATTAAAAATATGTGTTACCATTTAAAAAAACAAAGTTGACCCCCTTCCAAGGCATAAGGGATGAACTTAAAAAGTATTACATAGTTAAAAATTCAAGAATAATGTGTAACTAAAGATAATGAAAAAAAAAAATGTCTAAATTATTTTTATTCTGTAAGTAATTGAGTGGGTTATGATAAAAAAATCAATTTTATTATATTATATTAATATTTAATAATAATTAGATGCTAATAAAACTTAAAATTAGATATTAATAAAAATTAAGAAAAAAAAAAATAATATAATATTGTCATTTTTGAAATCATTATCAATAGTTTTTGTTGAATCCACAATTTCATACTTATGACAAATCTCAATGAATTAATTATACTTTAAATGTTGAGATCAAATATACTTTAGTTTTAGTTCCCGATTATAATATAGCCGATTATAAAAACATATCCTGTAACATAATACCCTAATGTCTTGATACCTTATTTAAGACTACTATTACCGTGCTAATTATCACTTGTGGCCTAGGAAAATCATTTATTAGCGCCCTTATTTAATATACTTTCCGTGAAATAATTAAATAATTAAACAATAAAAATTCTATCTCACATAGGGAGAATACAAAGATGGGGTCCTACATATTCATTGAATTTATATAAATTCAATCAAAATTAGATAAAAATTAAGCGAATTTTAAATTTCTTTCCTATACTCAATAAAACTAAGAATACAGTGCGAAGCAATCATTACGACGAGCAGGGTACAAACCTAGTACCTAAGCATGAAAGTTATCAGCGTTACCGATGTGATGATTGTACAATTAATCAGTCAATAGATAAAACGGTCAATTTAAGCTAATTCAAAATTTCAGAGTAGTTTTTCTTGACTTAAAAAGAAGCAGATAATTAAGTAATCTGTTTGATTTTATATTCAATATAAGTTAGATTTTTATAAAAATAGGTTACCTCATTATTATGACCTTCCCTTGTAAGATAATTTAAAATAAAAAATTACCTAGTTGTACATTTTTTAAAAAGTAATTAGGGTGTAAAATTAAAATAAAAAGCAAGTGTGCTCATATAAGTTGTAAGTTAAACTTATATAAGCAGCCTAACTTTAACAATAACCCCAAGAAGAGTCTACCATTGGCCGAAGCAAGCCAAAGGTAAAACTGGAGCATCGTTGATTTTGTACCTTATCCTAGAGGAAATAAGGTTCTATGATTAATAATATTAAATTAATATAACAATTATTAACAATTGATTTTCTCATGAACATCGCAAAATAAAATAAAAAATGATCATTAAACTTGAATTAATCAATAAAATAAAAACACAGAACCCAAAATAATAGAGGTAAGATAAATTTATAATAGAAATGTCTAAATGTAATGTTAAACAGACAAAGTTAAATAAAAAAACAATATTGACAATTAAATTATGCTTGAAGTACATAAGGATGTATCCATGTTTACCATAGAGTTCTGAAGTTTCGGACTCATTGCACAGTCCATCTTCAAAGTGATGGTTGCTAGTTGGTGGCTGCAACTCAGAACTTAACTGTAAACATGGATACATCTTTAAGCACTTCAAGCAATTAGACAATCAATGAAAACTTTAATACATTCATAGTTAAATTATGGTCAAGGATGCCATAGGAAATATGTATAGAATGACTAAGATTATAAAAGTGACTTCATGAGTCACAAGAAAGAATGTAAATAAAAAAAAATGTCCAATTAATATTGCTATAATCCATCAAATTCCCGCAAGGGAGACTTTATTAAGTCTACGGGTGTGACGACCCCGCGTACCCTAGTCGTTAGGGTTATCGAAAGATAAGTCTGACACCTATCTTTAGATAGGTTAGCTACAGGCCGACAACCTGTACTGTAAAAACTTCATGTTCAGGATTCGAACAACAACAAGCCTCGGACTAGATTGGGAAAAACGACTGGAAATTGGATATCGGATTTAAAATGTGGTACTTGGAATATACGAACTGTATACAACCCTGGAGCAGCAGCGGAATTAGTAGGTGAAGTGGAGAGATACAAAATGAAGTGTATGGCGTTAAAAGAGATGAGATTGGAGAATGCGGGAACAACGAAAATATCACAAACAACAATCATAAATGGAAGAAGCGAACGAAGGCACAAACTAGGGACTGGTTTTGCTGTACATGAATCAATTCTACATATGATTAAAGAGTTCAAAGATGTAAACCCGAGAATTTTGACATTAACCATAAAGGATAAAGACCTTCATATAGTGTACATATCAATGTACATGCGCCAACGAAGGATAAAGATAAGGAAGAAAAGGAAGAGTTTTACGATACACTTGAGGAGATATTTGATACAACGGTGGGAAATATAAAAATTGTACTAGGTGACCTAATTGCTAATAGGAAAGGAAAGGATATACTATGACGTGGCAGGAATACACAGACTCCATGAACACTCGAATGATAATGGTTCAAGACTAGCAAATTTTGCATTAGGAAAAGGTTTAATAATTAAAAGCACAATGTTCCCACGCAAAGATATATACAAATATACTTGGGTGTCACCGGATGGGAGGCACAAGAACCAGATTGACCATGTACTGGTCAACAAAAGGTTTAAAAATGGTATAACTTATATGAGAACATTACAAGGCGCCGACGCAGACTCCGACCATCTTCTGTTAGGTATCTGGATAAGAGTAAAATTCAAGAAGCAAAGCATGCACAAATTAAATACAATAGAGAGGTATGATATTGAGAAGTTAGAAGACGTTGACATATATAAAAATTACAGCAAAAAAGTCAGCGAAAATCTTAAAGAACAACAAATAATAAATACAGACAATGTGAATGATGTTTGGGGCAAAATTAGAGGTGCTGTACAACATACCGCAAAAATAACCTTAGGGATAAGAAAAAAGAGAAAGAAACGGAGGAAAGAGGCTCACAATATAATAAGATGTGAAAAAAGAAAGTATATCCAAAATATTATGCAAGATGCAGAACAGGACTTTAGGTTAAATAGGACCCGCGATATGTATAAGAGAGTGAAAGATTTAAAAGGAGATTTTAAAAAGAAGGAACGGTTTCTTAAGGATGATGATGGAATGTTAATAACTACAGAGAAAGAAATAGCTGAAAAATGGAGAAAGTATTTTGACTATCTACTAAACTGTGAGGAACCAACCGAAAAATTTCTCCTTAATATTAGGAACATAAATACACAAGAATGCCAACACCACTCACTTGAGGAAATTGAAGTACAAGTACAAAGATTAAAAAATCACAAATCCCCAGGAGAGGATTGTGTTCAAGCGGAACTCTTAAAATATGGAAGAAAAGATGCAATACGATGGATCTGGCAAGTCATTAGCAGGGTGTGAACAACAGATAAACTTCCAGAGGATTGGAAGGTGGCTCTGGTGTGCCCAATTCACAAAAAAGGTGATAGACAGGATTGTAACAATTACCGGGGAATATCCTTGCTTAACGTAGCGTATAAAATATTCTCGAATTGTGTCTTAGACAGAATTAAAGAAAAAGCAAAACAAATAATAGGAAACCATCAAGGAGGGTTTAGAGCTGGTAGATCTGCGACGGACCAGATGTTCATAATTAGGCAATTGTTTCAAAAAAAAATGGGAGTTTGATAAAGAAATACATACACTTTTCGTGTACTTTAAAAAAGCATATGATAGTATTCATAGAGACAGTCTACTGAATATTATGAAAGAATTTCATTTCCCACAAAAACTAGTCAATCTAATATCGATCAGTGTAATGGAGCAAGGTCTCAAGCAAGGGTTCAAGTGGGAAATTCAATAACTGACCCGGTTAGAGTGAATTCAGGACTAAGACAAGGCGATTCGTTATCGCCGATTTTGTTCAACGTGGTTTTAGAGAGGGTAATAAGGGAAATGAAAATTGAACCTTATGAAGGTATTAGACTACAAGACACGGCGATAAGTATACTTGCTTATGCGGATGATATATTGTTGATGGAAGAATCTGAAGATAGATTGAAGACATTATTTAGTAGATTGTATAAAGCAGCAACAAAAGTAGGACTATACGTAAACGAACAAAAAACGGAGTATATGATCTTGAGTAGACGAGAGCTACCATTTTGTCAGTCCATAAAAATAGATCACTACGAATTTATAAGAGTACAACAGTTCAAATACCTCGGTACTATTTTGACTGAAAAAAATAATATAGCAAACGAGGTAGCAGCGAGAATTCAAGCTGGGAATAAATGTTACTTTGGACTCACTAAGATACTACATTCAAGAGCAAAGAAAATTATAAAAGAACAATTATATACGTCCCTGATACGACCGGTTATATTATATGGATCAGAAACATGGCCACTTAGAAAAATGGATAAACAGAGATTTATTAACCTTAACCTTAAAAGAAAAGTATTACGGAAAATATATGGCCCAATCAAGGACGAAATAACTGGAGAGTGGAGACGAAAAAAGAATATAGAACTAGAAACACTATATAGTGGTCCGAATATATTGAAGATTATCAGAGGAAGAAGACTACGATGAGCCGGCCATGCTTGGAGGAACCAAAATCCACTTCTACATGCAGTGATTGAACAAAATCCTGTAGGTAAAAGACCTTTTGGAAGACCAAGAATGCGCTGGGAAGATGTAAAAAAGGATGTTAAGCAGATGGGAGGTGTGTCCAATTGGAGGGATTTGGCAGTGGACAGAGAAGGCTGGAAGCTTGGTTGTGAGACGGGATGGTCTTAAAGGCCCAATAAACCCAAGAAGAAGAAGAAGAAGATAATCCATCAAATTATTTTTTGTGCTATTAAACAGTATGTTCACATATTATTATTATTATTAAACAATTATTATTATTTTTCATTATAAAAAACAGCAGAGATATACAAAATATTAAGTAGATAACTGATCATTTAAATTTTAATGTCATAAACATAATATCAAGTCATCAATTTAAGATGTTAAAAATGCAAAATAAAGAAAAAGGATATGAGCATGACAAATCTAATGCATAGGTCAGGATATAATGGATAGTCATTAACGTCAATGGGTATCCTCTACATAAATGTAGAGAATACAATGATATGTTCACCATGTCTACCCTGACCACACTAAAGCGGTCCTCACACGATCAATATTATTGACAGTATTTCGGATACTGACAATCAGGGGCGGACTTAGGTATGTGGTGGACCTTGAGCGAACTCCATTGTACATAAACAATATAAACAAGGAAATATATTTTTTTACTTATTAAAAAACAGTTATTATCATATTTGTGATACCAATGTATACCAAATTTGCGGGGGCCCCTGGGCTGCAGCCCACTCAGCCATCCCCTAAATCCGGCCCTGCTGACAATATTATTGATAGTGTGAGGTGGGTATTGATGTACTGTCAGTATTGACATCGCAGCGATGGAAGATGCACGGGATGAATGTCCAAGCGCGCGCAAAAGTCAGGAACGACAATTACGTGCTTTTATTTCCGACAATAAAAAATTTAAATATTTATGGGATGTTCGTTGCAAAGATTATAGTAATAGAAACAAAAAAAGAGCTGCTTATAATGAATTATTAGTTGTATATAAGTTAATTAAGCCTTAGGCTACTCTAAATGATGTAAAAAAAAAAATTAATACTTTACGAAGTAATTTTCGTAAAAAATTAAAAAAAGTTCATGAATCTAAATGAAGTGGCGCTGGAGCTGACGACATATACCAGCCTTCGACTTGGTTATTTGAAGAACTGACATTTTTGGCCGATTTGGAAAAACCAGTAGATAGCATTTCATCGATAAACAATGATTCAAATAATGACGAGGTAATACGAGATATTTTATTTAATTTTTAAAAGTATAACAAAAGCAAAATAGTTAATGTATAATATTAAATTGCCATGGGACTTGACCAACGTCACAGAAATAATCGCAATATTTGTCTCTTACAATTTTCGCATCGACACTATTATAGTTCGAATAGAATTTATTTTCAACGAAGTTAACACATTTTTGGTTATTTCATTGCCAATCTGAAGTTCGCATGTCTCCAAATTTTCTGTTATAAATACATTTCTTGAACAATAAAGATGATTATTAAGTTCAATTAAGATTTTATGCAAATAACAGCAGGCTAATGTAATTATAGACGCTTTTTCTGGTCCGAGGTTTATATGTTTTTGAAAAATTCCAAATCGACTGGCTAATATTCCGAAGGCGTTTTCTACCACATGACGGGCTCTCGAAAGACGGTAATTAAAAATACGGCGCTTATTTGTCAAATCGTGTTGACTGTATGGTTTCATAATTTAGTCTGTAATGAAAATGCTTCATCACCGAGAAATACATAAGGGTGTTTTTCAATAGTATTTTTTAAACACGATAGAGGTGGAATATTTAATGTTTGATTTTGAAATTTTTCCCAAAATTTGGTATAATAGAGTACTCCTCCATCTGAAATTCGTTCATTAGCGCCAACGTCAATCATAATAAACTGGTAATTTGCATTAATTATTGCCATTAATACTATGCTGAATGTGCCTTTATAGTTGAAATACATAGAACCAGAATTTTAAGGTCTTTTTATATTAACATGTTTACCATCTATAGCGCCAATGCAGTTTTCAAAGTTCCATTTGCCTCAAACATCATTTGCTATGTTTTTCCATTGTTCGGTAGTCTGCGGGAGCTGAAATATATATTATTTTAAATAAATAACATTTTTATATTTCAAAACAATTTCTCTCGAATAATTTTTATATTATTTTTTTAATTTAGTCAATATTATTTGATTTTAGAGAGATAATAATGACTTGGGTGAATTAGTTGATATAAATGATAGCCCGTCTTTCGTACGACCTAAATCAAAAAAACTCAAGTCTTCTGTAACTGTAGCTCAACAAAATCAATTGTTATCCTCGGCATGTGGTTATTTAGCTAAAGACAATAACCAAGATAGAGATTTAGACATAGCAAAAGTGTAGGCAAATAAACTTAAAACGTTGGATTCAAATCAAAAAATATTTACTAAAAAAGCTATAAATGATGTTTTGTTTGAGGATCAACTTGGGACATTAAATAGAAACTCAGTTCAAATTAACCCACAAAGTACTATTAAAAATTACATTCTACCATCGACGGCATCGACAGATTTTAGTCGCTCATCAACACTATATACATTGCATAGTTGGACGGAACATTCTACAAGTACATCGGGAGATAATGTATTACAATCATATTTTTCAAGTTTCAAAGAGGAAAATTATCAATAATATGTAATAATATATAATATAATAATACAAATTATATTGTAAAAACTAATAAAAAGTGTTTTTGTCGTATATAACTAAAATAATTATTTATTATAAATCACTATATCAAGTATAATTTTATTAACCTGAATGCGATCCTTGAGAACAGTAATAATCGCTTCGCAGGTCTCCATAACAATTTCACTTATGGTTGTTGGTGAGATAACTGCAGAATATTTCAAGTCTTCAAATGATCGCCAAGTTGCAAGGTACCTCAAAGTAAGAGCCAGCCTTTGATTTGGAGGTATACATTCCCTCATGTTAGTATTCATTTTAGTTATTAATGGTTCCACCATGCTTAATCGTTTATTATAGATGTTAATGTTCATTCGAAAATAATTATGGTAGTCTTTCGGGTCGGAAAGCTGGATTTCCTTTATAAGATTTATATGGCAAAATTTCTTACGTTTGGAAATCCATTCTTTTACCCATCGTTTCCTATTAGTAATCCATTTACTTGGAATAGAAAACGCTAAGATAATTGCTACGCACGCTTTTTTACAATTTTCGTCCATTATAATAAAATAATATTTTTAAATAAATAAAGACACAGTTACCAAAAACAAACAGTCGAGTGCCAAACCAACTGAGTATTGTCAATATTTTATAATGACCGTGTGAGGAGTACACTGTCAGTAATGTAAATACTGTCAATAATATTGATCGTGTGAGGACCGCTTACAGTACCTGTCAACTCATGAAAAGGGGAAGAAAAAAAAAATAATGGAAATTAACCATTTCAGAAAATTGAATAGTTGTATAGATTGTACAGTCTATCTAAAGAAATAACAAACAAGCCATGTGGTCAGTTAACCAAAATAAAAACAGAATTACTTAAAACATTAAAATACGCACACTTTGCAAAAATCAAAGGATAATATACCACATAATAAAATTGTTCCGTTTTCCAAGTCCATATGATTAATATAATGTTGTTGTTCGGGTGAACGCTCAAGTTGGTCATACTGATAGTGTATTAGCTGGTGATAACACTTCACTCATCGGACGCTTGGCCGTTATAGTTTATAATTCACTCTTTCGAGATCCGCCGCCTAATTTATTTATTTTTGTTTGTAAAAACGCGTTTTTTTGTCTCGCTCTCGTCATCATATTGTGGTGACTCATAACCTAAAACTGTTTTAATTTTTTTTTTATTGTGTAATTACTAAGATTTCGTCATTTTTGTTGCTTTATCTTTCGTTTCGTAAATACGATTGTGAGCCGTGTGTACCGGCAGTAAAATCCGAGATCAAATTTATATACTTTTAACTGGTAATAATTTCAATAGTAAATCTAATATTTTTTATCTTATACCTTGTGGTTCGCACATTAGCTCACATTGACCATAAGGTACATTGTCATTTTGTATTAAAAACTTTAGATATATTAACTCTATTCTTGATTGTAATAATACAATCATTCTATTAGACCACAATCAGGAGACTGTTAAAGTGCGAGCCCCTTGGTACAATTGTCCAGTAATATTACATTTAGAATTTAGTTAAGTCAAAGTGTAGTTAAGTTTCTAGTAATTTATATTACTATAACTTCTTTATGTTATTCATGTTGTAGTCTAAAGCAAATCCAGTCCATAAGTCCACATAAGTTAAAGTAATTAAATAGTTGAGTTGCTCATTTAATAGTGTATCTGAGTTGACTGTTTATTGTTTAATGAAATTAGTTGTTTGTTACATTATGATTACAATTTGATTTAATCGACCACTGGTCATTGCACGATTAAAATTAACTCTGTCCTTTGGTTATTGAACTCTAATGGTTTGTCCAGATGTTTATTAACTCATAATTTGATAATAATTATTTTCATATATTTGATTCAACTACTTCTCTTGAACAAGTTTATTACTTATCCCTATCTTAATTTTGTTAACGTTTATAACAATTGTACTTGTTTTTTATGTCCAATACCTACTAATTACTCAATTTCATTTGTTAATATAATTGTACAAAATAATTGAATTTAAGTCTGTACTAAATATTACTCTTTGTACTTTGCTCATTGCAATAAATTTACTGATTTCAATGAATATTCACCTTCACTTTACCTCTTGAGCACATATACAGTCCACTATCACAAATCATGTATCATAAGGAACTAACTGAACAAATGTCACAGGTACGGTAGTTAGCGCATTGGAGTTAGCTGGCTTGCTCACTGTACAAATTTTATTTACTTTTACTCTCATAATACTTGATGTTATAATTTTTATTTAGCTTAATTGTTCCTATTTCTCCCTATCCCTCTACTCCATGCACTTTCCTCTACAAATAAATCAGATAGTTATCCTTAGAAAATCAACTGACTAAACGGCTTTCCTCTTGTCGCCTTCGTAGGAATAGGAGTTCGTTCACAGTTCAGTCCTGTTCCTAACAGTTGCCATAATAATAGCCAAGCCATATGAAATTTTTCTACTCTATATTTGGTTTATTTTACAGACAGAAGGAAAAGGTTGACGATGATTATGTGCAAAAGTGAAAAGATGACCCGATTATGAGAACTTATTTGAACATAACAATAGTTATTAATTTTTATAAAATAATTTTTTTTTCCAACCTCAAGGAATTAAAAATGGCAACTTTCTCTTAAAAAATTAATTGTCTAACTCAATTTTTAAAAATGTTCTAGAAATACTCTCATCTATGTATATACATATATATATATATATATATATATATATTAGGGTGGTCCTTAGTTATAGAAGAAAAATTTTTTTTTAAGAAATTCAGAGTCATGGGCTCAAAATTTCGTTAGGTTTACTGAAAAAATGAAACTGATAAAATTTGAGTGCAATAAGTCAACCCCTTCACGTGCCTCAAAGGGGTTGAAGTTCTTCAAAAATGGGGTGGATTTTCTTTTTTTGAGTGTACGCTCTTTATTTTTGAAGTTTCGCCAAAAACACGAAGAACAATTTTTATATAACTCAATTTGAACAAAAAATAAGGTAATATATTATTTTTTTGTAAGATTAATATTTTTTCGTAAAAATAAGAAAAATCAGTTTCATTTAATTTTTAAAAAAAAATTAGTTTTCAGTTATACTTTTCCAGTGTCTTAAATTTTAATTGTACGCAGAAATTGTACAGAAGTAATATTAATCACCGTGATATCTTCTATAAAAAACGTTATTTGAGTTTTTTTCGAATTATGAATCCTTTCCAAAGAAAAATTTAAAACAACTACGAAAGCGTGTTTTTTTTTTTAAATTTTTTTTGCATGTATGTTTTTTTGTTCATAAATTAACAAGTTTTCTTAGTTATATTAAATAAAAAAAAACAAGAAACACAATAAAATAATAATTGTAATAGATGAGTGTTCAATATTTTGGAGAAAATCGCGTATTCCTACACAGTTTTCTTCAGGCTGTGTTATTAAATTAAAAAAATTGTATGAGAAATGGAGAAAGTTGGACAAAAATAAATCTAGACAAACAAAAACACAAGAACAACATTATAATATTTTTTCTGAAGAATTAGACAACCTCGTTGACATTTCTCATATCGAAGCTCTGAATATGATGAGTATTGAAGAAGACAAACAGTTTTTATTGTCACAACTTAAAAATGGCCGCCCAGGGTGCATCCTTGGTATTGATATGAAGTTAACAGGTAATGAAAAACGTAAAATTACTCGACAAGAAAAAAGAAAAAAGAGAAGTTAGAAATCGCAAATTGTACAAGTAATTATTAAATATTACACAATAATTTCAGTACATTATAAATAAGCAGTTTTTATATACCGAAGTATTTTATTATTTAGCCGAAACTCAATATTATAGCAGCTCTAGCTCCGAGGACGAAGATATTGATACGGAGAAAAACGTTGAAGAAATGAGTCAATTACCTGTGCCTTCAAAAGAAGTAAATGCACTAGAAGATATATGTTGTTTTGTAGTTGAATGTTATATTAAAATGTGATTTTTAGCTGCGAATATTATAGTAGCTCCTATAAATGATTTAATGTTATTAAAAAAGTTATTAAATTACAGTAATAATAAACTAGAAGAAGTAGCTATAAAAAAATTTATAAACCATTTATGATATTTAAATGATGAGTGTGCTGTGTTTTCTTTATTTGACGATCGACTTGACATTAATACTAAACAGCGAATGGTAAAAAAAATATTAAAAGGTTATGAACAGAGCACGAATGAAGAGCCAGAAGAAAATGAAGATTCAAATATAAAATTAATTTTAAATATGAAGATTTATCAGATTTTCTAGAATAAGATGTTCGTTTTTCGTTGCTCAGCAACAATTCATGGAAATTATTCCAACGATTTAAATTAAAATTCAAGTTTATATATGTAGATCCTACCACATGGAAATAAATAATGAATACAATAACGCCAAAGAAATATTGTCCTCGACAAAAATAGTAAACGACAGAATTCAACGACAAATTTGGGATGAAAATCAAAAGCAATTTATATTACAATTATCAAATTATATAATAATACTGCAAAATTTAAAATTTAAAATTATTATAACCTTTACTTTGGACTATTTTAGGTGGTTCAACTATATCGCCAGCTGTATCCCAGATGTAGCCAAGAAATTTAGAATAAAAAATATTCAAATTAGAAAAATGATTATTGTGATAAACAATTATTATTTTATTGTGTTTCTTGTTTTTTTTTATTTAATATAACTAAGAAAACTTGTTAATTTATGAACAAAAAAACATACATGCAAAAAAAATTTAAAAAAAAAAACACGCTTTCGTAGTTGTTTTAAATTTTTCTTTGGAAAGGATTCATAATTCGAAAAAAACTCAAATAACGTTTTTTATAGAAGATATCACGGTGATTAATATTACTTCTGTACAATTTCTGCGTACAATTAAAATTTAAGACACTGGAAAAGTATAACTGAAAACTAATTTTTTTTTAAAAATTAAATGAAACTGATTTTTCTTATTTTTACGAAAAAATATTAATCTTACAAAAAAATAATATATTACCTTATTTTTTGTTCAAATTGAGTTATATAAAAATTGTTCTTCGTGTTTTTGGCGAAACTTCAAAAATAAAGAGCGTACACTCAAAAAAAGAAAATCCACCCCATTTTTGAAGAACTTCAACCCCTTTGAGGCACGTGAAGGGGTTGACTTATTGCACTCAAATTTTATCAGTTTCATTTTTTCAGTAAACCTAACGAAATTTTGAGCCCATGACTCTGAATTTCTTAAAAAAAAAATTTTCTTCTATAACTAAGGACCACCCTAATATATATATATATCTTAAATTAAGGCTTATGCAATTTACTTTAATTAAAAAAAATTGACCTCTTGACTAGTCCTTGTTGTAAACAAATATCAAATTAAAGAAAAAAAAAATGTTGTCTAATACTTGAAAATTCAAAAATATTTAATAAATTTTTTAAAAAAACTTATTTGAAAGTGTTTTTAATAAATGTAATAACATTGGCGTATTAAGAGGGATTTAGGGGACCAACCCTCCCTAATTTTTAATTCGGAAATATGTATATTGTGTTTAAACTTTGTAATGTAACAAAATTATGGTTTGTATAAGGTCACAGATAAATATATTAAAAAAGTGTTACACATACGCGAATTTCAATTTATTATATTAATAAATTGTCCTACCACCTGTGTTTCCCTTATCCTAAACATCGCTATATCTATTAGCAATCAACCAACGCTGTGGACACGCTATCCACTACCCTTTTCCATAAGTTATCCAGCCGGATTGGAAAACGATACGGTTGTGTTTGAAAAAATCCATCACATCATCGTTAACATTTATCATGGACGGGTTTTACGACAGAAAAGTAAAGAACTTTTTATTTTGTTTGACCATCATAATTATGACACTAATTCTTTAATTCGGCATCACTTTTTGGATTTATAATGTAGTATTCTTATTCTTATTCATTTTATCTCAATACTACAATGTGCATTTTTCATTCATTCTATAATGTTATTTAATTGACTTTAAAGTTGGAATGGTGAACATCTCATTGGGTTCTCTATATTTATGTAGAAAATACCTATTAAAGTTGGAGACATGTCTCTTTTATTCTGTTCTTTTGAGCTTGTTCATACATTATTAAATTATTTATTTAATATAGTTTTTTTAAATGATTTTTTTATCCAGTTAATATTTGTTATACCTGCGAATTTACTGATAATGAAAACTTGTATAGCTTAGTTGAACATACTTGCATTAATCATTTGTCGTTATACTACTTAGAAAATACAGATTCCATTCCGATGCCTGAATGAAATTTAATTGTAGGTCATTGTGATAAATCACAATTGACTGCTTTACAGATAAATGCTGAATTTAAGTAAAAAAATAATTTATTGGTCACAAATAATATTAACTGGATATGGTTTAACTTTATAATTACTTTAATGACTTAAGTAGTCAACTTTATTGTCTTAAACATTCTGTAGATATTTCATATTTAATCCTTGGGGTGCGCCCCGTATATGTGTCCTCACAGTGCACCCTGATAACAAGCCGATAATCTGTTATCGACTCGGCTAAAGTATACGGAATCACGGTAAGTGGATTGTGGTTTTAGTATCTCCCGCTAAATTCAAACATCAACAGCAACAACAATAATAAAAAATCAAAATAGCCCTTATCAGGGATACATGACAAGGGGTTCCACCCGCATTATGCAAATAAACATAGAAGGCATTAGCAGAGCGAAATCCGAAATACTGGAAATGTTTCTGTTAAAGCAAAATATAGATATATTACTGATTCAGGAAATACACAAGTGACGAGGAACAATATTGAAAGGAGGTATTATCAAAGAATATGCAGTAGATGGAGCGACTTATCACAATAAATATGGTACTAAAATTTATGTTAGGGAAAATTTAAACTGGAAATTTATACAGTCTATTGAAAATAACAACATATTTATCGTCCATATAGAAATCAATAATTTGAGCTTAACTTTATTAGCAACTATATTACATGGGGATATAATACAACCAGTAACCATCGTTTCTCTAAACTGATTATAAGCACAGCCAAAAAATTCATCCCAAAAGGGGGATCCCAAAAATCCTACATCCCTGGTTTTATCGAGGAGTGCCAACGACTATACACCAATAGTGACAATGAAGCATAGAAATCAATACTAGAATTAAATAATTAACGCAGGACAAATGTCTGAATCTTGTTGAACACACTGACTTCAAACACTCAAGTCGTAAAGCATAGGCTGGTGGAAATGGCAAATATAACGCAAACAAATAAAACTAAGTTAACCTCAATCTCGTAGCAAATCGTATTATAAACCTATTTAAAGCGCTATGAAATAAACAAATAACCAAGTCTACAAAATCAAACCTAAGACTCATAAAAAACATATCAACTGAATGGTCAACATAAGCTGCCCCTTTCTCGCTGGAAAAAATAAATAAAGAAATACTTAAGATAAAACCTGGAAGAGTACTGGCAGTACTTGACAATATTTATCCAGAATTCATAAAACATACTGGACTAAGAGCAAGAGCGTGACTCATTAAGTTCTTTAATAATTTAATAATTGATGCTATCACACCAATGGAACAAGCCAGATTCCGACCTGGCAGAAGTTTTACATATCATATTGCAGCTCTCACTACTTACATTGAAAAAGGGTTGTATAATAAGAAAAAGACAACAGCCGTGCTCATAGATAACAGCTACATATGACGCCGAATAGATGCAGAACAGTCTATTGTTCAAATATCTGAAAACTACCAAATGTCTGACTTTTTAAAAGCTGTCAAATGAAATGTGTAACGAATTCATGTTTTGCAGTTCATATAGGATAGTCCAGAAGCTCGACAAAACAACTGAATAATGGACTTTCCCAGGATTCAGTACTGGCGCCCACTCTTTTCAATCTATACATCAGCGATTTACGGGCTACAACCTCTCGAAAATTTGCATACGCCGACGAAATCACGATAGCTACACAACAAGTACAATTTGAAAATAATGAAGACATACTCGATCAAGATCTAGAAAAACTCCAAAAATTCTTCCAAAAGTGGAGCCTAAAACCGAACATAAAAGAAACGGAAGCTACAACTTTCCACTTAAATAACAAACTAGCAAAATACCAACCAACTATTATATTTGGAAACCAAATACTAGCATATTATTCTACCTCTTTCTTTTACAAGATGGATTCGGCGAACGCCTGGACGAGCCTCCACGCCTTCCGGCTCCTCAACATCAGGTCCACCATGGACCCGACTCGGAACGTGGACCCTAGTCGAGACTCCAAAGAGTCCCGTTCCTGGACCCACGCCTCGCACCGGAAGAGGGTGTGCAAAGCGCTATCAGCCTCTCCCGGGCGATCCGAAGAGTGGTCGCACGTCTGCGCGGCTGCTTTACGAATACGATGTAAGTACTCATTAAATGTCCGGTCCAGCCACCTGTCCAGCCGATCGGGTCCTATGAGGGACCTGGTACACTCGCCTCTCGTCGTTTCCTCCGAGAGGCGAGTCCGCCACCGGAGCATGGTCATCCGCCTGAGCACTAGCCGGTCCTCGGGTTCGAGGGACCGGTTGCGCCTCGGCGGAGTTCATGCCCGGCGGCGCGTTCTTCGGCGAGCAGGTCGGCGGGCGGCAATGATGACAGGATGCCCGCCGCCACTCCGGACACCGTTCGGTACGCTGAAACTGTCCGGATCGCCGCCCGCCTCTGCACCCTGAGCAGGGTTTTTACGGTATTTCACGGTTTTTGGACGAATACTCATGAGTATCCGCCCAAACCGGGGACCCGTACAGGAGGACCGACTGTTCGGGCACGAGTATTGTGCGGTCCGAACTTTAGACGTTTGTCTATGACAAGGCCCAGATAAGTCATGGAGTCCTTATGCGGGATCTCCACCCCCAGCACGGCGAGCCATGGAGGAGAGAACTTGTACCTGCCCGTGAACAAGACCGCTTCGGTCTTGTCCAGGGCGAGGCTCAGTCCACTCCCCTCCTGCTGGATCCAGCCTTCTCGGACGAGGCGCCTTCCGCCACCACCAGCGTGTCGTCCGCGTAGCAGACGACATGCACGTGCGGTGGTAGCGGAACGCGGGACGCCTCCCGTAACAGGTCTGATTCTCGGGCCCGCGGCGCTCTCGTAAGAGATGACCCGATCGCTAAAGTACGACCGGATCATCCACCCGAGGTAAGGAAGCACCCGAAACGTGTCCAGCGCTCCGAGGATGTGTGACAATCGCACAAGTTGAACGCGTTTCGGATGTCCAGGCTCACCGCCACCCCGAAGCCTTGCTCAGTTTTGGCCCTGAGGGCCAAGTCCCTCAAGAGGGAGGCCGCATCGTCCGTCGACCTCCCCCTCCTGAAACCATACTGGCCCNATCGTCCGTCGACCTCCCCCTCCTGAAACCATACTGGCCCTCGGCCAGGTGGGCTTCTATCCGGGTGACGAGCAGGCGCTCGAGTATCTTCCCCAAGTCGTCCAACATGCAAAGCGGTCGGTATGACGAGGGGAGACCCTCGGGCTTGTAACCCTTCCTCAGAAGCACCAGCCTGGCCTTCTTCCACTTCGTGGGGAATTCACCCTCCGAGAGGCAGCGGTTCGCGACGGCGCGTATCCAGTCCGGGGCGAGGTCGTCTACCAACCCCCACACCCGGTTTGGAATCGCGTCGGGGCCGGGAGCTGTGTTCAAGCCCTGCACGCGCGCCACCGCGTCAGCCACCTCCTGAGTGGTGAATACTGCCCTTTCCATCACTTCCGCCTCCAGCTAACCGGACACGTGCGAGTGTAACGACGGAGACACCAGCGTGACGTCCACCACCGAGCTCGAAGAGTGACCCTCGAACGTTAGGGTGGAGCCCCTGTTGGCCGAGACCAGCCCGAGGGGCGACATCAGGTCCAACAGATCTTCGCCACGCTGATTCGTGTCTGCCGGCCCCCAGACCGGGGATTGGGCGTTGAAATCCCCGGCTACTATTTCCCCGCGCCTGTCCCACGGCCGCCCGAGCCTCCTTACCCGCAGGCATGAGGACAGGGGCTCAAGGAGTCCGGCGATCGGCAAGTTGGGCAGCGCGTAGCAGCTCAAGACGTCGATGCCGTCTATCCTCGCTACTACGTTTCCGTCGCCCGACTCGATGTCCGCGACCCTTAGGCCGCGGTCCATCACGCCGATCGCCGCTTTGCTGGACCGGTCCAAGAACCAGCCGGCAGAGTCCCAGACTGATCCGGCGTGTGGGATGATGCACACGTCGGTACCCATCTCGTACGCCGCCTGGCGGACCAGGTCCTGGGCAGCCCGACAGTGGTTGAGATTCGTTTGAAGGAATCTCATCCACTAGTGAGCTGCGTTCCGGGAGACCCCTCAGCCATTCCTCTAGTCTTCTTACCCGGAGGGCCCTTTTTACCAGGCCCCCCTTTGTCTTCGGAGCCTTTTAGACCGGCCTCACACCCGGACAATCCTTTGGCCCTCCTTTTTACAGGAGAAGCACCCCTTGGACTTGTCCGGGCCCTTGCAGGTTTGGGCCACGTGCCCGTGCTCCAGGCACCTGTATCACCTCGGACCCTTGTCTCTAAGGATCCTCAGCCTACAGGTAACCCATCCCACACGGATACGGGCGAGACCAACTTGGGGAACCTCAACTGAAACACTTAGAACATTCGTATTAGCTTTAGTCAACTCAGCTGCAGAATACGCTGCTCCTGTATAGCTTAATAGTGCATACAGTTCTAAAATTGATGTACAACTTAATTTTACCATGCATATCATTGCAGATGTAGTAAAAACTACCTCCATTCAGTAGCACCTAGTATTATGTCATGATATACACAGTATATCATTAATGTCATAATGTATAATTTAAAACTACAATTAATCAATCACACAAAATGATATGTATACCTATAAAAATAAGATATATATATATATATACATTTTAAATGTTTAAATATACTAATGAAATTTCGTAGAAAAAAGCATATATTTATTATACATGTATAAAAGAAACAGGAAATAATAAACAATATGTAATAATAATGTGTTAGACATAAGGTAATACATAATGTGTAAGATTTTATAGAACAAACTGTAGAACATTATGAAATGTAGATCATTTATGATGAAAATGTAATAAATTACGATTAATAAAGAAATAATGGTAGCGTCGGTGATCACTTCTTGCCTTTGAACCACAATCAAATTTAATATAAAAAGTCAAAAATAAAGAGCATGCTGAGACAGATGCAGGCAGATATTCATAGAGGCACTCACTACGCTCGATCATTCCACATAACGAAATATATGCAAGAAGTGATCCGCCGTCATCAAATTATATTTGTACAAAAAATACAACATCTATTTATTTACGAGTGTCACAGAAAATATCAAGGTAGGAAAATAATAATTTCGCCAAAGTATATATAAGGTTTAGAATTAAATTTTATAAGTACATAGATTAAGTAAGTATACAGGAAAATCAAGTGATCATCAATAATAAGAAATATACCAAGTAAATTTAATAAAATTAATAATGTTTGTACAGAGTTATTTGACAGAGTTATATCTTTAATATGTATCTATTTCAAGAGTTAGGTTGGAGTTTCGTATGTATTGCTACCATACCACTCTGGGTAAACACACGAGGTGACTCAATCCCGCCTATCATCGATAACCGTCAAAACTCGTGGCATTTTTGATATTTAACTTTCAAAGTACTCCCTAAATTAACACAAGTAATAACCCCCTTTAAAGTTACATATACATCCACTCCATATTCGACGTTTGACAGTTACTGCAAGAGAGTGGTCTAAATATACCCACAATGATAAACTCCCAATACATAAAGATACTCCTATGAACTGCACGTTGTGACTCAAGTCGAGGAAGCCTGTCTGTTTAACAGCGAAAGACCTCATTGAAAACTATTTCAATGGAGAGAATGACTGGAGAACAAATTGGAGCCTATCAAATCTTGACAAAAACTAATCAAGGACCCATTCTCCTAAGTGAAAATGTGTAGAAATGCTATTCAAATGGGGTATGAAAGATTCTCTTGCGTACGACTGCAGCCACCTGTCTTAAACGATGGAGCATATCATGGGACATTGCCGATCCGAGCTTTCAATGGAACAATTAACGATATCTACAGTCTTTCGGATACGGCTTTGGCCTGGCTGGGATCACTCGATGTTCTCCTATAAAGGGCCACGCCACTACACAGAAGTTACCATATGTCTTACTAATTATATTATATCTTTATTATTTTATTTTTATATTTTATTTTGATTAAGTTTATTTTTTAATAACTCTATTGAGTTACAATGCTTATTAAATACCATATGATAATAATAATAATAATTGAATCCTTGACCATCACTTAATTGTTAATACTGTTTACTTATTTAACATTATATTTTGATGTTTTTATTATATCTATATTTTCTTACTATTGTTTTGGGTACTGTATATTAATTTTTATTTTAAGGACATTTAAAAACGCAAATGTCATATTTCGTATTTTTGATAATGTAGTCCTTATATAATAATACATTTTGAGATGATCTATTTTAATTAAATATATATATAATTAATATTATTTACCTAGCTAGTTGTAATCGAAGTGTTGTTCTTGGATGATAATTCTCTAAAACACCTAAACCTTCAAATGCCATCGGAAAAACATTGCTAATTAAATTCGTGACAACTGTGATTTCATTTTTTCTCCATAATGTCGACTCAGCATCTGGTTCCATAGATCTTGCCACAGCCCACATAACAGCGTATGATGAACTTCCAAGCATCCATATCATATTTAGATTAGCAAATACTCTTAATGCCATCACCTTCCAACTATATTTATAATATTTTAGCTTGAATATTAAGTGGAAAAGGTATTACTTAATAATAAAAACTCATACGAAGCATTACTCAAAATTCAGAAAAGTTATTTAGATTATTTACGGATGTATTCATGTCTTTAATTGAAAACATGGCCTCTATTGACGCAATATTCATTTCTAAAATGAAGTGATGATTATTATTACAAATAAACGATATTAAGTAACTCAAGGGAATTAATGCCTCGCGACTTGTTCCATCTGATTGTTTTAGAATGCATTACGAGAAAAAAAAATGCTAGTAGCTACGAAGTTTGAGAAATACAAAGGAATATCTTTTACTTGTGCTGGAGGTATCTTCAAAAGCCTAATTTCAAGATCATTGTGCTTTAAGATACTTAATTTTGTATCGAGTTTGATGTTATGAACTATTGCACAAGTCGTGCTGATCCAGCACATTGCTTACCACTCGACTTGTAAATATTCGGATCAAATATTATTGATAATAATTAGTCGTAGTTCCACCGTCGTATTACTAAGTGAATTTACTACTATTACTACTACTTACTATTCTATTATTGTAATTACAATAAATCAACAATAGTATTAAGTACTGAATTTTATCTTATAATCTTCTCACTAAGTTTAAGAATTAAACAATAGTACATCAGACGACTTGACACTCGCTGATAACTCATACACGGTAAGACTAACACACAGAATCTGTGACATCGGAACAAACCGAGGTCACAACATCAATAGAAAGCAACAGAACAACAATATTTAAATTTATTATATAAAATACATACGGTATAAAATAATTTTTTTAAAAATCATACTTTCGGTTGTCTTTCATACGTTCAGCCTCTTCAAGCAATGCTTCTTTAAATCCTAGTATAATAGAAGATATACGATTAAGCGCTGTTTCTTCATTTCCGATCATATAGTCCCAACCAGTGAATAGTTTCCACGAAAAAACACATTCGTCATCTTTTTCTGATAATTTACTTAGTCTTGAGTTTGCTGCCATTCTTAAATAGTATTCCGATTACACTAATATTATTAAAATGAGAACTTAATTTAAGAACCTACTTCCTTAATGTTGCAACAAAGCTATATATATACACCACTAGACCAACAATAAAGTAAGCTGTAGGCAGTTGGTAACCAATGTCCAAATTCTGTCTATTTGAATAATACCCGTAAAATAAAGGTGATTGTAAAAACACTCCTTCAACATTAATAAGTGTTGATAATTCTATAGACTTAATATCTTCTTCAGGTAATAATGTTTTCCTTTCTCCAGTATTATCAGCATTGGTTGTTAGAACCTAGGAAACCCAAGAAATTAGAAAATAAAAATATTTTGATAATGATAAACTTACTTCGGGTATAATTACAAAAGCCGCTAAAAAAACAGATATTACAAAATTTACCCAGAATAACCACCGAAGAAATGTGAAATAAGAAGCAACCACAGTCCCAAATTGTGATTCTATTTCTTTGATGGTAAGTTCCCAAGGAATAAGAATACTAATAAAGTTTGACATTTCTCGCTTGCTGTGTTGCCATTGCTACCCAATATTAAAAATTTTAGTATAGAAAACTTAAATCAAAATTTATTATTATTTACTTTCACAATAAGAATATGAAATCTAGCCAACATATCTCGTGTACTCTTACTCATTGCCAAACGTTCTTGTAGCTGACCTTCATGTTTTTTAACGTATTCTTTTGCTTGCTGTACCATTTTGATTTTTCGTCTAATTGACCATGGTTGTTGTCTAACACTGATTAAAACTTCTTTATGCAAGCTAATATTTTCGAATATTTGCTCTTGTGAAATATTAGTTTCCTCTATTATGATAGCTGTACTGTAAAATTAAAAAAAAAAAATTTTAATATTATTTATTTTATCACAAAATTAAAATATTTTTAAAATAAAAAATTAAATATTTTTAACGGTAAACCTATTACGCTTCAAACATTTTTGTTCTCACTAATGACTTAGTAGTTATTTTTCACCTAAAATTAATCTTCATAGGAATATAAGTAGGAGTAGATATTTTTAATTTCTCTAGATATACAATTGAATTATACCAATAAATCATAATAAAAATTTTATAAAATTATTACAACATAATGACGATATGATTATAATACGTGATTAATCTAAGGCATGTTACTAAAACATTATATATATTTTAGCTTTGATACGAAGATAAAAAGGTATTAATTTTACTATGATGTGTTTTTTATTATGTTCTATTTTTATGTCTGTTACTACTCAATCTGAAATCTTACTGGACCGATTTTGATGAACAATATGCCAAAAGATCACAAATTGTACCTAGTTGAAGTCATTAACCTCAAAAATTGCCATATATTTTTTTTTAAATGAACAAATCAATAAAATATTTTTGTTCATTTGATGTATTTTTGTACACTTTTGACCCTGTTCCTGTCCACAGTGGGGTTTCAAAATAGCAATTTTTCCACCAAAAAATTTAAACGGCTGCCGTAGTTCAAAAAACACTATTTTTGTGTTAAAATTTTCGATTTTTGATTTTAAATTCTTATCGACATCTTATCTTCTATGTGCAAATGGCTGTCGAAAATTAAAAAAAAATACATAGTTACGTATGATATTTGATTATACGTTATAAATTTCAATTACTTTATTTTCGCTCATACATTGCGGGATGTCATTGTAGCAGTGACAGCGTCAACACCAGCACAGTGATCAATCATGTAATATTTTATTATTATTAATTCAAAATAAACCCAGCACAGGGGAGTCGCGGCACAGTGGTGACGTGGCATAGTTGGATCAAGTATAATAATATCTGACAGTGCTTAAAATCACTATAAAAAATAACGCTTCGATGCAAATCTTTAGATAGTGTTTAATTTTAAAAAATTGGTGGATTATTCCAAAAGCTACATGATCTGCTAGTTCCTTATTAATATCCTGATTAAGATAAAGTATGTCAAATNTCGATTAAGATAAAGTATGTCGAATGAAAAAGGGATTATTAAAAAATATTATTTCTCAAAAAAAATTATGTTGATCCATACACTTTTCAATTAGTTATAGTATTATAATGTTAAAAATGTAAAAAATAAAATCGAGAATTTTCACAAAATAATAGCATTCGGTAGCCATTTTCACAGTGAAGATAAAATAGAGTCCGACATTTTTTTTCCCATGATAAAGTATATTACATTAGCTTTAATTTAATATATATATAAAAGTGTCAGACTTTCCGGAACATTTTCAAAAGTCGAGCTGAAAAAATTAATTTTTTGTGAAAAAGTTGTAATTTTAAATCCCCTCCTGTGAGCAGGTAAGGGGTCAAATATAAAAAAAAATATACCAAATTAAAAGTCATGATATCATGCATCTATATAAAAAAAATTATATTAATTTGGTTATTTTTAAAAAAGTTATAGCAATTTTAAGTAAAAAAAATTTCGAAAATTAGCGATTTTTAAATTTGTAATTTTTTTTGAGGTTTCCCCCATTTACGGGAAACGAGGGATTTTTTTTCAATTTTTGAGGGTAATGTCTTCGACTAAATACGATTTGTGATGTTTTGACGTATTGTTGAAAGAAATCTGTTCGGTGAGAGCTGAGAAAAAGTGGTAATAGACACAAAAAAAAAAACACACATCAAAACCAATACCTTCTCAGCTTCTCATAGAAAGCTAAAATAATCAAAAAAACCAGCATAGTCGGGTCGCGGACAAAATGAGGACGTGTCATAGTTGGGTCCAGTATAGATTTAATCTGACAGTGATTAAAATCACTATCATAAGAAACGCTTCGATGCAAATAATAAATTGGTGAATAATTACAAAAGCAATATCAAATTCTATTTCCTTAATTGTATCCTGATTAGTAATTCTCAGATTGAAAAATTCAATATATAATATTTATAATTAATATTGTTTTCAAATTATTATTATTGATTTTCATTTTTAATATGTTAGAATTAATCATTTTTAACCTACTTTTTTTTGTCTATTAATTAGAAAGTTTATAATAAAAAAAAAATGAATTTATTGCCATAACTTTTAGCTCAACCTGCAAGTTTGAAATTGTCATCATTAAATAGAAAAAATTTGTACTCTGTATTATCAAATTTTTATGTCCAAGTCAAATGGATCTCTCTATATGTTTAATTTTATAACGTATATATATTTGGATCACTCTGTATTTTCAAATTTTTATGACTTATACATTTGGATCATTCTGTATATTAAAAAACGTAATTATTGCTTCTGCTCTTGAAAATCTGACTATTTTTATAAAAATAAATTTAGAGGATCCTAGTTTAGCTAGATTTTTTTTTATAATTTTATAATAATTTTCAAAAATGCTGAAATTTTCATAGTAAAATTTTTTTACTCTGATATAATTGAATGAAAAATGTTTAAAAAAATATTACACTTCCCCGAATTTTTTTAAATTTTAAATTACTTAAATTATAAATCTGTCACCTTATCGACATCATTAATAATTATTAATGATGATGATAAGGTGACAGATTTTTCTATCCTGCTCTTAAAACATCGGATCACTCTATTAAAAATGTTTTTTGGGAAAGTTTATGATAAAAAAAAAATATTTTAACCATAACTTATAACTAAACTTGCATATTTGAAATTGCCATCATTAAATAGATAAAAATTGCATTGTTAACATAAATATGCAGCCAAAAAATTTTATAATTACTATTAACAGAAAATTTATCAGAAAAGCTGTACTTTTATTGCATTTTATCGTAATACATCACTTAAATAGAATTAGTAATCATTCCTTATTAACTTTTTAATTTAAGATTAACTAAAAGTGTCAATATTTCCGGAAAATTTTCAAAAATTAAATTGGAAAAGCTTAAAATGTCTGCAATAATTGCCTTTTGAATTTCCCCTGTGGTCGTATTTAGAGTCAGATTTTCAAAAAATTTATATTAAATAAACGAAAAATATCTAAAGTTTCAATATAAATAAAAATTATTTTCATTTGTTCATTTATCAAAAAGTTATGCCAGTTTTAATTATTAAAATAGTTCATGTTAAATAGTGATTATTACATAAAAATTTCATTTTTCCTTAAATCCGATGGCCATTTTCCCATAGAATAAATGATGTCGGGACAATTTTTTTTTTGGACCTTATAGATTTTATTGTAAGGTTTAATTTGATATATGTTTTAAGGACGCAGTATTTCCGGAACATTTTCATTAGTTAAGTTGAAAAAGTTCTACTTTTTTTACATATGTTTCAAATTTTGAATCCATTCTGTATAAAGGAGAATTGTCAATTTAAATAAAAAATATGATTAATGAAATGATTTTTTAATTTCAATTAATTTATGATTATATATAATGTATTTAGAAAAAAAAAATTGTGTTGATTCATATATTTTTTGAAAACTTATAGCAATTAACATATAATATATAATGTTATTATAACTATTTGAAGCGAAGTCAATCTTCTGTTACTAGTAACCCTACCCTAATAATCATGCTATACAGGGTGATTTTTTTATCATAACCCACTCAATTATTTACAGAATAAATATATTTAAACATTTTTTTTTTTTTTGGTTATCTTTAGTTACACATTATTCTTGAATTATTAACTATTTAAAACTTTTTATGTTCATCCCTTATGTCTTGTAAGGGTGTCAACTTTGTTTTTTTAAATAGGAACACATATTTTGAATTTAATAAAATGTTTGAGTTTTTAATTTAATAGTAAATGGCATTTGAATTTTTAGTATAACTTTATTTGTTTATTAGATATAAACATTTAAAGTTTCAAATTTTTGAGTTAATATATATGTATAATACACAAGGTATTACAAATACAGGTAGCTAATTGATTTTTTATGACATCAATATCAATATTCGCAGGTACACAAAATTGTTATTATCAATGGTAGTAAGACATATTGTTGTGAGTTTATAAATACACTAACTGACAATACAAAAAGTATATTTATTGATAGTCATAATTGATAATAAACAATCCGTGACTATGACTTCAATGTCATAAAATCCAATTGGCTACCTGTATTTGTAATACCTTGTGTATTATACATGTATATTAACTCAAAAATTTGAGTTTAAAACTTTAATTGTTTTTTATCTAATAAACAAATAAAGTTATATTAAAAATTCAAATGCCATTTACTATTAAATTAAAAACTCAAACATTTTATTAAATTAAAAATATGTGTTACCATTTAAAAAAACAAAGTTGACCCCCCTCCAAGGCATAAGGGATGAACTTAAAAAGTATTACATAGTTAAAAATTCAAGNGACACCCTTACCAGGCATAAGGGATGAACTTAAAAAGTATTACATAATTAATAATTCAAAAATAATGTGTAACTAAAGATAACCAAAAAAAAAAATGTTTAAATATATTTATTCTGTAAGTAATTGAGTGGGTTATGATAAAAAAATCACTCTGTATGATTTTTTTATAATGTTTTTTTTAAATTTCTATCTAGGTAAGCATTTCTGGAACATTGTTAATAATAAGAAAAAATATAATATTATTCCATATAATATAACCAATGAGGATATAGTTGCGAAAATATGGAAGGACACTGTGAATTTATTTAAAACATATTTTAAATCTGTTTACAGTCATCGTAATAGTAAGTTAGTCGAAATAAGTGTTGTAATACGGATATTAATTTCAGTTGTGATGAGTTTACTGTTACTGAAATATTTAAGACTACGTAAATTGTTTTACAATTCTAAAAGTGGTCCTGACAAAATCCTTGAAATAATTTATAACAAATTTTATTTCTCAGTAATTCTCACAATTTAACACAGTTATTCTATAATATTCATACGATTATTATAATTATAATTTTAATAATTATTTTATATACCAGCGGTATATTTAAGGGGATTATGAGCAATAGCCCCCTTGAACCAGCACTATCAATTTTTTTTATGCTACTTCTAATAAATATGGACCTTTGAAGATTTTTTTGCTAATCACTTTGATTTTTAGCAAAAAAAAGTCTATAGCAAGTTTATCAAAGTAAAAAAAATTAAATACCCTCCTTAATTAATTTCTGAATTCACTCAATGGGAATACCTCATTAATAAACGTCAACCTTATACCCAATATATTCTATTAAATACTCTTTTTGAATTTTCTTGATTTTATTAATTAAATTTTCCTTTTTTTTTTTTTATTAGAAAATATACAATCTGTACCTACATTAGTACAATAAGCATATGGTTTGATTTAACAAATAATAATTTACAATTGATATGTATACATGATTGGAGAAACCATCCAGTGATGGAGCTTCAGTGGCTGGTAAAGTGTAATTATTCTATATTAGCAGGTCTCTGCACCATTTTCTTTTTAGGCGATGTGGAGGGTTTTCAGGAAGATTATTGGAGGCCAGGTTGGTAATTAAAGGATTCGGATGTCCCTGTAGTCTCATTCTAAACCTCTTATAGTGGATTTTGGTTACTTCGACAACGTTTGGGAGGGAAGTGTCTTTGAGGAGCATTTCGTTAGAAACATAAGGAGGTGCAGCAAAAATTCTGCGTAGAACTCGTGATTGGAACACTTGGATTCTGCTTGTGTTGGAGATTTTAGCTGATCCCCAGAGTTCTATGCCATAAGTAACATTTTTTATGTAGTAAGTTTTGTATTAATTTTTGATTTGTTGTTGAGTAATGGCCGTAGGAGTTTTAGGCATTGATTTAATATTATTCTTTTATCATGTAAGTGGGGCGCCCATGTGAGACGTTTATCTAAAATTATTCCTAGGTATTTTGTTTTGGTCTTAATTGGAATTTGGGTATTGTTGATTGAAACAGCAGGAATGTTTTTTTGCAAAGAATAAAAGTTATATGGGCAGATTTATTTTCGTTAATTTTGACGCGACATTTTTTATATCATTTTGACAATTCATCAAGATGCAATTGTAAGTTTTCGGTGGCTAAATTTGGGTTTTCATGGATAGAGATGATTGCTTTTTCATCTGCGTAATCGGCTATTTGTGTTGGAGGTGGTTGGTTAATCTGAAATGAATAAATTAAAAAGAAGTGCTGAGGAGATAGCTCCTTGAGGAACGCATTCTTTTATTTCGCACAAATGAGAGATATCAGTGCCTATTCTGGTGGCAAAGTAGCGTTGGTTGAGATAGGATTTAAATAGTAGAAAGTAAGAGGGTGGTAGGATATTGCGAAGTTTAATCAGGAAGCCTGAGTACCAAACCCGATCAAATGCCTGAGAAACATCTAAGAACACTCTTGTACAGTACAATTTTTTCTCTAAATTAAGAGATATAAGATCGGTCAAACAGTGTGCCTGGTGGATTGTCGAATGACGTTCACGGAACCCGAATTGGTTGTCTAGTAATATGTTTTTCTTTTATTATTGGGGTAAGAATGTTAAAAAGAGTATTGCTTTTTTTGGCAACTGACGGGCTACTGTAGTAGCTGCTGTAATTACTGCAGTAATTAGGTCGTATCCAGTTGATTTTTTTTAAGTAAATGTATTTATGCAGTTTCGAACTTCTCCAGGTGAGAAGTGTTTAGGAGGTAATGTCATAGGTAAAGGGGATTCCAAGGATTTTTCAATATCTTTTAGAGATGGGGAGATTGGGAGATTGGGAGATCGTGATGGGGTTGGAAAACTTTGGATAAATGTTCACGAAAAATTTCTGTTTTTTCGTGGTCATAGATGGCCTAGGTGCCATCCTCTTTTTTAAGAGGGGGAACTGCTGAGTGGATATGTAGCATACTTCTTGTTGTTTTCCATAATGGACAGTTTTTAGTTGAGAGAAAAGCAATATGTCTAATAAAGAAGTTTGAACTTAGCTCTTTTAATATGCATTTGACACGCGATGACAGATTATTATAGTATTGTTTATCGGATAGAAACCGCGACTGCTGTCAAATTCCTCTTGCACGACGTTTTTGTGCAATTAGGTTCCTAGCGAAAGCGGGTAAGGGGGGCGAGTAGATCGGAGTTAACTGCAATTTTGTAATACATGATTTCCAGCGCGGCAGATTGAATACACGTGGTGAAATTGTTAACCGCGTTGTCTATTTCATCGGGAATTAAATTTTTAATATATTTTTATTACACTGATTATGATATTTTATTTTTCCTGCAAAACACTTATTGTGACCTACGTAGTAGGGTTCTCCTACTGGAAAAGTGGCCTACTTACGGAAATGGCTTAAAGAGGCTCACACACCGAAGACACGTGAGACTCGTAGGGCATAGGGCCTGGGATGGAGCCCCAGCTAGGCGATGCCAAGTAATCTATATTGTCTTCAAATGTTTTACGTATCCATATGTATTTTTAGTGTACTTTGTGTCTTTTGGGCGTTAATTACCAAATAAATAAAATAAAGATGCAATAATGGAAATATTAATGTCGTCCTATGGAAATATGATGCGAAAAATACAAAACCTAAAAGATATTTTCTTCGAGTTTTTTTTTTTAGCTTTGATGCGAACCTGAGATGTTAATAATTTTATTAAGATGTATTTTTTTTTGTATGTCACAACTTTTTTTAGTCTTCATCGGATCGATTTCTTTAAATGATGTGACAAAGTTCACAAATCAAATCTAGTTTAAAACATTGTCCTTTAAAATTGAAAAAAGTTTCCCCGTTCCGTGTAAATAGAGGAAATCCCAAAAAAGTTTTTAAATTTTAAAATCTGTAAATTTCGATATTTTTCTGTTATATTAATGAAGCCACCGATTTTCCATAAATATAACGTATATCGAGTATACATGTGGATAACACAGTCTTTTAAGCTAGGAGTACGAGGTTCAAACCCTCAAAATAACTTTTATCACATTTTTTTCTTAACTCTTTTTGGGTTGGAAAAAAATTAATAATTCTTTTGATTTTTATTTCATTGATTAAATAACATTAATGAATATCAAGAGCCCCATCACTGTATTCACCCTTTGTGGGAAGTAATTTCTTATTCTTAATAAAATATTTTTATATGGTTTTTTTTTGTGCCTGTGTTAGTTCTTTTTACTTACGATTTTTTTTTGTGTCATTTACGACAATTGTATTCTTCACATCTCACTTTTAATCAGAAACCAACCAAAAAAACTTAAAAAAATGAAAAAGAAAACTGAAATTTTGGTATTAAAAATTGTATAACGTATTATTTTTTAATCTTGAAATTAGAAAGCGGATATGTTATATGCCTTTTTTATTTACTTTTCTTAAACTAATGGGAACAATAAATTTCGGTAATTTTGTAATAATTGAGTAGATATATATAAAAAATATATTTTAAATAATTTGATGATTGTAGAATATTTATTCTATTTTCATATTACAAAATGTAGTTCTTATAATATATTTTCTAAAAAATAGATAATCTTACTCTCCAGAACTGGTTGTAAAAGCTGATGATCGTCTACGGTCAGATAGTAAACTGACATCATCTGGTAACATTGGCGATATAGGTGAAGATGAACGTCGTTGTTTAGGATATCTACATTTTCGAGAATTGAGTCTTTTATGTAGAATTGCATTAAAACTAGTCGTGTAATCTTCTTCGTTTTCTAAATATATAACATGATAATTAATAAAATATAGAAAATGTTAAGACATAATTATAATTTTATGTTATTTACAAAAGCTAATATGTTACAAAACTGTCTTTTATGATTTTTTATAATACAAAAGATTGTTATTTGTTAAGTGAAAAAAAATATGAGTAAATTTTATCAGGAAGAATTATTTCTTGCACTTGTATAGAAAACTTCAATTTTATAGGACATTATTTGAATTATTAATAAGTTTTTGTCTCTTGAAAAATCTTTTACTTATTGACAAAAATAGTGTCGTGTTCATGCATCAGTGTACAAAATTTATATGTAAATAATCTTTGTTATCGTAAAATTTTCTCACATCTTTCATTTTCCCTTCCCTTTTTCGTGTGTTTGTCATCTGTTATTGTAAATAGTTAATTTTGAGTGTTTGTGTTTTTCTGTTTATCATTTTTATCGGCAACTGTTACCTTTGTAATTATTATGTGTATAATAAATTGTCTGTCATTACTTTTTCTTTTCATTGATATTTGACAACTGAAGCCATCTAGTTCTTCTTTTTGATTGTGCAAAATAAATTTACTTTTATTTATTTTCTTAGTTGTAAATGCAATTTAGTTATTGTACTAATATCACTTTTTAATCAAAACCAAAAGTGTTAAATTCTTATTTGTGAACAGAAAAGTGTTGACCTTTTGACGGGATAATCACTTTCATCCGGCAAGTAATTAACCACATTAATGTACAACATTAATAGTTATTTGTCAAATTAAAAATAAAGTTAAAGAATAAACAGTGTCGCAATTTAAAAATTTTGGTGTTTTTATTTTTTACACCAACATGAATAAAAATCACAAAATTGTAAGCTAGAATAGTTTCACTATTTTAATATAATAACATAATAAATAAACGAAAACGGTAGCACAGTGGGGTCGAGGCACAGTGTATACAAGACATAGATAGGACAAGTATAGATGATATTTAACAGTGATTAAAATCACTATCATAAGAAACACGCTTCGATGCAAATCTGTAGATAGTGTTTCATTTAGAGAAAATGGTGGATTATTCCAAAAGCAACATCAACTTTTTGATTATATCCTAATTAGTAGTTCTTTGATATTAAAATATAATATATGAATAAATACTAATTCTAATTATTAAATTTAGTATGAAAATAAAAAAGTAAAAAAAATTTAATAAGTTTAATTTCTTATGTCTTATGATCTTTATTCTATGTCAATTAAATTATATAATATTCATGAAAGTTAATGTATTCTCCTAATAAGATATTTTAAAATAAAATAAAATACAAAACCTAGAATTTTAATAGAAAAATAGCATATTTTTGAATACGGTAGCCATTTGCGCATAGAAGATAGGTCGTCGGGACAAATTTTTTTTTTTCATTTTATAGTACATAAAATAAGCTTAAATTTGATATATGTTTAAAAGACGCAGTATTTCCGGAACATTTTCAAAAATTAAGTTGAAAAAGTTAGTGTTTTGTAAATAACTTGCTATTTTAAATCCCCCCCTATCAGCAGGTTAAGTGTTAGATTTTCAAAAAAATGATATCAAATGAAATGGAAATATCTAAGGTTTTAGTATGAAAAAAATTATGTTGATTTTTGAAAAAGTTATGGAAGTTTTAAATAAAAAGTGAAAAAAATTACAAAATTTATCGATTTTTAAATTTGTAATTTTTTTGGAGATTTCCCCTATTTGCGGAGAACAAGGGCAAATTTTTCAATTTTTAAGGGTAATGTCTTCAACTAGATACGATTTGTGATCTTTTGACATATTGTTGAAAGAAATCGGTCCCGTGAGAACTGAGAAAAAGTGGCAACAGACACAAAAAAAAAACACATCTTAGTAAAATAATACCTTCTCAGCTTCGCATCGAAGCTATAAAATGATATTGATCCATACATCTTTCAAAAAGTTATATTAAATTTTCGAAATTTTTTCAATTCTTTTAATTAAAACTGCCATAACTTTTTTAAAAATGAACATATCAATATAATTTTTTTTTTTGTAGATGCTTGATGTTTTTATGTATCATTTGATTTATTTTTTTTATAAATTTAACCCTTAATCAGTCCACAGGGGGGATTCAAAATGACAACTTTTTCAACTTAACTTTTGAAAGTGTTCCGGAAATACTGACACTTTTATATTTTAAATTAAAGCTAATGTAATGTAATGTAAAAAAAAAAAACACATTATAGTTAAATTAATATCTTCTCCGCTTCGCATCGAAGCTAAAAGCAGTTTAAATCGCTTACGATTTTTGTCTCTTTTGGTTTCTTGAAGGATAATAGTAAATTTTAGACTCTTATCTCCACAATCCAACCAAACTACAATCCCAGAGAAAAGAACCTGTAGCCTAAATGCAATCTTTTTATACCCATAAAACTGAAAAGTGTAGTGATCCAACAACTATGAGCTTTCACACGAAATGGAATAACTGTTTTCTTTGAATACCGATTTATTATTATCCACTAAATGGAACTAATAATGAAGTGTGTGTTAGTGAACGATTTTTTACACAATTTTTAAAATGTTAAAACGTTTTATTTATATTTAACCGACATTTTAGCTTCGATGCGAAGCGGAGAAGGTATTAATTTTACTATGACGTGTTTTTTTTTTTTTTTTTTTTTTTTTTTTCCCCTTTTTTTTT
>NW_026099572.1:363409-392978 GCF_025091365.1 Daktulosphaira vitifoliae
AAAAACCCAGCACAGGGGGGTCGCGGCACAGTGGTGACGTGGCATAGTTGGATCAAGTATAATGATATATGACATTGATTAAAATCACTATCAAAAATAAACTCTTCGATGCAAATCTTTAAATAGTGTTTAATTTAAAAAAAATTGGTGTTTTATTCCAAAAGCTACTTGATCTGCTGGTTCCTTATTAATATCTCGATTAAGATAAAGTATGTCGAATGAAAAAGGGTTTATTAAAAAATATTATTTCTCATAAAAAAATTGTGTGGATCCATAAACTTTTCAATAAGTTATAGCATTATAAAGTTAAATATAATATAAATAATAAAATCGAGAATTTTCACACGAAAATAGCATTCGGTAGCCATTTTCGCCGTGAAGACAAGTCCAGAGGTCAAATTTTTTTTTTTCAAATTAAAGTATATTACATTAGCTTTAATTTAAGATATATATAAAAGTGTCAGACCTTCCGGAACATTTTCAAAAGTTATGTTGAAAAAGTAAATTTTTTGTGAAAAAGTTGTCATTTTAAATCCCCCCCTGTGGGCAGGTTAAGTGTCAGATTTACAAAAAAAATATACCAAATGATAAGTAAAGACATCAACCATCTATAAAAATAAATTATATTGATATGTTCATTTTTGAAAAAGTTACGGCAGTTTTTAGTAAAAAAAATTGAAAAAATTTCGAAAATTAGCGATTTTTAAATTTGTAATTTTTTTGGAGGTTTCCCCCATTTANCCCCCACTGTGCTATCGTTTTTTTTATTTTTGCAAATTCGTACTCTAGGTAAAAAATAAATCATGAAGGAATGCAACGTGTTTTCTGCTGAGGTCCTAACAGTTATATCCCACTATAAAGTTGTAATTTTGAATCTCCTCTGTCGATAGGCAAAGGGTCAGATTTATAAAAAAAAATCCCAGCACAGGGGGTCGCGGCACAGTGGTGACGTTGCATTGCTGGATCAAGTATAATAATATCTGACAGTGATTAAAATCACTATAAAAAAAAAACGCTTCGATTCAAATCTTTAGATAGTGTTTAATTTTAAAAAATTGGTGGATTATTCCAAAAGCTACATGATCTGATATTTCCTTATTAATATCTCGATTAAGATAAAGTATGTCGAATGAAAAAGGGATTATTAAAAAATATTATTTCACGGTAAAAAAATCATCAGTTTGTGATTTATGCCCTTTTAATATGAACATAAAATTTTGTGTCCTGTTATTAATGAGATCTAAAGAACCAACCAGAGTAATTTTAATATGAAATACATTTGAATACGCAGAATATTCGTATTTATATGATAAAGAATCTAATTTAATCTAATTTAAAGATGTTAAAACTGGCTTTTTTTTAGTATTAAAACATACACATTTTAAAGTAGTGAAAAACATATAATCAAATAAATTTAGATCAAACATTTTATTATTTATTAGTTACCATCTGAATGAGTTCGGCTAGTTGAAAATCTGACCTTTTCAATGGAATGACCTCTACTAATACTCATGTTGTCTTCAAAAATATCATTAGTTAATAAATCACGTAAACCAGATGATGAAGGTGGTTCCTAAAAAATTGTAAATAATGTTAAACTTGCATGATTGTATATGAGAGCATGTGTAGTAAGTACTTTTTGGAGATACCACCAATCGCGTGTAATGACCACTAACACTATAATGGACGAATGTTTTTTTTTCTAACCTACCATTAGATATATTAAATTTCCTAATTTAAAAATACCATTTATTGATAAATATTAATTAAGCATATGCATTTTTTAATATTTATTTAAAATTTTTAGTTTTTTTTGTAACATTTTTATATATTACTTTTAATGTGTGTTACTTGAATCAAAAATTTTATAGTAAGTTATACTATATGACAATTGTAAAATTGATAAATAGTGTAACACAACACAAAATAATCATAAATTTCCTTTGAATGTATTGTGAATACTTAGCAGACACCCATAACGTTTATTCGTTTCAAATAATCCAATGTTTCATTAACTTTTAATATCTAATTAAAAAATGTCATCCATAGAACCATATTTATTATGTAGGTAGGCTTGAAAATAGAAAAAGCTTAAAGTTATAGCGATTTTTTAAAATAACGAGCAATAAAAAAAACGTTTTCATGTTTTGAAAATATAATAACTTATGTTGAGATACTCTGTCCTCATGATTTTGGGACTCGTATCGTCAATTCAATCATATATATATATAGCAGGCTTACTTATAATTAATTTATGAACTGTATATATAAAATAATCTAAATACACATGCTCCTAGAAATCTATTTGCTAAAAAAAATTAGATGAAAATGTATTAATTCATTTTTTTATGAAACCGATATTTTTAGGAAGAAAAAGAAGACTAATAAACAGGTGGTTGGATATAATTAAAGGTTATATTAGGACTACTGGTGTGTGTATTGATAATGTGGGAAATCGTGTCAAGTGCAAGTTTAGGATACGGGTGGTCGACCCCAAGTAGTTAGGATAAAGACAAAAAAAAAGAAGAGTATGAATCCGATATTTTTACAATTTTTTATACTCTAAAACAATGGTGGACAATTTTTATTATTCTTTTTAACTTTTGTAATTCAGAAGCTTCAATATATTATAGAAATAATGATATTAAACGTAATGAATATATAACAGTAATAATAATAAAAAACGTAAGTTTTTCTTAAAATATCAATAATGACCAATAAAAAATTTAATAAATCATAGGTGTTTTTCACAAAATCACGAAAAATGGTTAAAAATATATAGCCTAACGGTATACTAAAGTACGCCAAACAAATAGAACTACCTATATAATTGAACCAACTGTAAAAATATTAACCAAATATATTTAGTAATTTCAAACAAATATTATTAGGTTAATTATTTGAGTTTATAACAACAGTTATAAAATATTTTTGTGTGTTTCTGATAAAAATATGAATATTTTCCTTTTTAAGTGACTCCTACATTGTGATATATTTTTTTATTACGTAGAGAGACTAAGATACACTTAAATGTGCATTTAAGAACGCGAGAGTTTAAAAATTTTGATCATTTTCGAGAATCACCGTTTTACGATTTAAAGTTTGAAATTTTCACTAAGTTCACCTAGAGACATTTCTAAAATTTCTAAAAAAATTAATTCAATCTATTCCTTTTTCACCGATTTATAAGCTTTTTTATTAGTTTCGATGCGAAGCTATGACTTTTAAATTATTGTATATTATAATTTAATTTAATTTATTTATTTTTATGATTGTATTAATCTAAATATAAACAAGTACCATTATAAATATATTTATTATTAATTATAATTATATACACTTGTTTATTTTAAATAATAGAATTATAAAAATAAATAGATTTATTTAAATTGTAATCTAAAACGTATGTAGCATTTTAATTTCGAATATAATGTATTGTTTTTGTAGTTTATCCGTTATTTTAATTTAAAACGTACGCAGTAGTGCATTCTCTTCTTAAAAATTGAGTAGATAAATTATTAAAAAAATAATTTAAAAAAACTGAATTTTTTTAATTAACATCAAATGTATTAAATTATTAAATTATAATTTAATATGTATTGGTAATGAATAATTCTTATTAAAATGTAATATACTAATTAAAAATTAATATAAAATCAAATTTAAATTATTTATTTATATTTTGTCAAAACAGATCAAATATTTTTGACAGGTTGCCAAGAACTGGTGCTATAAATTCTTTAATGAAACAATAATCACTTATCAGATACCCAAAATATGGAGAAAAATAAAGATTATTGCACTACTCAATCCTAGGAAGAACCTTGACGACCCAAAAAGTGGTCGTCCCATCTCTTATTCCATCCGTATAAATTATTTGTAAGATTACCTCTAAATAGATTAAGCTTTACTGTTGATAAGAAACTCATTAAAGATAAATTGATCTACATGACTCTAAAATCATACACAGACCAAATCCTCAACTTAACACAATTTATCGAAACTGGTCGTAAAGAAAAAATATCATCGATGCAATATTTAAATCACAATTTACTTCTGGATAAACTCACTGAAGACTATAATCTATCTAAAGTTATTGAGACATTACTCCACAATAGACAGCTTTTGTAGTCCTGGAGTGTAAAAAACGTAACTGAAGAACCCAGAGGAATGGGTTCTTCCAAGGCAGTGTTTTGGCTCCGATACTCTACAACGTCTAAATAAACAATCAATATTTTCCAATACAACCAGGTGCCAAATTTTATAATCTACAGATGCAGATGATGTGGCTCTGTCAATCTAAGGTAATAACTTCAAGGAAGTAAAAATTAAGATGAATATTTCACTTCAGGCCATGCTATTTTACAACCAAAAAAAAAAACAATTCAAACCAAACCCAGATATGTGCCTTGCATCTACGTAACAGTCAAGCAAATCAGAAAATTTAAATCACATGGCAAGGAAATGAAATTGAGCACATTACTTTCATTAAATATTTGCCTTGGTTAGGTTGATACGTGGCCCAAAGAGTCACGTAACCAAGGCGCGTGAAGCTCGAAAGACCAGAGGTTTGGGGCGGAACCTAATTGTTAATTAATTAAACACAAAAAATGCCTAAAAAAACTATCGTGACAAACCACGTATACGTAATTCTGCGGTCATTTATTTTTTATTATTTATACGTTTTTAATAAGATAAGAGCACTACGAAATGTTTCATTGACATTTAATATGCTTACTATAAACGCAAAAGGATGCTTTCATGTCAACTTTATGGTATCACCAAAAAATGAGAAAATTACAAATATTATTGTAGAAATTATTTTAGCGCAACAAAAATTCTATTTTTGGAAATCCTAAATGCATACGTAATTTAAAAATTTAGAATTCGTATAGAAATATTTCAATATATATCATCAATGTTGTTAGTTATAATTATTATTAAGATCGTCCTGAAAGCTTTAAATATCTGGTTCATAAAAAACTACCTAGCCTTTATATGATATCTACATATTACTATGTAGATATCAAATAGTAAATTTTTATGGAATGTTAAAAAAAAAACAATAACAAAATTAACTTTCTAGATGTAAGACTAGACGTTAAAGACAAACACTAACAAAAATAACTTCTATTTGTAAATATTTAATAATACCTCTACCTAGTTTTAAGTATATAACAAAGAATAAAATCGAGATGTAATAGATTTTGGTTTGGAACACTGAAGGTTCTTCTATGATTATACAGTGTGCTTTTTTTTTTTTTTGAAATTATGCGTTTTCATTTTTATACCCTTAACGTCTTTCTGTAAGCTGTATGCGTGTGTTGTCGTGTCACATTGCATACGACACCTCTTTTTTATCGACAAGTGTGATGATACATGGACCCCAACTAAGAAAATGAGATATGCCTTAATATTTTAGCAATTATTATTATTTTTTTTTATCGTTCCTTTTAAATAAAAGTTATACGATATTTTTATGGAGCCTAAAATAATTTTTACACTGGGTAAAAAACGATACTGCCACACAATTTATATCCGCTTGTATAAATTATTTTTAATACCGTTAATTATTATTATATAGAGTGTTCAGTAAGTAACAAAACAGGTTTCAATTGATCTCATTGTTTATATCAATTGACATGTGTTCTTAACTTACTGAACACCCTGTATAATAATATGTGAAAATAATAGTAATTTTAAAATAAAACGACACAGTAAATTGAGTTCCTTATTGTACATAATTTTTATTTTTATATCTCTTAGTGTTACACTTCTTTTTTCAGATTTAGAAGTCGTGAAGGCCCATTGCTGCAATACACACTTCCATCTCTCTCTATAATATCCATTATTCTGTAATTTTCAACTCCCCTGGCATTGCTAGATCATTTAAGACTTTATCAAACCATCGTTGTTAAGGTTTGCCTTAGTTGGGTTTGATATCGCCCTGAAGCAATACCTCGCGGTAGTTCCAAGGCGGTTCACATTATGCCGGCAATAAGAAAGAAAAAAAAAAGGGTTTGATTTCGTCAAAAAGACGAACAAAATTAATTGGAAACGAAACAAAAGATCAACAAAAAAATGATAATTAAATGGATTAATGCGATGAACGATCAGAAACTTTATTGCTTTAATACTATCACACCTTGTTTCTGACCATTTCTTTACTGTGCTCTTTTGGCAATATTAAGAGAATATAATTTTAATACCACTTATAGAGTTTCAAAATTTATCATTTAAGTATTATGGAAAAGTCATAAACTACGTAATTTTCAACATTTAATTTTTTGCATTTATTTTACACAAAAATAACATACTACATTGTAAAATAACAACCATTGTAAGCAACTAATTTTAGATTCGTAATTTTTTCAGATATTATGGTTTTTAGATCATTTTATTATTCTAATAAAATGTGTTATATTTTTGAGCGTATTATAGAATAATATTTATTATAAATTTCCTTATAATTTATTCTACATTATAATTTAATTCTATTTATATATTATATTATATAAATATAAGTTTTATATCTGTTTACATCATACCTAATTATAATTAAACTAATTATAATCAAATACAATAAAATATAAAGTTATACATTAATAGTTTAGTTGTTAAAAACAAAAAATTATTAGATCTAAATATATCGACTTGGTATTATATCTTCAATCTGAAGATGAAAATTATATTTGTGCGTATGATTTATTTGAAAAATTTTTAATTTGTCAAACCGTAGTCGAAGATTCAACAATGTCTATTGATGTAATTAACTTTATAAAGAAAAGTAATGGAGCTTTTCTGAACTTATCCATTGCTCCTAAGATTTTTTTATGAGTCCCAATAACTTAATATACTACAGAACGCAGATTAAATACAAGAAATAAAAATTGAGTGTTGAAAATTACGTAGTTTGTGGATTTTCCATAATACGCAAATTAAAAATTTTGTAAATTCTATAAGTAGCGTTAAAATTATTTCTCCATCTTCAAATTTTCACCAGACGTTTTAATTGCCTAAAGATAAGTACTATGTAAATTTGAAAAAAATTCGTTCAGTCACTTTAGTGTAATGAGATGATAAAGTTGGCTATTTTCAGCAAACCACGCGTGTTCAAGACCGTAAAACGATATAAAAAAAATTATTAATCGATTAAAATATGATTGGATTAAAAGAACATAACTAAAAGTTTCTGAAAAGAAAAAAAAATTTTAATTAAAAAATTTTTTGACCTTCAAAATTTTGCTATTAAAATACTGCAAAATTAAAAAAATTAAAATCAAAATTTCGATGTTCAAATAAATTCAAAATTCATAAACTTAAAAATGAAATTGAAGTACTATTTAATATGAGTAAAACAGTTCTAGTTCCACAGTGATAGCTTATTTGGATGTGAAGTTATAGGCTCTAGAACATAGGCCTTTTTTTTCATGTTTTTCATTATAAAAAATGTTATCTGGTAAAAAAACAATAAAAAAATATATATATATTATTTTTGTTGTCAATGATCTTTAAGGAGTCTATAATATAAATTTCACAATTTCTGAGCTATACCAGCGCACTCATTAGGTGATTTCACATGGATTGATCCTTTCAGAACTGATTCAGGTAGTTCACTTCAACAAATAGATGATATAGTTCCTACACATATTAAATTTAGAGGGCAAAGTTTGGGTCATAGATTTTATGAGCATACATATTTTGACCATTATAATTTTAGTCAGTTTAATTTCATATATCATTCTTAATGATATATGGTTGCAACTGGAATAATTTGGTTAAAAGAAGTAAAACCTCTACCTATCAGTAGATTTGTCGTTAATTTTGAGTTGATCACGTAACATTTAATATTTCTCCCAACACTATTGTTAGGTAAGAATTCATACAGGTTTAGGTTAATTTTATGCCATTGGTTTCTATCGTATATTATATTATGCTACCTATATCTTTTACTCCGAGTGAGTCGTATTATTCGGTAAAACGTTTCGCAATCATAAATAATTACATTTTTAGAAAATAGTATTTATTTATTTAGTATTATGTTAATTATTTTTACAAAAGTAAATATTAGACTATGTGAAAGAAGTCAAGTTAATTACTAAAAAACACGTGTAAAGAATACACTAGAGTAGGTTATGTTATAGAAATTTTGAGACGATTACGTGAAAAATTAAAATAAGCGACTGCATAGGAAAACCATAGTCTTTTGTCCTTATATAATGTGTCACGATCAGCATAAATGGGGATTATAGTGTCGAAAACTAATTAACCTCGTATGTTATACTTCTGATCGTTGCCACTAGTCCTATGATTAAGTTTTTCTGAGATTTGTTACTAAAATGTATTCGTTACATATTAAAAGATGAAAAGTCACTATAGTATTTCCCATTATTTTGTAATCAAATTAATGTACTGGAGTGTTACAAAGACACAAAGAAAAGCACTAACTTATAACTACCATATACGGGGTGGCCCACCACTCACTGACAACTTAAATAACTTTTGATCCAGTTAATATTTTTAGTTGATTTTTTTTTTAAATAATAGTTATACGTTAGGTCTATAGCTATATCTCAATAATTAATTTTTTTACATTTTATTAAAAATATTAATTATTTTTAAATTTTAAATAAAATGTAAAAAAAAAATCTAAGATAGCTATTTTGTAGAGTAGAATTTAAGAAAAATTTTAGTAAAAAAATATCTTATTAATATTCAGTAGTAAATATTCTGTAGCGTTTTGAAGTTTGTGAAAATTTGAATTTTCATGTACTATTTTACGGTATTAAACATTGAAATACGTATTGAGAAAAGGACAGAAGAAAACGCTATCTTTTCAATATACTTTTGAATGAGAGTGATAAGTAATAATTGCCTTATCTAATTTCTTATCATGGTATTTATGCCAAGTTTGTAATGTATACACATTATCATCATATGTATACACAGTAATCATGAAAAGATAGCGTTTTCTTCTGTCCTTTTCTCAATACGTATTTCAATGTTTATAACCGTAAAATAGTACATGAAAATTCAAATTTTTACAAACTTCAAAACGCTACAGAATATTTACTACTGAATATTAATAAGATATTTTTTTACTAAAATTTTTCTTAAATTCTACTCTACAAAATAGCTATCTTAGATTTTTTTTTTACATTTTATTTAAAATTTAAAAATAATTAATATTTTTAATAAAATGTAAAAAAATTAATTATTAAGATATAGCTATAGACCTAACGTCTAACTAATGTTTAAAAAAAAAATCAGCTAAAAATATTAACTTGATCAAAAGTTATTTAAATTGTCAGTGAGTGGTGGGCCACCCTGTATAAGTCTTACAAATGGAAAACGCCTATACGGTCAGCAGTTCGTAGGATTATATTCGAAATAGGGTATTTTATTGTAAAGGCAAAAATTAAATGTGTTTTTGAATGGTGTAAATTTTTGTATGGTCTGAGAAACACATGAGATATCGATTTACCACAAAAGTTCTATAAATGGTATACCATATCATCTACTTTTTCTATTTTTTGACTATATGTATATAAACATTAGCTTATATTTTCGGGTCTTTGGCGCAAACTAAGAACTTGGTTTTTGTATTATTTATTTTCATTTCTGATAATCTAAGTATTTCATTAATTTCATAAACTACACGCTTTATTTTACCTTCGGTTAGAAAATGAGGTAACAAAATACAGAGTGATACTTTTAATATCAAAACGATAGTCACTCTTATCCACTCGATTTTTATTAATTATGTATATTGTCATTAAAAAAAAAAGTTGACACCCATATAAGGTATGAATTAAAAAAAAAACTGCTATATCCCTGCTGTACTGCGATCTTATTGTTCTGATTTTTTTTCTTAAACATAAAATTTCATATGGTTTTTTCCATTTACCTATTGACCACTGTCAATACAAACTACTAAAATAAATTGTTTAAAATAATGTATCGAATAATTTTTCAAAATTACGATTAAATAGTTAAAATTAAGTTTACTTAAAATCTAACTATCACCTTTATCTAAAATAAATTAACTTTAACTAGCTAAAATGTCCAATATTGAATATTAATATAATAGTAACATAATAGTAATAGTATTATTATTAATATAATAATAAAATATAAATATAAGTAGGTCTTTGTAGTTTAACTCCAACACAATAAGAGCTTTTACTAGGATTTTGATTTACTTTTAAATTGTACAACTGTAAAAAATAACAAATTCTTTTATATTTTAAATAATATGAATAATACAAATAAACCCATACGGGCCCTTATCGTTGTTTTACATTGCTGCCATATAAAATTTTTTTCTAAATATAAAACAGAAATTATAAACTTACTTGATATTTCGTTTTTGACAAATTTTTATCTCATTTAATGATACATATTGTCTAACCAAAATTGTTAAACATATAACGTACGTACAATCGGTTCTTAACATTTATCATGATAGAAAATAATTCAGCTTATTACACGTATTACCTGTGATACTTTTGTTTCGGTATACCCCTAGATATAGCTTTCTGTATTATCATTTCAGTCACTAGTTCTAATAATATAATAACTTAATATTTTGTGTTTAATGAAAATTTATATAGTTAAAAAAAATATATTTCAGAAATTCCTCACAAATTTTCACAATATGAAATTTTAGCTTCGATGCGAACCTAAGAAGGTTTTTCTATGATGTTTTTTTTGTATCTATTACTATTTTCTTTCAGCTCTCACTGAACCGATTTATTTCAAAGATACATCAAAAGATCACAAATTGTATCTAGTCGAAGACATTACCCCCAAAAATTAAAAAAATTTTCCCGTTGTTGTTTCCCGTAAATGGGAGAAATTACTAAAAAAATATTACAATTTTAAAAGTCAATCATTTTGGACATTTTTTTAAATTCTTTTTCTTAAAACTACCATAATTATTTAAAAAATGTATGAAACAGAAAAAATTTAGTAAAATTTTTTATTGTATAAAATTTATGTTTAATAAAGTATTAATCAAATCATGTTGCTTTATAGATATTTTGATTTTTCCAAACATTTTTCCTTGTTATATAAATTATTGATATTTATGACTAAAATAAATTATTAAGATAATAAGCTTTATTTATCTGATTCATTTTTCAAAATTTTTTAAAGCTAATGAGACTCAATACTTACAATTAACAGCAATAAGATGGAGATGCATGTATATTAAAAATATAGTTTTATCACATTTTGACATATTTATAGTTTTTATTGTATAAATATAACTTATTAATTCATTGCATTTATACCTTACATTACATTAATCAATTAAAAATAAAATAAAATACAAATTTTAACGCAAACAAGTCTAATGCAGTCTACGATCATAGAAGAAATGAATTGAATAGTCATGTACGATAGCCGTGCCACACCCACATAAAATTAACCAATATAATAGTAAAAGAAAGTACAAACATTAATGTTTATAGTACGATTCTCACGCAATACACAAAACAAATCGAATGCCATGAATAAAAAAAACTTTTAAGTTCTAAATTAAAAATGACAATTGTTAAAACTGAGTGTTAATAGTAATAAATTATGATTTTATAACTATTATATAAAGTACTTACTATCAAGTTCTTATAATGGAAGTTTTCTTTACACTTAGTAAAATTAAAAATACTACCTTTAGTATTTTTAATTAGTATTTAAAATAGTATTTATTTTAGAAGATTTTCCATCAAAAAATGAAAATTTTGCTCTCGTTCCCCGTAAAATCCCCCAAAAAATGACTATTTTTAAAATCGATAAATTTCCACATTTTTTTTCTAAAAATTGCCATAATTTATTGAAAAATGAACAAATCAAAATAATTCTTTTTTATATTAAAATCTTAGATATTTTCCTTTCAATTTTTATTTAATTGTTTTTAATTGTGAACACTAAGTGAATACTTTTATACATTTTAACAAATTATTACGTGTTATTAGACATGAATATGAAAATAATTTTAGAAACAAAATTAATATAAATAATATTAATATAAAAATAATGATAGTTGGTTTATTGAGTTCAGTAATCAGATGTTAAACCAATTATTTTTATGAAAGGATCGTGTATAAATAAAATAAAAAATATAAATAATATTCCTAGTACAATGTTAGTTTGTATTAAAATTACGTGTTTTGTTTTCCTATAAAATAAAACCCGAATTACCATTAAATAATTATTAACTTGAAACATACCTGTGATAATTGAGAACTCCTATCTGATAAAGATCTCGTGAATAACTCATTTTCTATACCAACTGAGTGATCCCAACTTACAGTACGACTTCGTCTTCGGGTAGGTTTTTCTTTAATTTTATTCATTAAGTAGAGTTCAAAGTAAACACACGTCTTTTCACTATTACATACAATATATGTTAACGATACTTCCACTATATCTATCATGATATACACAATGATTACAAACAGCCAAAAAAAGGTTAATGGGTACTTGGTTTAATTAAAAATAAAATTATGTCATCTGTTAATAAAAAAAAGAAAATACTCGTACGCTACAGCCCGTAAGTTTAATTACGTTAAAATGTCGTGTCTAATATCACTCAACATTTCAGTTAACACTTCCAATTAAAAATATCATGAATATTTATTAATAAAACGAAATAATTCAGTAAATTTACTTTTAGCCTTATTTCAGTTGAATTAAAGTTTTGAAATAATTATAATAATATTAAATTTTATAAAACCAAAGCGTTTTTTACAATTTAATCACTGTCAAAAATTAAAATTTTTGACAGTGTTTACATTCATACATTCTACCATTTGTAATATTATATTATTACATATGATATTAACATATAATATGATGTTATCATTTGTACATGTATGTCACATATTATGATTATACAAGATCACCAAAACAGGGTTCTCTTATTTAAGATACAAAATAACCCTTTAATTATACGATAAAATCTCCCTCTTGTAGAAATTATTAAGTAACGCCTACACGCAGGAACCCTCTTTTAATTAACCAATTAGAATACAAAGCCTTAGCTTCCAGGATCACGGTAGAGATCGCTGGGTTACCCCCTTCAGACTATAAAAAGCCATTTTCCCCCATCTAAACCAGTTCTTTCGACGATTTTAAAATACACAAAATCTACGACACTCTACTCAAGATTTCACTCTCCGGGACTTAGTCGATTTTTTAATTAATTTGGACTTAGAATATTTTTCTTTAAAACTAAATGACACTTAGAAATTTCAAGGTGAAATCTGTTTTGGTGAATCTTTTAATTTAATTTAATTTGTTCATTAAATAATAATGTTTTATTTGTATTGTTGTGAAAATAAATGTCAAATAATATTTTAAACATTAAACCCTTTTTTAAAATTATTTTATTTTAATAATAAATCCAACCCAACTTTAAATTTTAGTAATAAAAATATATTGTGAGCTTTTCTTATTGGTTAGCTAGTCTTTGAGCTTAATATCTTTGTTGTAACGAACATCGCGCCGGCGGACAGAGCTAAAGGTCACAATTTCCTCAGTCAATACTGAGGATTAAATTAATTTATTAATAAATATATTGGACTAAGTGTATTGCAACTCTATACTTATTGGGTAGCTAGTCATTGACCTTAATAACTTTGCTTTAACGAGCATCGCGCCGGCGGACAGCGCAAAGAAACTTACAAATATATTTTTAGTGTTTAATTTTTGTCTTGGTGATTATTGTGCCACATCCTTTCAAGGCGCTTTCTAGTGCCGGGATACATTGGGCCACCACAATTTCGTCTTGATAAATTTTTTTACAATGATATAAATATTTCTGAATTTTGTTTTGGCCAGACCAGAGAAACATTTAAGAAATATTGGTGTCAATCTCTCAATAAAATATACTCTCTAAAAAAATACTTGTTCAACAGACGTAAAAAAATTGAAATTATATTTATAATAAAATATAGAGTATATAGAATCTTTTACAAGTAAGATCAGTCGTAGACTTTGTATAATTAAATCTTATTATTTTAAATTTTATATGACGTATAGTATAAATCGTATAATATACATATTATGTAGTGTGTTTAATACCAAAATCAACATTGGATTATTTGAAATATTATTGCATTACACAGGATGTAAGGTAAGTACAATTTAATCTATGCTTTTGAATCTCCAACAATCTATTGCGTAATAAACTATTAATAAATAATAAGAGAAACAATTAATGTATAAAGCATATAATAAATATTATAGACAAGACATTTAATTTGTATTTTAATTATAATTTAATAATAAAAACCACATAATTAATATAACTATAACCCTCCATTTATTTATATTTTATTTAATTATTTACTTTTACCCCTACAATCTAATTAATTTATTTTTAATTCTTTTTTATTTTTGGTTTATTACAATTCAATAAATCACTATTTTAACGTCCATTCTCCTCTTTCTACTGCTCTCCAACAATATCTTCGTGATCTTCCATACTCGCGTTATCAATTGAAAACTGATTATTTATTCCAACATCACATTCAATGCATAAAAAATACATTTTTTTGAGATGACAGACTTACTACTACCAATTTCAGTAATGGTTAAAGATCGTATTAATATCTTTGATTTTTTTATGCACTGTACATTAATACCCAGTATATTTCAGTCGTGTCGAGTAGCCAAATCTATTTTTAAACAAAAAAAAATTGTCCTTTATCTCGTTACAGATAAGTTTCCTAATATAAATAGCACGTTCAATTAAGTTTTGCGAATCAACTCTACATGTGGTGCAAAACTAATTGCTTTAAAAAGAGGATTAGTAACTTTTCTAAAACCAGAATTTTCTATTGATTTAATAGGTCTACCAATTAGTATGATTATTTCAAAACAGTCATCGATTATTGAAATAAGACGAACCTTAACTTAAGCAGTCACAAATCTTCGTAAAAATGTATAAAAATCGAATATTTTGTGATTTTTATTAATTTAAAATGAATAGATTAAAAGAAACAATAACTCCCAACTGATAATTCTTTTTCTGCGAGCGATATAAAAATTATTTATTTATATTTTATTTAATATAAATATAAAAATAAATAAATAAATTTAAATAATAACATTAAATATGATTAATTAATTAAATTATTATTATTATTATTATAATTATTATTTTATTTACCAAACGATTCATATTATGAAAAAAAAGGATAGAAATAATAATAATAATCAGTTTTACATCCTTATATTTACCTAACTTAACATTCTATAGTGGGTAGTGGTGGATAATTACAAAAGCAACATCAACTTCTATTTCCTTAATTATATCCCGATTAGTAGTTCTTAGATTCAAAAATATATTATTTAATTTTTTAATCATATTATATAATTTTTATAATTAAATGTTTTCAAATTATTATTGATTTTGATTTTTAATATGTTAGAATTAATCATTTTTAACCTAATTTTTTTTGTTCTTTAATTAAAAAGTTTATAATAAAAAAAAAAAGTAGAGAAGACGAGGAGAGCAACGTAAGCTCGATAACACCCCTCATCGATTGCGTTACAACAGGGGATTGGGTTCCGTCCAGTTGTAGCGTCACGTAAGAAGATGCGGGATTGGCTACTTGCATCTCCTTCCCCAACGGAGGAAGAAGTAAAGAGAAATAACTGATGTTGTCTATGTCTCATAACTTTTGTAATGAATCAAAATAGAAGTTTCGAGAATATTCAAGAAACTTCTAAAATAATCTTTCCACATAAATAATTATCAATTTTAAATACTTTTTTGACTGACAATTATTTTATTACTTTGTACAAATTGGAGCGTCATTTGGAGCGATGTTTACATTAATATCAATCTTTATAATTACCATAAGCGTATTTGTGGCGCCGAACAGACGGCAGGATAAAATAGTTAAACTCTTAAGAAAAACGGGCCTCCCTTCATCACCTTACCAATTAATTTAATATAAAAGGGCTAGTAAAATTAGCACAGACACACACTCGCATACTCTCACTTTCATTCTCACTTATTATTCCCCCATACTCTTACACTTTCATATTAAAAGTTAATAATGTAAAATTCATGTTACTTTTGTTAATTTTAACATTAAGACTTATATACATTTGATAAAATAATTAGTAAAAATCATAGAACTAAACTCAGTATCTTGCCCCTCATACCAGTATTTTTATTTATTTAAATTAACTTAAAATATCTACGTCAACAAGGAACATTACAATTCATCATCTATCTACGAATCCATTTGGATATCAAGGTAAGTGTAGTCGTAAGACTTGTACTATATTTATGTAATATTGTAGTGAATCAAAAAAAGAAAATAATATTATTTATTGTATTTTAAAAAGGGGGTATTACTTGTACTAATTTAGAGAGTACTTTGAAAGTTACTTAAAAAAAATAAATTAAATAGAATATGAACATCCAACCTAACTCCTGAAATAGACATATATCAACGATATATCTCTGCCAAGTAACTCTGTACAAACATTATCGATTTATTAAATTTACTGGGTATATTTATTATTATTATTGATAATCACTTGATTTTCCTGTATGCCTACTTAATCTATGTACTCATAAAATTTAATTCTAAACCTTATTTATTTTTGGTGAATTTATTAGATTCCTACCTTGATATTTTCTGTGACACTCTTAAATAAATAGATATTGTATTTTTTGTACATATATATTTGTGATGACGGCGATCACTTCTTGCATATATTATATTATATGGAATGATCGAGCGAAGTGAGTGCCTCTGAATATCTGACTGCATCTGTCTTTTAATGCTCTTTATTTTTGGCTTTTTATATTGAAAGGTTACAAATATAAAAAAAAATCGAATTAATTGGCCGCAACGAAAAATTTGTAACTTTCATGGCGCATTGAAAAATTAACAAGAAAAGGGTCGCCAACCTACTGGGGGAGACAATGTATTGTCGGACTACAGTAGGATTTTAAAGAGAAATTAAATTTTGTATATTAAAACAATAAAAAATATATAAAATTAATAAATATTAAAGTTGATGTCCGTTGAGTCGTTGATAGTACATGTATACCAAAACCTCGTGACAGTTGTCACATAACCATATAGATCAGGGATGACCTTATACAAGGCCGTTGCCCGTAACTTATAAACTAGGGGAGTTGATTTTTGAAAGGAAAAAAATACACGAGTCTGTCATAAAAAAAAGAAAGGTAAAAGGGATATGGTTATTAATAAAAAGAATGAAGATATGAAGGAAATAAAATAATTGCCCATATTTGTGATATTTATATTTTTAGCTTCGATGCGAAGCGGAAAAGGTATTAATTTTACTATGACGTGTTTTTTTTTTTTTTTTTTTNCGATCTATCTTCTATGCACAAATGGCTACCATATTCAAAAATATGCTATTTTAACAAATTTTTTTTTTTTAATTTAACACTATCTACAGATTTGCATCGAACCGTTTTTTATGATAGTGATTTTAATCACTGTCAGATATCATCTATACTGGACCCAACTATGCCACGACTCCACTGTGCCGCCACCCCACTGTGCTACCGTTTTATAATTAAGCAAGAGGAATAATAATAGAATACAGATGTTATGGTTAACGGATTGTTGAAGTAGGTTTAGCTACAAGATGAAAATAAAAGTATATAATTATGAATTCTTTGTTAAGATACAATGACCACTGTTTTGTCGTAAAATGTATATCGCAAGAAAATTACATCCGTATGACCCACACCTGAGTCATATTAATTCTACAATGAAATGTGCAATGATTATGGAGGAGGATTTTACGACTCTTGATATTTATTGGTCATGCTATATGAATGGGAAACAGTGTGTGTTCACGTAAAATGCTACTGTCCAATTGTTGGGCGCCAAGCCTTAATGGCTGAATTGTTTTTTTTTCATATAGGTGTTAAATACAAATTAAATATTTACGTTGAACGCAAGCTATTGCGATCTGAATGGTGAGTAAGTAGCTATTAATAATATTTCCCTTTTTTTATTATCTGTTATTTCCTCGACAAAAGTTATTCTTGATTTACCTTAAGTCTATTTTCTAATTTTTATGACATGCTTAGAAACATAATTTCTTACCTTGTGGCCAGCTAGCTTGATCGTTTGTTGTAAAAAGAATATAAACATTGACTCTTAATTAACTTATTTACTTTATGGTCGTATTGAAATTGTTAAACTTAAGATGTTACTTCACTTAAATTCCTTTCTATACTTGGTATTAAAACATATATATTCTTTTATATTTTTAAGTAACAATTTATAGAACCAGATAGATTATGAAAACCAATCCCTAGTGACACGTCACAAACTATTGTTTTACCAATAATTTCAACCGCTTGATGTGCTAGGGTAATGACTTCAATAAACTATCAGTATTTATAGAATTGTGTGTTTGATATGAGAGTCGACAGAGTTAGAGACAGGCTGGCTACACCATCGGAGATATACTCGTCGATACACGGACCTTACAGAGTCTAGAACTACTTGCCGAAAAGAGCATGACAGAATATGAGAATCAATCCCTAGTGACACGTCATAAACTATTGTTTTACCAACAGTTTTAACCGCTTGATGTGCTAGGGTAATGATTTCAACAAACCATTAGCACCTTGTGCAATCAATCAAACACTTATCTATTCAAATTTAAGATACACTCTACGATTTCCTTAGTGACATGCCATAGACCATTGTTTTACCAACAGTTTTAGCCACTTGATGTGCTAAGGTAGATTTTCGAAATGCACTTATTAAATAGACAATCCAATTGAAGAATTAAAAAATTCTTAATTGAAACAACTCACAAAATACAAAATTAAAAATTAATTGTCTCAATAATTTATAAATATTTAAAACTAAAAATAAAAAGATAAAAGGTTAAGTTATTTTTTTAAAATTACATTACTTATGAGAGATTTTGATAAAAACACCAAGTGTGAAAAGATTCTAAGTCAGAGAGAGCACAAACGCGAAACAGTCTGGTGCAGAGACGCTTCATGACCAGATTTTTAGAAAAAATAAGGTATTGAATGAGCTAAAATTCCCTCTTTTATAGGCCTGTTTTATGAGGGGGAGACATAATGTTTTATATTTTAATTGCAAAATCCTTCTCATTGGCTAGTCAAGTAAACTTGAATAGACCTATGCGCAATCTATTATTCTACTAATTTGAGTTAATGTTTTATATTTGTATTGGTCTTTTATATCTATCATCTTCCATAATAATGTGCTTTATTAGAAAAATCATCATTATTAAAATATAAATAAAATAAAATTATAAGTGCTAAATATCTATTACAAGTCCATTGAAGATGGAACACACAAAAAAAAAGAAAAATATGACGGTTAAGTTAAATTAAGGGGAATTTATTAAGTAAAAAAAAAAACAAAACAGAAAATATTAAGTTAACACGAGGCAAAACACGATGGCTAATTTCCGACAAAAACTTTCGTCGTTTGACCCGGCGGTCCGTTGGCGACAACATGGCTAGACTTTAGAGTGGGGTCAACAAATTTTAATACTCAGTGCCGGAAATTATTAAGAAAAAGTTTAATTATACATATCATAAGACGACAATGTAGGTGGTGAGCAGTGCAAATGACGTTCAAGATAGGAAAGGAGTGGGGTGAATGTACACACAAATGCCGTTCATGAACCGGTCCGAAGTAATACACAGCTGACTATCTCGCACGCGCACAAACAAATCACAAATAATATCTATATACAGGGTGGCCCACCACTCACTGACAACTTAAATAACTTTTGATTCAGTTAATATTTTTAGCTGATTTTTTTTTTAAATAATAGTTATACGTTAGGTCTATAGCTATATCTCAATAATTAATTTTTTTACATTTTATTAAAAATATTAATTATTTTTAAATTTTAAATAAAATGTAAAAAAAAAATCTAAGATAGCTATTTTGTAGAGTAGAATTTAAGAAAAATTTTAGTAAAAAAATATCTTATTAATATTCAGTAGTAAATATTCTGTAGCGTTTTGAAGTTTGTGAAAATTTGAATTTTCATGTATTATTTTACGGTATTAAACATTGAAATACGTATTGAGAAAAGGACAGAAAAAAAAAACACATCATGGTAAAAATGAGCATTGGGGGGATTTAAAATAGCAACTTTTTTACAAAAATTAACTTTTTCAACTTAATTTTTGAAAATGTTCCGGAATACTGAGTCCTTTAAACATATATCAAATTAAAGCTTATTCTATGTACTATAAAATTAAAAAAAAAATTTGTCCCAACGACCTATCTTCTATGCGCAAATGGCTACCGTATTCAAAAATATGCTATTTTTCAATTAAAATTCTAGGTTTTGTAATTTATTTTATTTTAAAATATCTTATTAGGAGAATATATTGACTTTCATGAATATTATATAATTTAATTGACATAGAATAAAGTTCATAAGACATAAGAAATTAAACTTATTAATTTTTTTTTACTTTTTTAGAGTCGAAAAAGTAATTTTTAAATTTGAGTTAACTTAAAAAGCCAATTTTTTAGCTTCGATGCGAATTTTTTATATGTAAATACTAATTTTTAATAATATTAAAACTTAGAAGTGATAGAAAAAGTCTAATTGCAGATTTGAAAACATCGCGAAAAGTTGATTTAGAATGGTATATTTTTGTTGCTGATGAAATTTCTTTGTAGTTCAGTGCATTTATTTATAGTAACAAACAGTTTTTATTGAAATTTATTGTATCAAGCCCTTTAAATTTTTATAATTTCTCCGTTTAAATTACAATATTAAATTATTGAATATCAATTTCATACTAAATTTAATAATTACAATTAGTATTTATTCATATATTTTTTTTTAAATCAAAGAACTATTAATTAGGATATAATCAAAGAAATAAGAGTTGATGTTGCTTTTGGAATAATCCACCAGTTTCTCTAAATGAAACACTATCTATAGATTAGCATCGAAGCGTTTCTTATGATAGTGATTTTAATCACTGTCAAATATCATCTATACTTGTCCCATCTATGCATTGTCTACACTGTGCCTCGACCCCACTGTGCTACTGTTTTTTATATGTAAATACTATTTATTTTTTACTTTTTAATTTCATGTTATGATAGTAGTTACTATCAAATATAATGGTTGTAACGGGTAACGGGAAATCAGGGTTCGATTCCGGGGAGGGTGTCTGAGAAACGGCTGCCACATCCAAGGAAAGCAGCAGGCGCGTAATTTACCCACTCCCGGAACATGGAAGTAGTGACGAAAAATGACGATACTGGATTCATCCTTTGTAATCGGAATGAATACACTTTATATCTCTTAATGAGAATAAAAAGTGTTAATATATAAATTGTAATAGTAATTCAAATATATATATATATATATATGTAAAGCGATTTAAGTACGTAAACGTATCATGCACGAGGTATAGCNATATATATATACATATAGTAAAATTTTACAGGAAAACATTGTTATCGGCGAATGGTGAGCATGGTGGGTTGAGGGCGTTACGACAGTCTAATTTCAAAGCCATAGACGACAGGATACGCGAGAATAATAACACATATAAACATACAGATATTAATTTTACCATGATGTGTTATTTTATTTTTTTTTGTCACTACTTTTTCTCAGTTCTCACTCAGTGCCGGGGCAAGCGGGGTACCTGCTTAGCTTAATTTGTCTTTAGCCTATTCACTTTTTTGTCGGTTCAGCAAAAAATAAAGGTCTTTTAAAAAAAATTTACTACTACTGGGGCCCCCACTTCTAAATTGCCCCGGTCCCGCAAAACTTCGCGCCTTCACTGCAAGAGATCACGTAGTTATACAATGATTAAACAAAGTATGACGATGAATTTACATTGATTTCTACTGTTTCGTTGGATACGTGGTTATAACTTCTAACTAAAATGCTTTCATTTATTATCGCATTTAGATTTAGACAATTATATATAAATATACTACTTGTAGGTTTTTACTTTCTACAAAAAAAAATAAATAAATCGAAAAACGTAAATATCCTATAAACAGTGATACGACTACGATTTCTCGTCGAATTTTATGTGAAGGTCGATAATATCTGTTTATAAAACATAATATTCATTTTGATGAAAGCACAGCGCAGTCTAGTATGAAGAAAAAAATATATTCATTGATATTGTCCCTTGTATTTTAAGTAAGTTATTTTAGCAATTAGTAAAATAATTTCGTTATTTTAGTTATTTATCCAAGCTACTATGGACAGTCACGATCGCGATAAATTTCGTTCCTATCCCTCAGGACAACAAAAAAGAATGAAAAAACAAAAAAAGAAGAATGTATAAAAAAACAACAAGGTTTGATGTCGCAATTTTTTCAATCATCACAGTCGTCATGTAGTACTGCTAATTCTAATAATGAAGAAGACATTTTAAATAAAAATGTTGATATCGTTTTTTCCCATTCTAATGAAATAAGTGAAGAGCCAATATCGCATAATCTTGATTCAACAACTACTTTAAGTCCTATTAAAAACAATGACCTAACAGACCCTTATAATTGGCCAGATAGTATAAATTCCTACCTAAGAGCTGAAAATAGTCAAACTTGGACCAAAGAGAAAAATTGATATGAAATATCCTCTAAGTAAAATCGATAAAGCTGAAAGACAATTTTCTAATAGTTTCTATTCAAGAAAATTATCTAATGGTGAATTTATTGATCGGAAGTGGCTAGTATACAGTATTTCGTGTCATCGCGTTTATTGCTTTTGTTGTAAACTCTTTCCAAGTCATGAAACGAATCTAAGAATTAGTTCTTTGGCTAATATCGGGTTAAGTGACTGGAAACATTTATCTAAAAGATTGAAAACTCATGAAATTTCACTCGTAAACGTAAAAAGTGCACTAGATTGGTCAAAATTACGACTAAGATTAGAAAAATTAGAGACTATTGACAAAAGCATCAGATAATTATCGAAAAAGAAAAGAATTATTGGAAAGAAGTCCTAAAATGTATTATAGCGGCGATACATTTTTGGGCTAAGCATAACAACGCATTTAGAGGTTCCGCGGACGTTCTTTACCAACCTAACAACGGGAAATTCTTAGGTCTGATGGAAATGTGTTGTCAAATTTGACCTTCCATTCGTAAATATCTGAAAAGAAAAAAAGATCATAAGACACATACTCATTGTATATCATATCTTAGGTATGATATACAAAACACAAGTTAATCGAGATCATGGCCAGCGAAATAAAAAAAAAAATTCTTTAAAAAAATTAATCAGCCAAATATTTTGACATTATTATGGATTGTACGCCGGATATAAGCCGCCAAGAGCAACTTTCTTTAGTTATAAGAATTTATAAATCCTACTATTAAAGAATTTTTTATAGATTTTACTAATATTTTTTCTTCTTCTGGGTTAAATCTTTTGAATGTACTTTTAAATAAATTAAAAGATTATGACATAGATATAGCTGACTGACAATAGTGCTAATATGGTCGATCAATATCAAGGCGTCCAAAATAGAATTTTAAATCAAAATTCTCGAGATTTTTTTATGCCTTTTTGAGCATTAGAATGAATAATCTAGATTATTATTAACTAGAATAATCTAGTTCTCAAAGATACAGCTAAAATCTCTGCACGAGCTATGCATTTTTTTGGAACAATAGAAAGAATATTTACAATATTTTTTGCATCGACTGCTCGATGGAATATTTTTAAAAATATTGTCATTAATGGATTGTGAAAAAGTGGTCAGAAACTAGGTGGAAAAGTTGTCACTCAAGCGTCAAAGCGATTCGATTTCAGGTAAAGGAAATAATAGATGCTTTAGATGAAATTAATGAAGTAACTAATGATTCTATGATATTGAGTGAAATAAATTTAATAATTGCAGAAATGTGTACATACAATTTTTTAATTAGTTTGTGTACTTGGTACAGCGTTTTGACTGAAGTAAACATTGTTAGCAAGTCACTTCAAAATCCACATACTAATTTAGTTACATCCACAAAATTACTCAAAGTTCTCCAAACATGTTTAATGGAGTACAGAAATAACGGGTTTGAAATGGTCAAAAAAGAAGCATGTTGTTTAGCAAATGAGTTAAAAATTGAACCATTTTAAAATACATATATTACGGAAAAAATAATGTTTGAATATGAATGAGCCGTTGACGGCATTCAAAACCTAGAAGACGAATCCAAATTCAATTACTTCTTGGTTATAGTAGATGGTACAATAAATGCAATAACAAGCGATTTGATCAAATAAATAACTTTAATGAAGTTTTTGGATTTTTGTATGATGTTGGAAAACTTTTTGATGTCGCTGATTTTGAAATTTTAAATTGCTGCAAAGATTTGAAAATACGTTTGTCAGAAAATGAATGGTTATGATTTTGTCATAAAAAAAAGTTAGGATTAACACGGTTGTTTTTTTTTTCATAAAAAAAGAGAGTTATTATAGATATATATATTTATATTGATTATGTATGTATGTGATATTTATCTTTTGTCGCAAAAAGGGAATTATATAAGTAGGTTAATGATTTGAATATTGGGATGGTGAAATCCAATAAATAGTTTTTTTTATATGAGAAGATATTAGGTATTAAGATACAGGTGTTAAATATAAGCTAAATATTTATGTTTAACGCAAGCTGTTGCGTCCTGAGTGGTGACTAAATAACTATTAATAATATTTTCCCTTTCTATCTGTTATTTGCTTGACAAAAGTTATTCTTGATTTATCTTAAGTCTATCCTTAATTTTATGACATGCTTAGAAATATAATTTCTTACCTTGTGTCCAGCTAGCTTGATCGTTTGTTGTAAAAATGATATAAATAAAAAGAGCACTGACTTTTATCTATTTATTTATTTTGTAAAATTATGTAAATTACTAAACTTGAAATATTACTTCACTGTGGTTCCTTTCTATGCTTGGTGTCTGAGTATATGTGTTACTTTATATTTTAAAATGAATATTTAAATAACCAGATAGGTTATGAGAGCCAATCCCTAGTGACACGTTATAAACTATTTTTTTACGAATAGTTTTAACCGCTAGATGTGCTAGGGTAATGACTTCAACAAACTATCAATATTTTATGAAATTGTGTGTTTGATATGAGAGTCGACAGAGTTAGAGACAGGCTGGCTACACCATCGGAGATTACTCTCGTCGATGCACGGACCTTACAGAGTCAAAAACTGCTTGCCGAAAAGAACGTAATGGAATATGAGAATCAATCCCTAGTGACACGTCACAAACTATTGTTTTACCAATAATTTCAACCGCTAGATGTGCTAGGGTAATGATTTCAACAAACCATCAGTATCTTGTGCAATCAATCAAACACGTATCTATTTAAATTTAAGATACATTCTACGATCTCCTTAGTGACACGTCACAAACTATTGTATTACAACAGTTTCAACCGCTAGATGTGCTAAGGTAGATTTTCGAAATGCACTTATTAAATAGACACTCCAATTGAAGAATTAAAAAAATTCTTAATTGGCACAATTCACAAAATACAAAATAAAAATTTAATTTATTTTAATATTTTATAAATATTTAAAACTAAAAAAAATAAAAAGATAAAAATGTTAAGTTATTTTTAAAATGACATTAATAAAGAGAGATTTAGATAATAAACACCAAGTATGAAAAAGATTCTAAGTCATAGAGAGAATATCGCGAAACAGTCTGGTACAGAAACGCTTCATGACCAGATTTTTATAAAAAAAATAGGTGGTAAATGAGCTAAAAATCGCTCTTTTATAGGCCCGTTTTATGAGGGGGAGATTTAATGTTTTATATTTTAATTGCCAAATCCTTCTCATTGGCTAGTCAAGGAAACTTGAATAGACCTGTGCGCAATCTATTATTCTACTAATTTGAGTTAATGTTTCATATTTGTATTGGTGTTTATATCTATCATCTTCCATAATAATGTGGTTTATTAGAAAAATTATCAATATAAAAATATAAATAAAATAAAATTATAAGTGCTAAATATCTATTACAATTTGTATGAAGAAATATTAACTTTTTGTAATTTAATTGATAAAAATACTGCACCTCTTCAGGTACTTACTGAAATAAAAAAAACAAACGCATTTTCTAACTTGAATATTGCTTTACGAATCATGTTAACAATTCCGCTTACATCAGCCGGAGCAGAGAGAACATTCTCGAAACTAAAACTAATTAAAACTTACTTAAGAATTAGCATGTCACAACAGAGACTTAAAGGACTTGCTACTATTTGCTTAGATAAAAACTTTCAGAACGATTGAGTTATGAAAATATCATAAGTGATTTTGCATCAAAAAAAGCCAAAAAAATGATTACTTATTAATATTTTATATTTTTGATTGCTTTGATTTTATTTACGTATAATAAGTAATATACAGTAATTGTTTATTTTAAAACCGATTTTGAGTTGAATCTCTACTAAACTATAACACTATTGCACAATATTTTTTTATAATCCCCCTTTTTTTAGCTTCGATGCGAAGCTGAGAATGTATTAATTTTACTATATGTTTTTTTTTATTTTTTTTGTATCTGTTACCACTTTTTCTCAGCTCTCACCGAAACGATTTCTTTCAACGATACGCCAAAAGATCACAGATCATATCTAGTGGAAGACATAACCCTCAAAAATTGAAAAAATTTCTCTCGTTCCCCGTAAATGGGGGAAGTCAACAAAAAAATTACAAATTTAAAAATGGCTAATTTTTCAAATTTTTTCAATTTTTTTTTTAGATGCATAATGATGCATCATTACCTATCATTTGATATATTTTTTTGTAAATCTGACACTTAACCTGCCCACAGGAAGAGATTCAAAATGACAACTTTTTCAACTTAACATTTGAAAGTGTACCGGAAAGCCTTACACTTTTACATGTATCCTAAATTAAAGCTAATGTAATGCACTTTATTATGGAAAAAAAAATGTCTGATATTTTTTTGTCTTTACGGTGAAAATGGCTACCGAATGCTATTTTTGTGTGAAAATTCTCGATTTTATTTTTTACATTTTTAACTTTATAATGCTATACCTTATTGAAAAGTATATTATTATATATTAATATTTATTCAAATATTATACTTATAAATAAAAAAACTACTTATCAGGATTAATAAAGGAAATAGGAATTAATTTTTGCTTTTTGTAAAATCCTCCAAGTTTTTAAAATTGAACACTATCTAAAAATTTGCATCGAAGCGTTTTTTATGATAGTTATTTTAACCACTGTCAGATATCATTTATACTTGCCTTATCTATGCCACGTTCATACTGTGCCGCGATCCCACTGTGCTGGTCTAATTTTTATAATTATATCACATAATTGAAAAATTTAATTATTGTTATTGTCACTTAGTGAATATATTTTGATTTGAATTAAATTAATTATTGTACTAGTTTTAAAGGACGTGTATTTATTTTATACAATTTAAGTCGTACGGTACACCCTTTTTTATAAATAACTAAAAGGAAGGACCCTAAGCGGCTACAAAAATGTTGCGGAAATACTGTGTCCTTTAAACATATGTTAAATTAAAACATACATTTTCCCCTGTAAAATGAAAAAACAATTGTCCTGACGACTCATCTTCTACGCACAAATATCTGCTCTAGTTAAAAATATACAATTTTGGTGTTTTCAAATTTTCGGTATTCAATTTTATTAGTTTATTAATTTAAAAAAACAATTTTTGCACATATGTTAAGCTTTTTCAACGAATTTTTTTAAAATTTTCCGTAAATATTGACACTTTTATTTAATCTTAAATGCATACTTTAAATACATACTTTACTATGAAAACAAAAAAAATCGAAGTATTGATTTTCTTCCTGGTGAATATGGTTACCGTTTTCAAAAATATGCTATTTTTGTTTTAATATTGTGGGTTTTGTATTTTATTTTATTTTAAAATATTTTATAAGAGGAATACATTGACTTTCATGAATATTATATAATTTAATTGACATAGAATATAAAGTTAAACTTATTAAAATTTTTTGTAATTTAAGTCGAGAAAAATAACTAATTTGAACTAAGTTAAATTGCCATATTTTCAGCCGTCTAATATGACGTATGGTTGTCAAATCAGAAAAAATATATGTCTTAAATGCTTGGGGTACGAGGTTCAAATCGCTTGTGAGAGTGGATTTTTTTGCATTTTTAAAGTCAAAAAACTTATTGTTAAATTTAAATCAGCTTAAATTACTAATTTTATCGTCTGACATAAGCGTCGAACAGTTGCCTTATCGTTAACATTTGTGTCTTTAACGCTAAGGGTATGAGGTTCAATTCTGGTCATGACAATTAATTTTATGTATTTTTTTCTTAATTCTTTTTGAGTTAGAATAAATTTTCAATTCATTTGATTTTTATCTCATTTAGATTCAATAACTTCAATGAAGATCAAGGATCACATCACTGTAGTCGCCCCTTGCAAGAAGAAATTTCTTATTCATATTAAATTTATATTACTATATTTTAGGTTTTAGCTTCGATGCAAAGTTGAGAAGGTATTTTTTTGTTATTTGCTAGGTACTTGAAGCTCTGTACCTTTTCAAAGTTGTATTCATCAACTTTTAATTAATTAGTATTGTAACTTCGTCTCGAAAATATCATATACTTCGTTTTTGATTCATTTATCTTCAGATTGTTGTAATAGGCCCTATACTTAAAAACACTATTTCTTTCTCTTCTCTTTCATCTCTCAATACAAACAAATATTCTATCCTATTACACAATACTTCTCTTAACAAGTACTATACACAATCAATATTTTTTGTTCTTAAACCATTCTTAATCATGGTTTCTTTTAGTTAAGTATGTAACGTAATAAAATTATCATGAGTATCAGGTCACAGGTAACTGTATTCAAACAGTGCGCGTCGTACATCCGTAGGTTCAGTGTTGCACATACAGACATAATTATTGATTAAATTGATATATTCCCTACCACCTGTGATTCTCATCCTAAAAAACCATAATGATGAACACACTGTCAAGTACCCTCTCCCAGGTGTGATCAAGTTGGCATAAGAAAAAATACGGTTATGTTCAAAAAAGAATCTCTCATCATCATTCAATTCACTTTTTTTCCTCTCCATCGTGGAATACATTTTGGCCCGTTGGCGTCAACCATTTTTTTTTTTTGGTCTTTCTTCTGTGATCTTGTCAAGAAATCAAAGATGGAAGAATAATTTTTCATTTTGGCTTGGCCATTGTTATGGCAACACCTCAAATTAATAACATGGACTTGGACAACATCAACTAATTGTAATGTGGTATATTTCTTCTGTTCTTTTCTCTGTTTATCTGTTATTTGTTTTAACATGTTATTTAAGTAATTTGTTTATGAGTGATCTGACTATGTGGTCACAAATGTTAGTTACTGACTATATAGATAAACTATAATTTTATATTATATGGTCAATGGTCAATCCGTCTATTAGCTTCGATGCGAAGCTGAGAAGGTATTGGTTTTACTAAGATGTGTTTTTTTTTTTTTTT
>NW_026099572.1:394793-413237 GCF_025091365.1 Daktulosphaira vitifoliae
TCTTAATCAGGATATTAATAAGGAACTAGCAGTTTATGAAGCTTTTGGAATAATCCACCAATTTTTTAAAATTAAACACTATCTAAAGATTTGCATCGAAGCGTTTTTTTTTTATAGTGATTTTAATCACTGTCAGATATCATTATACTTGATCCAACTATGCCACGTCACCACTGTGCCGCGACCCCCCTGTGCTGGGTTTTTTTTTTTTCTTTCTCTCTTTTCTTTATTTCATGAGCTGACAGTTTCCTCGGGTGTCGTCAGGGTGGACATGGTGAACATCTCAATGAGTCCTCTACATTTATGTCATGCTCATGTTTTTCCTTTTTGTTCTGTTATATTATATTGTAGTTATGACATTTGAAATTTAATATAATCCAGCAAGTAATTTATTCCAGTTAATATAGTTTTATAGCTGGTGACTAGTTCTTATCAGGAACACTGACGTGATAAAAAAAAAAAAAGATAGATTATTATGTTCATACTTTATTAGTCATGAATTATGGTACTTTATAAAGAACACCGGCTATTTGAATGCCGGACTGTCTATAGACAACTTGTATATAACATTAGTATCAATCACTATATATTGTCTTAACTTTTAATTATAAACAGACTATAAATTCCTCTGATATCTTTGACCATAACTAAATTACTATTAATCTATTCAGTATCTTACTGTAATGTTGTTTTTGTTCCCTATATTTTCCCTTTTATTTGGGACCTATGTTTTTAATTAATTAATTTGTTTTTATGTACAATTCTCTTTCAAATATTTTTATTATATTATAAGAACAAGAAATAAAATTGCTTGTAATGTGTAATAAATTTTAATGACTGTTCTAAATCATATTTTATAAATGACCTTTTCCCCTAGTATAAGGTACCAAAATCCCTGGTGCTCCGGCACTGCCTCGGCCCAGGGTGGACCCTCTTCTGGGTTCTTGTAAGTTTAGCTTACAAGTATTTTAATAGTTTCTTTTAGTTCTATTGATAGTTCCAAAAATCAATAGAAATACAAAATTTATGAAAAAATTATTATTGTAAGAGAAATGAATGAGAATTATAAAAGAAACACAACAAAAAAGATACAATAATGTATATTTAATTAAATACATTAAATTTGAAATTAAAATAATAAAGTATATTTTGTTTTGTCATAATTATTTACATATTTTTAAATTTAACTAAATATGGCATATCACAAAAAATGAAAAAAAAAATAATTTGGCATTACTTTACAAGTATTATTTTACAGAATCGAAAATAATTGTAGAGTATCATTGTATGCCAGACACTATTTACAACTAGGTATTAATTAACCAAAAATTAATTAATACTAATTTTTTTGTGTTATTGTTGAAAATGCTGTAAAAATATAAATAATTTCTTTAATATAATTTTACTAAACATCCTCTACATTAAATTTTAAAGAACTTCGAAACATTCATAACAATTTACGACATATTCATTTGGTTATGTCCGATTACCAACTTCGATTTTATGGTTCATATAAAAAAACCATGGGATTTGTTGAACTATGAAATAAGTCTTTAAGTGTTGAGATAAATAGAAAAATATTTGTTTTTCTTACCCTAATTATAAATAAATTAAATAATTTAGTTTTCAACTTTTATATAAACTAAAAATAATAATATTTAAGTTGATTTAAATTGAAAATTACAATAAACAATATTTTGTGAAAATCATGCAGCCAAATAAAAATTTAGCAAATTAAATCTTGTTTTTTAAAACGTTGTTACTCTTCGAAGTTTTAAACTCAAATTTGACATTCTTCTGTGTTTATTCTTTTGTAATAAACTGTCTGTTGATTGAAACTCATCGATTGGATAGTCAACAAACCCACTTTCGGGCCTAAATAATGGAAAGGCATCTGTATCTTGCTGTAACTCGAACCATCGAGCCATTTTTGAACCGGGACTTAGCTGTGAACAATAAAAATATTTATTTATTTTATTTATTTACCTTTTTAATTAGTAAGAATAATATTGTACAGTAAAAACACTTTTTGTTTAGTAAAAAAATATCTTATTATTTTTAGTAGTAAATTTCCTGTAGCATTTTATAATATGTAAATATTTGAATTTTTTTACAATATCCAACTTTGAAATATGTTATGAAAAGGACATAAAAAACGTAATATATTTATGATAAATGGTATTAAAAGTTGTTTAACTTTCTTCATAAAATTTATCATTAGTCTACAATTGAATAAGCGCCTGTAATTGAACTTAAAAATTCGAATAGTGATATTATTTCGACAACTGTGCCACGACTCCATTCTGCTAGGTTTTTAATAAAACAATCAATACTAAATGTTTTAATTTTAAATGGTCAGCCATTCTTAAGATACGATATATATTATATATATATTGTCGTATATCTAATGTTTAAGACAAGAAAGATAATTAATAGTTCTTTACAAATAGTGAAAATTTGCTATCTACATGTAAATAATTTTGATAATCGACTATCAATAGCCGACAGATATCTAGGACTTTTAATTTAACTTTATAGGTTAATAAATCTTTTAATAAAATCTTTATATAACCAATGATCATTTCCTAAGGGAATACTTATAAATAAAAATAATTCACTTAGTATAGATTTGTATCAAAGCGTTTTATACAATTAAATATTATTTTAATTACTAATTTCTAATTTGAACATTTGACAACTCGTCAAGAATTATATACCAGGAGAGAAGGATTTTAATTTACTTTTGCCCGATCTGATCTATTGCAATAGACACAAATAAACATTTTAAAGCAATCGGTTAAAAAATACCAGCTTAAAACTATTTTCCAAACTACAATTAAAACAATAACGAATAGACGATTATATGCTAGGACCTAGACAACTTTGGTGGCTACTCATCAGTTTTTAGTGAATTTACGCATGTTCTGGACTATCTTTTAACAATGATTACATAGATTAACTTATTAACATCTGGCTTGCGAAACTAGAGGCACTAACACACGAATGTTCTAACTGACGCTCTGCTGGACTGAGACTGCCCCGTCGTGGTATGGTACACAGTTAGGGTTGGCTGCCTTAGACTGAAAAGGCTAAGTCAGCAAATTCGATTATACTCGACCGAGGTCAACACCAATATATTAACGCTTTTAAAATTAACAAAAAATAAATAAAAAACAAGACATAAAAAAATACAGTAGTATCAAATTAGTCGCTTTGAATTTGAATTCAAGTGTTTGGTAACTTAAAAAAATTTAATTTAATCTATCTTTTAATTTTATATTAATGAGATATTATACTCTTAGATTTAAGTTAGAAAGTAGAGGGACCTTATGTCAATTCAAAACTGTAAACGGTATTTTGGTTTCAAAATTATCAAAAATATACAAGGTGATTGCTGATTTATTGTTAACTGTTAATTTTCACCTAAATAATATATTTGAAAAATGAAATTTTTGTTTTGTTCAGTAGTCATTATTTCATGATTTATACGTGATTAAATATTTTTTAGGTCTATCCCTTATTTCTTATAAAAATACCAATATTATGTTTTTAAATGGCAAAATACACATTTGTACAATAGAAAAATTCAACAAGTTTTAAATATTTTTTATTGAAAGAAAAAATCAAAAATATATTTTAAAACAAATCAAGATCAGTGGAGTCACGTCACAAAAAGGAAAATTATAGATTATATCTGACAGTGATTAAAGTTATAAAATTATTTTTAATGCAAATCTGTAAATTTTATAAAGAATTTTTGAGTTATTTCACCCCTTATAAAGGTTAAATATAATAATATAAATAGGACGAAAGTAATAGTATTGAAAACTATGTCCATAACGGCCACTCAAACACAATTGCACTTTGTTAGTTCGACGTCAGTAGCTCCGGGCTACAGACAAGTAGAATTGTCACATCAAAATCTCCCTCTATGTTAATTAATATGTATTACGAATTAAGTAAATGGAAATAAAACGTATGTAATATAAGTGGTAAGAATATAGTAATAAATGTTTTTACAACAGGTTATATTATTTTTAGGCGGCACTGTGGGGATGTGGTATAGTTGGGTATAGATGATAGCTGACTGTGATTAAAATCACTATCATAAAAAACGCATTGATGCAAATTAGTATATAATCTTTAATTTTAATAAATTAGTTGATTATTCTTAAAGCAAAATTAACTCCTATTTCTATCATTATTTTTAATTAGTAGTTGATTTATAATTATAATTTATGAATAAATATCTATTAATGCAATTCAACGTTGTATGATATTGATATTTAATAATTTAGTATTGTAATTTTTTCGGAGAATTTATAAAAAATTATTAAGTAGTCAATATTTTTACGGTAAATGTGTATAAAAATTGAAGGGCTTGCACACAGATTTTTTTAGAAAATAATTTGTTATTAATTACAAAATAGTGGTCTGTACAATTTTTCATCAGAGTAAAAAAGATACTTTTACTATTCAATTTGTCATGCTAATTTCTATCACCAATAATTATTGATATTATTACTAATTAGTAAAAAACTATAGGATATAACTATAAGGAAATTAGTTTTGAATATTTCAATTGTATCATCTATATAAGCATCAAGAATTACACAGAAATTATTAATATTTCTTTTGAAATGTTTTATTACGATAAAAAAACAATTAAAAACACAAAAAATTGTTTTTAAATTATTACAGATTTTGATTTTTAATATTTTAAAAATAATCAGTGCGAAATATTATTTTTAACCTATTTTTTTGGTATTTTAAAGTTCATTTTTTGAAAGTTAATAATAAAAAAAGATGAATTTATTATTATAACTTTAAGCTAAACTTCAAGTTTGAAATTTACATTATTAATAGAAAATTTTATGAGAGTAAAAAAATAGTATTGTTTAGATTAATATACAGGCAGGAAATTGTATAATTACTATTTACTGTAAATTTATCAGAAAAGTTCATTATTTTTATTGTAATAGATCACTTAAATATAAATTTTTGGCGATTAAAATAATTCTACAATAGAAATATTCAGAACATAATTAATTTTAATAATTTGCTTTAACTATATTAAGTATATTAAGTATATTAAGTATACTAAGAGTATATTAATTGTGATCGTTTGATGTATCGTTAAAAAAAGTTGTTTAAGTGAAAGCTGAGAAAATAAATGAGAACCATAAAAAAAAATCACATAGTAAAAAAACTTTAATATGAATAAGAAAGTTCTTCAAACAAGGGGGCACTAGAGTGATGGGTTCCTTAATATTTATTAAAGTTAGTGACTTTAAATGAGATAAAAATCAAATGATTTAAAAAATTTTTTCTAACTCAAAAACTTTTGTAAGGTATTTTAAAGTAAAATAAAATAAAAAATCGAAAAATTTAACATAAAAATAGCATACGGTAGTAATTTTCACCATAAAGACAAAATAAAGTCCAAAATTTTTTTTTCCATACTAAATTATATTACATAAGCACTAATTTAAGATATATATAAAAGTGTCAGTATTTCTGGAACACTTTCAAAAGTTAATTCTTTGTGAAAAATTTGTCATTTTAAATCCCCCCCTGTGGGCAGGTAAAGGGTCAGATTTACAAAAAAATATACAAAATGATTATACATAAACCTAACGTGTTTATGTAAAAAAAAATTATATTGGTTTGTTAATTTTAAAAAAGTTATGGTAATTTTAGGTGAAAAAAGTTAAAAAAATTTTTTGAGGGTCATGACTTTAACTAGATACGATTTGTGATCTTTTGACGTATCGTTGAAAGAAATCAGTTCGGTGAGAGCTGAGAAAAAGTAGTAACAGTCACACAAAAAAATAAATAAATAAATAAAAAATCATAGTAAAATTAATACCTTCTTAGCTTCGCATCGAATGTAAAATACATGGGACGAACCTAAATAGTTTTTAATCACTTATAGATCAAGAAATAGATACTGATTAAATAAGCTAAAAAATAAATGAATTCCCAAAATAATTATTTTATTAGAAGAAATCGATAAATTAATCTGTTTAAGTTGATACAGTAATTGTGTTTTTTTGTTTATTCATCTGTTAAACTTGCAGATATAAATCTTACCTTTGAAAATTATCAAATACTTTCATCTATATATTAAGATAGTTAATTTTATAATTACATCTTAAGTAATTGTTTAATTGGCATAATTTATTAAAGGAATATGCAAGTATTTGACTATCGGTTCATCATAGTTTTAGACCCATTATTTCTACATTTTTGAAGATTTGGAAACACTTAATTAAAATTATACTTCCTGTTCGATCAATATATTTTACTTTTTCTCAAGTGCTTAGAATTCATTTTCTTAATTTTTATTGTTTATTATTGTTGCACAATCCGGGAATTTTTTTATTTAAATTTTTAAGTAATATTGATAAACAATCAGAGCTAGATAGTAATTTAGTTTATCTTAAATTCAAATATAAAATGTAAATGTATGCAGTCATTTTTATATTGCACTAAACAATATTGTAAAATGTTATATTCACAAAAAAATGTATTATGATATTATATTTACACAAATAAATCATTAAATATAATTAACTCTTAAACTTTTATTTTGTGGTATGCCTAGCCCACGCTGTTCTTTGCACTTCATGCATGAGGTTGCTTTTATTGGAAACCTTTTCACTAGTAGTTCTAGTAATAGGACAATTTTCTACATCGGATAAGGTTTTTTTTCCTGTGGATCTACTATTGCCACTTTTGGATACTCTGAGTAAAGAATTCTGTTTTCCCTTCGGTGGTGGGTCTAATATAGTTGTTTTGGTGACTGAAACAGAATCTTCAACGTTTTTATCTACAACAACAGTTATTTGACGATCGTCAGATAAAGGTTTAATGATACCGTCATTGACAGTACTTTCACCAGAAGTTGATCTATTAGTCACTGGTGATCCAGCAAATGACGAAGCTTGCGAAACTTTATTAATATTCGGCGAAACTGAAGAGTATTGATGTGGCGATTGTGTAAAAAATGATTGAAAAGCCATTCTTTGTTGAAACTGATTAGTGGGCGTATTAGCTATAGAACCAGTTAATGAATGAAGACGTTGAAGTAGCTGTGTCTGAAACTGTTGATCAGTATTTTGTGCTGGTTGGTTAAAATTGAAATCAAAATTTATAGGCAGATGATACGGAGAACGATGACGGGGTGACTGAGGTGGTAAATCCGACAGGTACGACGAAGGAGTAGGTAGGTCACACATCAGTGAGTGCTATATATAAAAATAATTAAATATCAAATTTTGAGGAAAAATTAACTTTTTGTTTAAAAAAAGTTTTACTTATGATTAAAAATTAAATTACAGATGTTAACTAATAAAATTAAACGTACCAAGATCCAGGATATCCAACGGTAGAAATTTACAGTAAAATAGTAAACACACCAAACAACAATCATAGTTAACACAAAACACAACGATTCACGTAGATTTATTAATACTAAATGGGATATACTTAGTAATAACAGGGGTTATTATAAATACATCATTTAGATATTATCCTAAATACAAACTAAATATCCAATATTATCAATTAACAAAAACAAATCATGCTCTTGTTATAATGTTAGTTTAATTTTTTTTTTAATGAGGACTTTACATTAAACTCATTTTTACCTACCGGTGGCAACGAAGGATGTTGTAAATCATTCCTAATCCGCTCTTGATCATGTAACAATGTTACCAAAGACGCAATATGATCCAATAGTTCTTTGTTGTGCACCAAAAGTTGATGAGTTCGAGTCTATAATTTTTAACTTATTAATTTGAATTACATATTAATTTACAATTTTAAAATATTCGTTTATAATTTATAGCAACTGATCATAAGACAATTATTTGTATAACACACAGAAGTTGTTTATTACTTAAAATATTTTAATAATAAATTAGCATAAGATATAATAAAAATAAGTGATACAAATTATATTAAATAAAAACTATAACTACATACTTGAGCTTCCAGCCTTGCGGTAGATTCTGTAGTTAGTTGATCTCGTAACATATGTACTTGTGCTAAAGCGACTTGAGTTTGATGAGTTTGTTGGTCTAATTGTTGACGTAACATCTGCATTTCATGCTGAAGACTTAATGTCGACAGCCCAGTTAATCTATCACTTTTTAATGTATCAGACATAGGAGAAGGATAAACTTCACTATCATTCTATACAAATTTAACTAATATTTAGTAATAATGAATATGATATTTATAAAAATAATATGAAACTAAACTAACCATAGGTGAGGAAAGTCTATGATTCATTGATGAGACTGGTAAAGGTGGAATGATATCTAATCGTAATGGCCGTTGAACATCACTAATGGGTATTTCATCTCTTTTAGATCCGTCCATTGAAGATGCAGATTCATTAATAATTGACCTATCGAGCCTGCCTTGATTTTCAAATATATCTAAACACATTAAGAAATTAATTCTATTAAGAAATTATAATAAAAAATAAAGAAAAAATACTAAAAATATATAACTATAATATTATTAAAAAAAAAAAATTATCTTTACAATAAAATTAATAACTTAAATATTATTTTGAGATTTCAAACTTCTTAAAACTGTTCTTTCAAAAATGAAAATTATTTTATAAATAAATATCTGTGTTTAAGTAATTAGATAGAAAACACAAAAAAATTATAGATGTTTAAAAAAACAAATAACATAAACATTCAGGCTTTAGGATGGTACTATTGAATTAAATCTTTGTGTAAATATTTCGTCAATAAAAAACAACAATTTTAGTCCCACTATTTCATTTTTGTGTCTCAATTAGCTTCTCCAAAACGCATAGAATAATTTTAAAACTTAGTTAGGTTAAGTAGTATGTCACAACTGTGACGTTGAGGCGCATTTACACGTATAGGGCAAACATCCAATAAGTTTGACGTCAACTAGCTTGCGACTAGAATAGAACATTTTACTGCCCACACTTTATTTAAAAAAAGGAGTTGAACAAGAATTAAAACCATAATATTACTAGATATGTAACAAAAACTATAAGAAACTCTTTACAATTAATAGACATTAAAAGTCAATCATAAAATAAAGCCACTTAGGTTCATGGTAATTAATGAAAACAATTTTTTCGTATATAGACAAATTATTTAAGTAATAATTTGATTATTATCCATACTCGCTATTAAACATTACCTATTTGTTCTATAAAACTGTCAGATATCATCTATACTGGACCCAACTATGCCACGACCCCACTGTGCCGCCACCTCACTGTGCTGGGTTTTTATTTTTTTGTTATGTTGCTTATGAGGGTTAACCCTATGTCAGAATGGATGAGTTATAGGCAAGAGTTGGTGGCACTGGCCACAAACATTACCGTTATTATGTTATGTTATGTCATGTTTTTTTGTTGATTTCTGTTTATGATTGTTATGGCGTCGGCATTGATCTACATTTTCTTTTAAAAATACAATTATGTTTTTAAGTTAAAAAGATCCAACTGGTTTTATTTTATTTTTCTCTTATACCGTTAGTGATCATTTTTTTTTTTTTTTGTTACTATGTCCTATGCCACCTACAAGTTATTGTCGTATATTTATTAAATGATTGTGTAGGTTCATTAAATTATTCATAAAAAAAAGGTTTTTAATATATTTTATGAAAAAAAGTTATACGTTGAATCAATTATTTATTGTATAAGTTGCTTAACTTTATACTAGCTATTAAACATTGCCTATTTGTTCGTTTAAAATGTACCAATAAACTGTATTTGTTAAAAAATATTTTAAATAGAAATTTAATTTTAATAAAAACTATTAGAATCGAGTTTTGATAAATATATTAATAATCCTTTTAAAAATAATTAAAAATTTACAAATTCATAGCTGTCACTGAATTAAAATTATAAATTAATACGCCAAAATATTCCAAATTATATACGTCTTTTAGACATACAGTTTTGAAATTAAAAATTTGTGCTAAATTATTCATTATAATAAATTTGAAAAATAAATAATTTTTTACAGTAATTGTAATATATTTGTTAAATGGTTGTAGGTTCATTAAATTTTTCATAAAAAAAAAGGTTCTAATAATATTTTATGAAAAAAAGTTATCCGTTGAATCAATTATTTATTGATTAAGTTGAATTTATGAATTTAAAGATTATTAAGTAAAGACAATCAATTATGTGTACCATTACAAGTATTATCTTTATTATTAAATGTACGGAAATAACTATCGTTATTCGTTGAAGATATGAATGTTCAGTTCTGATTTAAATAAGAAAAATATTGATTTTATACGACTTCAAACGAACTAAAGACCATTCCGGTTATATGACGGAAGTAAATATAAACTTAGTATAGAGGAAATAAATTAGAAATAAAAACAAAACACTTACGTCTTATCTTACTGTCATATGTAAATAATACATAAATATAACTTTTCTATTTAGAAACTATTGATTTTTTTTTCTATAAAATATATATTTTCATTTAAACATGGAATTTTGTTTTGTAAAAAATATTATATAAACAGATGTAATAGGTTTAAATGTCATCTCATTTTATTGCATAGTTTCTTTCCATAAAATAATTATAATGCTATCCATATCAAATACACTATACATACTATATTATTTTTGAATAGTTTACATTTTAACATTTACATTTAAACATAAATATTTAAGTAGCTAATAAAATAAAAAACCCAGCACAGAGGGGACGTGCACATAGTTTGATCCAGTATAAATGATATCTGGCAGTGATTAAAATCACTATCATAAAAAAACTAAGATGCAAATCTGTAGATAGTGTTTCTTCTTCTTCTTATTTCTTGCCTTAATACCAACTTCTTGTCATCGGCCACCCTTATACTAAACTTCCACTTGACACGATCTCTCACATCATCTACGCTCACATCAGCTGTCCTTATATCTTATGCTTATATTCAATAGCATCCCTCCATCTCATTTTTGGTCTTCCTCTACCTCTTCTTCCTTCAAAATTCTGTAGATATCTAATCTGTAGATGGTGTTTAATTTAAAAAAAATTATGGATTATTCCAAAAGCTACATGACCTCCTATTTCCTTATTTATAATATAATTAGTTTTATGATTTATATGTGAAATAAATGAATATATAAAGGAAATATATGATTTATAATGAATAATTAAAATCACTATCATAAAAAACGCTTCGATGCAAATCTGTAGATAGTTTAATTTAAAAAAAAAAAATTTGTCAAAAAAGTAGGTCAAGTGAGAGCTGAGAAAATAAATGTTAGCTACAAAAAAAAACACATAGTAAAATAATATTTATAATGAATTACTTCTCACGAGAGGAGACTACAGTAATGGGATTCTTGATATTTATTGAAGTTATTGAATCTAAATGAGATTAAAATCAAATGAGTTAAACATTTTTTTCTAACTCAAAAAGAATTAAGAAAAATTTCAGTGCCACAGGCATGCAAGATCCAAGTGTTACCGTCTTAGAAACCGTACGTCTCAATCGTCACTTAATAAAATTGGAAATTTAGCTAGTTCAAATTTTAAAGTTATTTTTCTCGACTTCAAAGAAACAAAAAAATTAAAATATGTTTAATTTTTTATACTATGTCAATTAGATTGATAAAATATTTATGAAAATCAGTGTAATCCCCTTATAATATTATAAAATACAAAACCAAAAATTTTAACACAAAAATAGCATATTTTTGAATACGGTAACTATATTCACCTTTAAGAGAAAATAAAATCCAAATTTTTTTTTTTTATATTAAAGTATATTACATAAGCTTTAATTTAAGATATATATAAAAGTGTCAGTATTTCCGGAACACTTTCAAAAATTAAGTTGAAAAAATTCTACTTTCTATATGCATATTTATGTTTTGAACCCCCCCCCTGTATTAAGGGAAATGGTCCGATTTAAAAAACAAGTATGTCGAATTAAAGAATTATATAAATATTATTTCTTATAAAAAAATTGTATTGATCCAACTTCAAAAAGTTATAACATTTTAAAGTTAAAAATGTAAAATATAAAATCGAGAATTTTAACACAAAAATAGCATACAGTAGCCATTTTCACCGCGAAGACAAAATAAATTCTTTTTTTTTTTTTTCATAATAAAGTATATTACATAAGCACTAATTTAAGATATATATAAAAGTGTCAGTATTTCTGGAACACTTTCAAAAGTTAAGTTGAAAAAGTAAATTTTTTGTGAAAAAGTTGTCATTTTGAATCCCTCCCTGTGGGCAGGTAAAGAGTCAAATTTATGAAAAAAATATATCAAATGATAGATAAGGACATTATGCATCTATAAAACAAAATTAAATTGATTTGTTCAATTTTGAAAAAGTTATGGCAGTTTTAAGTAAAAAAATTAGCCATTTTTAAATTTGTAATTTTTTTGTTGATTTCACCCATTTACGGGGAACGACAGAAATTTTTTCAATTTTTGGGGGTTATGTCTTCGACTAAATATGATTTGTGATCTTTTGGCGTATCGTTGAAAGAAATCGTTTCGGTGAGAGCTGAGAAATAGTGGTAACAGACACAAAAAAAAAGAAAAAAACACATCATAGTAAAATTAACTTCTCAGCTTCGCATCGAAGCTAAAAAATAAGTATGTCGAATAAAAGAGGTATATAAATATTATTTTTCATAAAAATATTGTATTCATCCATAAATTTTTCAAAAAGTTATAGCATTATAAATTTAAAATGTAAAATATAAAATCGAGAATTTTAACATAAAAATAACATACGGTGGACATTTTAACCGTGAAGACAAAAAACTATCCGAAATTTTTTTTTCCATTATAAAACATAATACATTAGCTTTAATTTAAGATATATGTAAAAAATTCAAAATTTCCGGAACACTTTAAAAAGTTAATTTTTTGTGAAAAAGTTGTTATTTTGAATCCTTCCGTGGGGTAGGTAAAGGATCAGATTAATAAAAAATATATATATAATGATAAGTAAAGACATCATACATCTATAAAAAAAAATTATATTGATTTGTTCATTTTTAAAAAAGTTATAGTAGTTATAAGGAAAGAAAATGAAAATAATTTCAAAAATAACTGATTTTTAAAATTGTAATTTTCTCGGAGATTTCCCTCATTTACGGGGAACGAGGGAAATTTTTTCAACTTTTAAGGGTAATGTCTTCGACTAGATACAATTTGTGATCTTTTGACGTATCGTTGAAAGAAAACGATCAGTGAGAGCTGAGATAAAGTAGTGACAGACACAAAAAAAAAAATAAACATATCATAGTAAAATTAATACCTTCTCAGCTTCGCATCCGAATTAAAATGAACTAATTGAGAGAATTACAACTAATCGAAAATAATTTTTTAAATCATATTACAGAAGTTATTAACATTCTAAAATATAGATTAGAGGTAGAGTGCAACACAGTAATAAGGTATAAAGAATTAAATCGAGTTAAATATGAAACTTAAAAACATTAAAAATGATTTTTGTAAAAATTATTATTTTAAGAAATCAAGTGAATATGAGTGTCTACCGAGTAACTATTTATTGAATTACCATGTAATTTGTTAGAATAATTTAACATAAGGCATTTATAGATAGAACATTTTTTTTAAGTGCAACCAATTACAATTTAATAACTTATTAAATTGACATTAAAAGTTGTAAAAACGTATAAGTAACCCTTTAATAATTTTTATAATTTTTTTAATAGCTTCGTATCGAAGCTAGAATAGATTAACATAAAATATAATAACAAAAAAAAAAACGGGTATTTTTTACATCGAAATAACATTTTTTGTTTTACTTTAAGGCCATTTATATATAAAGAGCAAGTTTTAAGGTTTTTTTTAACTTATAGTACATGTTGTGATCATTAATATTACATATGTTTGAAGTTTGTAGAATATCCGGAACATTTTGAATGATTGAGTTGAAAAAGTTCTATTATTTTTACGTATGTTTTAAAGTTGTTAACCCTTCTGTTTAAGGTGAAATATCTGATTTTCTAATAAAATTTGTCAATTGAAAACAAAATACTTAAAATACTTATAAAAAAAATTATATTAATGAACACATTTTTAAAATAGCATTTCAGATATTTATTTTGTAAATTTGATATTTAAACTATACATTTAAGATCATATTATGAGGTGGTTTATATGCATGCAATCTGACATGAAAACAGTTTTGGGTGACGATATACATATTTCTTTTTATTATTTATTNCATGAAAACAGTTTTGGGTGACGATATACATATTTCTTTTTATTATTTATTGATTTAAATTTTTTTATCGAAAATTGCAATTAAGTTTTAATTATATAATATTAAATCACCTCTTTTGGGTAAAGAACAATCTTCAACATTGCCATCATCTTCGTCAACCGTATCATTTAGTTGATCTAAATCGTTATCTTTGTTGGATTCATTTTCAAAATCGTTATCATCTTTTTGATAGTCTTTTTCAGAAGGATTGATTCTGTGACACACCTCAAAAGCTTGCCCTACTGTACGCACAATTCGCATAGCTTGACTCTATAACAACAATAATTATATGTATACATAGAGTGATTCACATAATATAAACCATATAATTAATCAAAAAATAAAAATTATATTTATATTTTTATATTTGTTTCTTTTAGTTCAATGATTCTCTCAACTTTTCAATCATAATGAAATTATTTAAGTGAGAGGAATAATACGGCCGAGAAATATTTAGTTATAAAAATAGTAACATGTTGCTATTTTTAGTCACCCTTCACCTCCAATCGTTACTTTCAAATTGTTAATAACTTTGAAATAATAGTTCAATAGTTTATAAGTCATTTTCTTAATTAGATCAATATCTTTTAAAAAGGCCTGTTATTTAAGGATGTTACTATTTGAAAAATTAAAGATGATACCTTTATAAGGTATAAGGATATTGGATGAACCCAAAAAAATCTTTATGACTGAAAAATTGAAAGAAATATTGAACTAAAATAAAAAAAATGTTAATATTGTTTTTATTTTTTGATTAATTAAGCGAATCGTGTAATATATAGATTATTAAATTTGATAATTTGAAATATTTTAAACTTAATACCTTAACAAATAAATTATTTTATTAACATATGGGATAAAAGACAAAATCATTCAATTTTTTCAAAATAACCTAAAAACTTTTATGTTAAAGGATTAAATATCTTAAATATCAACAATTTATTATAAACCATTCATTTCTATAATCAAAAACAATAATAATTTTTCAATCTATTTTTATTTGAAATCTCTAAAATTGACAAAATATTATCAATGTGTTGTAATAGGCCCTTCACACAACCGAACAAAATGTTTATCTGTTATTCTTTCATCTTCTACCCACACACCAATAAATTACAAAATACAATCAACACAATATCTTTTCACATAACATATAAAACACAATAAACACGGTCTATCCTCTAAAACACTACTCTCACGATCACGCCACAAACATCCGCTCCTTCAAAACACTTACAAAAACCCTGAACATAACGTATCATAAAAATGTAAAACCCAATAAGAGCTGGACGATAATCATACACATCTGTGGAAGGGGATCCGGGGAATACATTAAGAACATCCCTTGGCATATACTCCTCGTACCGTTCCGATCCAACCGATTTACGATCACGTCGTCCGGCTCTCTTTCGCCTTTTAAACCAATTTTGTATTTTTTTTAGTTTTGTTTGTTTTTCCTTTAATATTATTGTATTATGTGTTTTTTAATAATAAAATAATCGAAGATACTTTTTTATACAAATTGGTTATTATAATTCATACTTTCTTTATTGTTCCACGAGTGAATTATTGTATCAATAAGGATTATATGATTAAGGTAAGAACATCCTAATTTATTGTGCATGTATTTAAAATAGCAAGTGACCCTCGAACAACACACCTCGAGAAAAGGGATAGTTCTTATTTTGCGATACTCCTATAACATTCCCTTCCATCTTTATCATACCTTCCCTTTTCTTATTTTTGTTTTACAACAAAGTGGCGCCCAACGTGGGGCTCGATAAGCTTGTTTTTTTTTTAAACTAAGGGTCTTCTTAACTATTTCACAATTTCATAAAATATCTAACAATAGTAACACATTACACTTTTACAAAATACAGGCAAGTGAGAACAAAATTTTTAGTGCATAGAGAGACGTATGAAAGCAAAAATCGATTGAAACAGCCCAAAGAGATAAAGTTAAAAGATAAAAAAAATAAATTAGATAATCTGAAAAAAGAAAAAAAATTAATAATAATAATAATAAGAGATAGAATTAAAATAAAAAAAATGAATAATAATAAAGGATTAAGTAGAGAATGTGACAATAAAAAAAAAAATAAAAGAGAGAGGTTCTCAAATATAAAAATAAACATACCGAAATAATTTTCAGTGTAATTAACATATTGCACACTAAAATTATTTTAACTCAATTATTATAAAAAAATTTTTTTTGTAATTATAAAAGGAATATAATTTCATAAATAATGGAAAACAACTCTAATATTAAAGAAACAGACATATTTGAGTTAGAAGGTGAAACTGAAGAACAAATAAAAGCTGTAGAGTATATAAAAAGACTTAGGAGAGCTGAGTTAATAATTTTTTTAAAAGTAATTAGAAACTAAATCAACATTAAAAAAAAAAAAGAAAGTTTTAAAATATACATAGCGATTATATTGGAAAAGAGTTTTATACTAGAAAATTTTTTTAATTGTAAATAAATATATAACACAAAAATGTATGGAAATTTATTCTATAATCCACCAATCTTTTCGGGCGGTAGAAATGAGAGAATAGATGTATTTTTAAAATCATTCAATAAGGCTTCGGAAATCAATGGTTGGTCAGAAAAAGATAAATCGCTTTATTTAGTAGCTTTTTTGCAAGATGCAGCTCTTACTTTTTATGATAATATTGAATCAGAAAATTTGTCATGGATAGAATTAGAGAAAAAATTTATGAAAGAGTTTGAAACACATAGTTTTATTTTACGTTCAATGTTAGAACATAAAAGACAGAAAGATAATGAGCGAACAGTAGTTTTTGTTAATGATGTTATAGATTTATGTAGAAGAATTGATAATAATATGTTAGAAGAAGAAATATTACGAAATGTGATGAAAGGCTTAAAACCATGTATTATTAGATCTATTGGGATGCTTGAGAATCGTAATTTAGATGAGTTAAAAAGGAATATTCGAAAATACGAAATGATAGAATTTATGATTGCTGAAGAGACAATTAGTAGTCATCCTAAAATAAAAGAGCCTGTAATAAATAAAAAAATTAATAATATTTCCGAAAGTAATAATTTCTATGAATTTCAAAAATCAACTAATGAAATTGGAACTTTGAAACAAAGTCAGGCGCAATTTTTTAATGACAACATTAATTTAATACCATACAATAACCAATTTAAAAATCATGATGTATCAAACAATAAAGAAGAAATTTGTCGTATTTGTAATGTAAGTGATCATTCAGCTCTTATGTGCAAAGTAATTCCAAAACCCATTAATTTAAAGTTAAACAAAAATTCTGAAAAAAACAATTCATCATTGTATTCAGCAAACAAATATAATAATTATGTCTTAAAAAGTAAAAATATCTCTGACACATTAAAATTCTATGCTACATTGTATAATAAAATTATACCAATTATAATTGACACGGGATCAAAGATTTCTTGTATAAATTACACTTTAATATTGAAAAATCAAAAGGTTAATTCCATAAGCTTCAAAGTAGAAAACCCAGAAAACACATCACCAACAATTTTAGGTGAAACAACAATTATTTTACAAATAAATTCTGTATATTATCACATTAAAGCTTTTGTTGTTAACAACTTGCCTTGTTCTATACTTTTAGGTCAAGACTTTTTATTAAAAAATAATAGTGTCATTGCTTCTAATAAAAAAATCATAACTTTACATAATAAAACTTCAATACCAGTATTTATTGATAATACTTTAAATTATGATCAATTAAATATAGAATTTTATGATAAAAATATCACCAAAAATGATGTGTCATTTATTAATTATTATAAAAATAGAAAAAAATTCGATTGTTTAATTTTAAATGTAATAATAGTCAAAATTACAGACAAAAATTCTAATATAGGATCAAAGAGCATGTCATCTCATTTCATAAACACTGAACCCAAAAAAGTTCCTAAAATGTTAATACAATACAATAATTCACAATTAAAAGATATCTTTAAAATTAAAGCACCACGCGACGAAAGTTTAATAAAGAATTTTATCTTTCGAAATTCAGATAAATTAGAGTTAAACAAACAAATTGATAAAAATATTAAAACAAACACATCATATAATTTTGCAACATCAACATTAATTAAAACTAATAATTTACATTCTAATTGTATAGT
>NW_026099572.1:415374-462595 GCF_025091365.1 Daktulosphaira vitifoliae
TGTTGTAATAGGCCCTTCACACAACCGAACAAAATGTTTATCTGTTATTCTTTCATCTTCTACCCACACACCAATAAATTACAAAATACAATCAACACAATATCTTTTCACATAACATATAAAACACAATAAACACGGTCTATCCTCTAAAACACTACTCTCACGATCACGCCACAAACATCCGCTCCTTCAAAACACTTACAAAAACCCTGAACATAACGTATCATAAAAATGTAAAACCCAATAAGAGCTGGACGATAATCATACACATCTGTGGAAGGGGATCCGGGGAATACATTAAGAACATCCCTTGGCATATACTCCTCGTACCGTTCCGATCCAACCGATTTACGATCACGTCGTCCGGCTCTCTTTCGCCTTTTAAACCAATTTTGTATTTTTTTTAGTTTTGTTTGTTTTTCCTTTAATATTATTGTATTATGTGTTTTTTAATAATAAAATAATCGAAGATACTTTTTTATACAAATTGGTTATTATAATTCATACTTTCTTTATTGTTCCACGAGTGAATTATTGTATCAATAAGGATTATATGATTAAGGTAAGAACATCCTAATTTATTGTGCATGTATTTAAAATAGCAAGTGACCCTCGAACAACACACCTCGAGAAAAGGGATAGTTCTTATTTTGCGATACTCCTATAACATTTTTCCTTCCATCATTATCTTATCCCTTTCTTATTTTTGTTTTACAACAAATGTCAGCTCTCATTGAACCGATTTCCTTCAACGATACGGCAAAAGATAACAAATCGTATTTAGATTTACATATGGCTCTAAAAATTGAAATGGAAAAATTCTTTCCTTCTCTGTAAATGAGGAAGATACTCATTAATTTAAAACACTTCCACAACTAATAATTGTCTAATGTGGAAAAAATATAAATTAATAATTTTTAATTTGACTCATAAAGAAGCCACAATTAAAAATAACGATTTTTAAATCTAATTTTATTTTTGATCTCATATCATTGTCAAAAAAATACCATTGTCTAAAATTTCAGAGGTTCCGATATTTATTTAATAGAATTAATTCCCATTTGTTTTTTTATCTATTAGGATAAACTTAAAACCACTGGTAAGTATTATTTATTTAACAAATATATCTATATATTCAAGAATTAAAATTAAACAAAAAAAATTCATTTAATACTATAACGTCTTACATAACTATATACAAATAATTCGACCATAATTATTTATAAGGTATATGTTTGTTTAATATATAGTAAAATAACCCATAAAGTTAAATATTATATCCATATTAATATTGAACATGTTATAAAGAAAGAATATCCCGCAATCACCCTTGTACTGTTAAACACATGCTTATAAATTGTAGATACTATGAATTCCAACAACTATGACATCTATCGCATTCACTATTTAAAAATCTCACAGAAGGCATCGCAAAAAAAAAAATATTAAAAAAAAAAAATCGGACTGTACAATATAATGTAAGTACAAATAGTCTATTATAACGTATTCTCTTGAAAATATGTCTAAAAAACAAAAAAGAAAAATTGTGTTTGTAATAGTAATAACAAATAAGTAAATATAATGTAATAATTGAAGTCAATGAACATAGAAGCCAAGGCTTTTTTTAATGAAAAAATAATATAAAATAATATTTTTAGAAGTTAGTTTTCATTTGTAATAATATACATTTAAACATTTTAAATTAGATAATAAATGGACTCTTACACTTATTATATTTTATCTTTTACCTGAAGTTCCTCGTCGCTATCCCAATCTCTTTTAGGATATCTTGGTCTTAAACGATTAACTACTTCCGGCTCTCGGAAAGATAATTTTTTTCGGACCGGGTGTGGTTCCACCTTATTTTGCGGTGATGTATTTCTAATTTTTCTCATAACCATTTGTAATTATGAATAGATGGTTGAAAATGTAATCAACTTAAGTTTAATCATAAAAAAATATAATTGATTAACAAAATATCGTATTGTAGAATTACGCGTTAAACAAATATTTATTACAGAGTAGATTATATTATGTTGTGAATACGTTAAATAGTCAACAAATACTAGCACTATATCACTGTGAGTAACCAAGAACCATCAAAATAATCTCCCTTCCTTTGTCAACTGCCAATATTTGGCAACTCGCCTAACAATACTTCCTATTTAATATATACTATTTTAATTTCTCAATATTAATAAGTAATAAAATAAAAAATTTATTTAGTGCTTTTCTTACAAAAAATTATGTTAGGTCAATAACAACTTTATGATAAATATTTATTGAATTACAACCATTTTATAGCGGTATGTAGCGCGAATGAATACAGCTCGTACTGGTGTATATTTGTAACTAGATCTAGGAATTATATCAATTTATAAAAAAAAAATTTATAAATTTTGAAGGATCCCAAGTTTGTGCAACTTTGTTATATGATTAACATAGAAATATTATAGAAATAAATATTAAAGAGAGAGTACCCCGAAAAAGAATATTATAATCTTTTTATATTTCTCTTTTTGGCTATGTACAACGAATGATAAATGTTATATTAAATGTCAATGTTATATAAGACTTGTGTAACTCAAGAAATTCAAATGTTGAGATTATTAACTATCTGTATACTCATGTTAAAGTAACAAATCAAAATAGCGAGAATTTATAATTTATCAGAATTAAATTGTTTAATTTTTTTTTTTAATTGATTGCAGAGTAGAATAAAACTAACTGACAGCATATAACTTATTATTTGTATAACATTTTATACGTTTTTTATTTTTACCTTTTTTACAATATAGGTATATATGTAAAATGTGTTTTTTGTTATATTTGCAATAACAAATAATATTTTAAAAATTATTTTTTTCAATATTTGAAGATAAATATTTTATAGATAAGTTTTAAATAAAAATTTTAATGCCAAAAAATTTTATTTTAATTCAGTAATTACGTTTCTACAGCCGACCCCAAGTAGTTGGCATTAAGGTGAGGAAAAAGAAGATGTTTCTACAGAAAATTTGTTAAATTTGATATTATTTACGATTTTTCTATACAATCAAACATTAGTTCACGTATGTAAAGGAAGAAAATAATCATTATCGTCTTACGTTAATGACTGGCAACAGTACGCAATTTATTTTCCATAAAATGTAGTTACGTTACAATATTTTTCACTTTTAGCTTCGATGCGAAACTAAAAAGATATTAATAACACCGGCACACACAAAAAAAAAAGTTGTCTGTACTTTTGACGGGACCCACTTACGGACATGTATTTTGACCCGTTGAATTCGAATTTGAAGTCCGTTTGGCCCTGCCACCCTTCAGATTTTAGTAAAATTCAAAAAACTAAAAAATAAACAAAAAAATGCAAAAAACTGCAATTACAGCGATGAATAAAATTTTGTGGACCCTGATCAAGTATGATTTTTATGTATATCAATTTACTGAAACTGAATCTGAAGTTTTCTTGTCCCATTACCATTTTAAAATTTAAAAAAATCTCAAAAAACCAAAAAAATCAGGAAAATTGTAGTTATAAATATGAAAAAAAATTTATAGAACACGATTAAATACTTTTCTTGTATTTTTTCACGCATAAAATAGGAGTTTAGGATATGAAAATATAAAAAATTGTAATATTTATAAAAAAAATGACTAGAATGAAGAGAACAATTTTCTCGAATTTTAACCTCTTCATGCACGAGATTTTTTTTCCTTAAAAATAAAATATTTAAATTGCAAATCAGGTTGCTAATTACCTTATGATATTAGTAAAAATAAAAAATAAATATTTTTTGATTTTGACTTACTAAAAATAAGGTTTTAGTATATGATATCTTATGATACCATCGTGCAATATTTGAAAAAAAAAATATTCATATTATTTAATTTTATCAAACATACGTTATACTTTATTAAAAAAAATAAAATAACAAACAGCAACTTTTAGAAAAACTTCATAAATTATAAATCATAAAATATATATAATAAAACAAATTTTAAAAGATCAATATTGAATAATAATAAACAAATAATATTTAAAAAATTATAAATAAGACTAGGTATTTTTCTTAAATTTCAGACTTTTGATAACTTCAGTTTTTTAACTGAATATAAATTTTATAACATATTTTAAAAGTATTTAACAAAATAATATATACTGTCGTCAATTTTTTATTAATTTAGTGTGAAATGCTCTCATACATTCTGGGCATACGGCACATTCTGAATCACTAGGGATTTCTAAATCCAAAAAAAAAAACTATATATTTATCCCTGAGATCTATTTTCAAATAGAAAAAAAACATCATAGTATAAAGTGTTATTATTTTTCATATAATAGGCACAGTGATATCATTCGATACTACATGGTAACCAAGCAATTTCAAATACATAACAACATTATATTGTTTTAATATTGCCAAATATTAATAGATCGTACTATTTTATGTAATAAAAGTAATTAATTATAAATATAATTAGATTATTTGGTCGTTAATTATATATAAAAAAAAAGTAAAATTTGACTTTTTCAAATGCACAAAACAGTTTCGCGTTTATAAATCTATCTCTTTCAACGATAACACAAACAAGTAGACCGATTCGTAATGTTCCGTACATTAAACCAAAACAATAATAACATTTCTACCACGATTTTTCGATTTTATATAAATTCTACAATTTAGTAGTATCATATGATGCCACCGTGCATGAAGAGGTTAAAATTCGAGAAAATTGTTCTCTTCATTCTAGTCATTTTTTTTATAAATATTACAATTTTTTATATTTTCATATCCTAAACTCCTATTTTATGCGTGAAAAAATACAAGAAAAGTATTTAATCGTGTTTTATAAATTTTTTTTCATATTTATAACTACAATTTTCCTGATTTTTTTGGTTTTGTGAGATTTTTTTAAATTTTAAAACGGTAATGGGACAAGAAAACTTCAGATTCAAATTCAGTAGAATAAAATACATAAAAATCTTACTCAATCTGAATCCAAAAAATTGTTTTCATCTCGATAATTTCGATTTTTCATGATTTATTGCAATTTTTGGGTTTTTTTGCTATTTTTCAAATGTTGACCACTCAACGGGCTAATTAACGTTCAGATTCAGTTTCAGTAAATTGAAATACATAAAAATCATACTTGATCAGGGTCCACAAAATTTTATTCATCGCTGTGATTGCAGTTTTTCGCATTTTTTTGTTTATTTTTTAGTTTTTTGAATTTTACTAAAATCTAAAGGGTGACAGGGCCAAACGGACTTCAAATTCGAATTCAACGGGTCAAAATACATGTCCGTAAGTGGGTCCCGTCAAAAGTACAGACAACTTTTTTTTTTTATGTGCCGGTGTAATTTTACCATGATGTGGTCATTATTATTTTTTTTTTTTTTGTATCTGTCATTACCTTTTCTCAGGTTTGCAATGATATACATAGTACATCATTAATGTCATAATGTATTATTTAAGACTTCAATCAATCACACAACATGAAATGTATACCAATAAAAATAAGATATATGTACTTTTTAAATGTTTAAATATACTAATGAAATTTCGTAGAAAAAAGCATATATTAATTATATAAAACAAATAGGAAATAGTAAACAATATGTAATAGTAGCACATAAGATGTAGGGTAATAAACTATGTCTAAAATATTATATAAGGTATGATAGTATTTTATAATATAGAGATAGTTATTAATAAAAATGTAATAAATTACGATTAATAAAGAAATAATGGTGGCGTCGGGTATCACTACTTGCCTTTGAACCACGATCAAATTTAATATAAAAAGCCCAAATTAGGGAACATTCTAAAGATAGATACAGTCAGATATTCATAGAGGCACTCACTACGCTCGATCATTCCACATAACATAATATTTGCAAGAAGTGATCCATCGTCATCACAATTATATTTGTACAAATAATACAACATCTATTTATTTAAGAGTGTCACAGAAAATATCAAGGTAGGAATCTTATAAATTCACCAAAAATAAATAAGGTTTAGAATTAAATTTTATGAGTACATAGATTAAGTAAGCATACATTTTTTCTAAAAATTTCCATAACATTTTGAAAAATCGACAAATCTAAATTTTTAGCTTCGATGCGAAGCTGAAAAGGTATTAATTTTCCAATGATGTGTTTTTTTTATTATTTTTTTTTTTTGTGTCTGTTACCATTTTTTCTCAGCTCTCACCAAACGGATTTCTTTCAACAATAAGTCAAAAGATCACAAATCGTATCTAGTCGAAGACACTACTCTCAAAAATTGAAAACATTTTCCTCGTTTCCCGTAAATGGGGGAAATTTTCAAAAAAATTACAAATTTAAATTTTTTCAATTTTTTTACTTAAAACTGCCATAACTTTTTCAAAATTGAACAAATCAATATAATTTTGTTTTATAGATGCATAATGTCCTTACCTATCATTTGATATATTTTTTTTATAAATTTGACTCTTTACCTGCTCACAGGGAGGGATTCAAAATGACAACTTTTTCACAAAAAATTTACTTTTTCAACTTAACTTTTGAAAGTGTTCCAGAAATACTGACACTTTTATATATATCTTAAATTAGTGCTTATGTAATATACTTTATTATGAAAAAAAAAATTTTGGATTTTATTTTGTCTTCACAATGAAAATGGCTACCGAACGCTATTTTTGTGTGAAAATTCTCGATTTTATTTTTTACATTTTTAACTTTATAATGCTATAACTTATTGAAAAGTGCATAGATTAACACAATTTTTTTATGAGAAATAATATTTATATCCCTTTTTCATTCGACATACTTTATCTTAATCAGAATATTAATAAGGAACTAGTAGATCATGTAGCTTTTGGAATAATCCACCTATTTTTAAAATTAAACACTATCTAATGATTTGCATCGGAGCGTTTTCTTTTGATAGTGATTTTAATCACTGTCAGATATCATTTATACTTGCCTTATCTATGCCACGTTCATACTGTGCCGCGATCCCACTGTGCTACCGTTTTTTTTTTATATGTTAATACTCGTTTATTTTTACTTAGAAATAATCTAAAAAGTAGAGCCGATAGAAAAAAAGTAGTTGCAAATTTAAAATCAGCAATTATTATATAGTACTATTATATAATAGTAATTATTTTTCAAAAAGTAAGTTTTTGTCTCTGATTTTAGTGGTTTTAATCACTGTGAGATATCAATTATACTTGTCCCAATTTTGCCTTATCCACACTATGACTCAACCCTACAATACTACAATTTTTTGTTATAAAAATTATAACATAATTATATAAGATTTAATTTTTTTTTTGGTCGGAAACAAAAAATTATTAATTATCGATATTGAGTAATGACATAACTTTATTTTCTCACACAATTTTTGTCACGTAATTTAAAGAAAAATATTAGATTTAGTGCAAAAGATCAACATAACTCTAAAAGAATACAATTTTTGAAACAAATGATATTTACACATGATTATATAAATATGAATAATCTATCTTATAATTTGTACTCCAAATTTTTTTTAGTTTAGCTCGATAAGTATTACATTCAACGTCAAAATATGTAGACCTTAATTATAGAACGTACTATTGTCTATAATAAAGAAATTTACAAAATTTTTCATATATCAATTATACTTTGAGAAAAATAATAAAATATGATCAATTTTATTTAAAGTTTGTCTAAAAAAATTCTTAAAAATTATTTCATTTAGAAACTATTTAAAAAGTTAATTATTTAATTGTTCACTAAAATTAATTAAAAAAATTTGTATTATATACTATAAAATCATAATTATATTAAAATTTACATAACACAGTATCTACTTAAGATCACCATTTGATCACTATATGTTTTTTTTTGTGTTTCTCTATCACTTCCGATATTTCTTCCGATAATCTTATACAGTCTAAACATTTAAATAACGTTACTAAATTTCATTCAAAATGAAAATGTTAAAAAAATATATTAAAATTATTTACCTGCAATAAAAACTGCTTTTAATCTTAGTCTTTAGTGAATTAGTTATTATATTCATCCAGTAGTTTAAGTCTCTTCTCAGCTGTGTCATTAACTATTATTATTTCCTTTATTATTTTATAATACTCCTGATATTTCTAGCAAGTTGAATCAATTCTTAAAAAAATTTGTTCTAAACTGCTTAAACGTTTCAATTTATTTAAAGTTTACCAAATCAGTTGGTAGGTCTTTTTTAAGGAAATTGGAGACATCATATAATAAGTAGTCGATAATTTTTTTTTTAATCAATTTCTTCTTTATCATTCATCTTTGTTGTAATTTTTGTTATTCATACCCGTGCTTAAATTTTTTTCAGCCATTTTGTGTATTTTATAATCTACATGGTTATCAAACAAGGAAAAAGTAACATATTCTGAATTTAAATACCATGTTAATTATTTTTTTTTAAATAAACGTCTGCAATTTTCTTACTTTACTTTCTTAATAGGCTTTAGTTTTCTAAAAAATAGTATATCATTGAAGGGAGCTTCTATCACGTTGGGAGAAGAAAATCAAGTTTGGATGTGACATTTGACTATAAAACAACGAGTATATTTTAAAGATGTCTCTACTCTGTTTTTTAGTTTAAATTATTTTTTAAATAAAAATATTTTTTTGTAATAGATTGCCTTAGCCATCCATCTGAATGGCATGGAATAGGTTGTCGAAATCTAGTTCCCTTTGGAGGAACACCACACAAAACTATAATTACGAATTTCAAAAATTCTTGATAGTCATCTCGAGAGAGAATTTTAGTAATTTTATATTTCATTTATTTCAACTTTTAAAATATTATGAACATAATTATCAGAGACTGATGTAGAATATTGTGTTTAATCAATTTATTCCCATCCCAGTTGAAATATTTTGAACAATAATTCTGGTTCAGTTGAAGGATATAATTTAACTTCTGAAAAAACACCTTGTATAACAAGTTCTAGTTTGTCGACATGCCAAGAATAATGTTTGTCTTTCAACACATTGTTCCAAATAACACATATCCAATTTAACCTTTCGTATTAGAGACCGTGGCATCAAAAGTAAAAGCTTGTACTTTTTATAATGGTAACCATTTAATTATAGCTTCAAAGGAAGTTGATAATAGTTCTAACCTATCCTATGGGATCTATGTGTGATTCCAAGAAGTTGTTCAATATTTAAGGTTGTCCCGATAATAGAAAGATGATCTACATTTTTTTCGCCGTAATAATAGGAAGTATTTTTATGTCCCATGGATCATAACAAAATTAAAATTTTGATTATGAAATTTAGAATTAATATATTCAGCAATTTTTTGTCTATAACTTTCACAGGACCTTTTAATTGATAATTGATTTAAAACATATATGCTGAAACATAATAGTAAATAATTCAACACGTACTAAGTAAAAAAAAAACATCCCTATCATTTACTTTACACATATCAAACATGACAGACAATTTAACTGTTAAATGTTCTTTTCTGACTCTTTTACTTGTTGACCGACTTGTGATGCACTGGTGATAAATAACATCACTAAACTTTTCGATATCTTCAGAATGTGAATCAAATAAAAAAATTGAATGTTTTTCTAAATTGTAAATGTGTGTTAAATATACGACAAAATTTATTGGTTCTAATTAATTACCCTCTAATAAAGTTCTTGTATAAGACGTAAGTGTTTTGTTTTTATTTCTAATTTATTTCCTCTATACTAAGTTTATATTTACTTCCGTCATATAACCGGAATGGTCTTTAGTTCGTTTGAAGTCGTATAAAATCAATATTTTTCTTATTTAAATCAGAACTGAACATTCATATCTTCAACGAATAACGATAGTTATTTCCGTACATTTAATAATAAAGATAATACTTGTAATGGTACACATAATTGATTGTCTTTACTTAATAATCTTTAAATTCATAAATTCAACTTAATCAATAAATAATTGATTCAACGGATAACTTTTTTTCATAAAATATTATTAGAACCTTTTTTTTTATGAAAAATTTAATGAACCTACAACCATTTAACAAATATATTACAATTACTGTAAAAAATTATTTATTTTTCAAATTTATTATAATGAATAATTTAGCACAAATTTTTAATTTCAAAACTGTATGTCTAAAAGACGTATATAATTTGGAATATTTTGGCGTATTAATTTATAATTTTAATTCAGTGACAGCTATGAATTTGTAAATTTTTAATTATTTTTAAAAGGATTATTAATATATTTATCAAAACTCGATTCTAATAGTTTTTATTAAAATTAAATTTCTATTTAAAATATTTTTTAACAAATACAGTTTATTGGTACATTTTAAACGAACAAATAGGCAATGTTTAATAGCTAGTATAAAGTTAAGCAACTTATACAATAAATAATTGATTCAACGTATAACTTTTTTTCATAAAATATATTAAAAACCTTTTTTTTATGAATAATTTAATGAACCTACACAATCATTTAATAAATATACGACAATAACTTGTAGGTGGCATAGGACATAGTAACAAAAAAAAAAAAAAATGATCACTAACGGTATAAGAGAAAAATAAAATAAAACCAGTTGGATCTTTTTAACTTAAAAACATAATTGTATTTTTAAAAGAAAATGTAGATCAATGCCGACGCCATAACAATCATAAACAGAAATCAACAAAAAAACATGACATAACATAACATAATAACGGTAATGTTTGTGGCCAGTGCCACCAACTCTTGCCTATAACTCATCCATTCTGACATAGGGTTAACCCTCATAAGCAACATAACAAAAAAAAATGTACATACATAAAAGAAATATCATAACTTAATATAGATGTTATAACTTATTTATCATAAGGAACATTTTTAAATAAAATTCAGTCTTGTTGAATACAAATACTTATAACATAATAACAATTAACTTTTAAAATAAAATATAAAAATTTAAACGTAACATTAAATATATTATTATTTAAATTATTTTTATGTCAAGATTAGGTGACTACATTTTCATGCTATTTATGGTACTTACACCCATATAAGGTCTTTAAGTATGCTAAAAACCTAGTATATTAGTCACCACAAATCTATCATTAGAAAGTATTTTTTTAATAATATAAGGTCCTTTAAATTTTGTGATTAATTTTTTATTTATACCTGGCGTAGTATCATAATTATTTATTAAAACTAAATCTCCTACTATACAGAGTGATTTTTTTATCATAACCCACTCAATTACTTACAGAATAATAATAATTAAAAATTTATATTATTATCTTTAGTAACACATTATTCTTGAATTATTAACTATGTAATACTTTTTAAGTTCATCCCTTATGCCTGGTAAGGGTGTCAACTTTGTTTTTTTAAATGGTAACACATATTTTTAATTTAATAAAATGTTTGAGTTTTTAATTTAATAACAAATGTCATTTGAATTTTTAATATAACTTTATTCGTTTATTAGATATAAACATTTAAAGTTTCAATTTTTTGAGTTAATATATAGGTATAATACACAAGGAATTACAAATACAGGTAGCTAATTGATTTTTTATGATATTGCTATCACAGTCACGGATTGTTTATTATCAATTATGACTATCAATAGATATACATTCTGTATTGTCAGTTAGTGTATTTATAAACTCACAACAATGTGCCTTACTATCATTGATAATAACAATGCTGTGTACCTGCTAATATTGATGTCATAAAAAACCAATTAGCTACCTGTATTTGTAATCCCTTGTGTATTATACCTATATATTAACTCAAAAATTTGAAACTTTAAATGTTTATATCTAATAAACAAATTAAGTTTCATTAAAAATTCAAATGCCATTTACTATTGAATTAAAAACTCAAACATTTTATTAAATTAAAAATAGGTGTTACCATTTAAAAAAACAAAGTTGACACCCTTACCAGGCATAAGGGATGAAATTAAAAAGTATTACATAGTTAATAATTCAAGAATAATGTGTAACTAAAGATAGTAATAAAAAAAGATGTTTAAATTATTATTATTCTGTAAGTAATTGAGTGGGTTATGATAAAAAAATCACCCTGTATACCTAGTTGGTATTTTATGTTTACTATCATAATATGTTTTATTTTGTTCTTGAATTTTAGAGATGTGATTAGAAGCATCTTTCCTAACTTTTTCTAAATCTCTTTCTTCAAAAAAATGTTTTGAATCTTAATAATTCTCTATATCATCATCAAACTTATATTTTTGTTTAACACCATATAATAAAATAGTTGGAACTTCAAATATAGAACGGCTAATTGTAATATTAATAGCATATTCAACATCATTTAATGTTTTATCCCATCTGGACAGGTTAGAGGATAACTTAGCCATCATGGGGAGAATAGTACGGTTTACTTGTTTGGCTTGGCCATTGGCTAAGCATTCAAGCTCATAGCTGTGATATTTAGATTCACAATCAGTTGTACGCATACTAAGATAGAACACAGGATGAATTTTATTATCATATTTCTATTTTTATACAATACAGAGCCAAAACCTACTTGTCTAGCATTAAAATGCAATTCAGTTTCTAATAATAGAGAATAAAGATATAAAATTGGGGGTAAAATTAAAAATGTTTTTAAATTTTTAAATGCTGACAACTGACTTTCACCAAAAACAATCCCTTTATTCTTTTTTATAAGATCATATAATGCTTTAGCGATAATAGATAAACTTTTAACAAATCTCCTAAAATTACTAGCTAATCCTCAAAATCTATGAAGTTCTTTTAAATTATTAAGTATAGAAAAGTTTTTAATGACCAATATGTAATGGGGATTTGATTTTATACTATTTGCATCTACTTCATATCTTAAACAATATTTTTTTTGTAGTAAAAATGAATACTTATCAAGTCCAAGTTCAAGAGAGTATTGTGACATAATTTTAAATACCTCTAAGAATATGCATACTTTTATCAGTAGTTACAGTACTTATTAAAATATAATCTAAATATATAATAACTTTATTTTGTTGAACTAAAGAATTAAAAATAGTATAAATATACCTCATAAAAATAGAAGGGCTACTACAAAAATCAAAAGGCATTCTAGTATATCCAAATTGACCCATAGGTGTTATAAAGATAAATGTTTAATTGACTCTTCTTTAACTTTAATATGATAAAAAGCATTTTTTAAGTCTAAACGCGTAATGTATACTTTATCTATAAGCATGTCAAGTGTGTCATCAATAAGTGGCAGGAGACACTACATAAAGTCTAAGGTCATTTGTTTTCTTTTTTATTAAAGCAATAAGTGAGCAATAAGGTGAATTACTAGGTCTAATAATTTTATCAGTTAATAATTCATTAATAATAATTTTAAGTTTTTCTTTTTTTTTTTCACTAAATGATATACGCCTAGGTCTAAAATAAAAAGGTACATGATCTTTTGTTAATTTAAATTTAAGTTCTACAGGGGCCTCTAGTTTTATAGGGTTAACATCATTTGAATAATAATTTTTAAAAATTGTCGTCACCTCATCCTGGACATCAACACTTAAATTTTCATTAATATCTAATTTAATAGATTCAGACTTATCAATATCAATTAACATAATATCATCAAAAATAAAATTATCATCATTAACTTTTTCTATAAGTGAGCTTTCATTAAATGATAACTTAATAGATTTATCCATAGATCTTATAAACATGGATAGGACATTGATGCTTTATCAGCGAAGACTATGGTGATAGTCTTTATTTGTAGTATTATTACATGATAAGATTTTATTTTTTATTATTTAATGGTTAGTAATAAATAATTAGTATAAGTTATGTAATTTATAACTTATTACAAAATTAAAAAACAGTATCATAAACACTTATCACAATTAAAATATAAACAAATAGCCTCATTTTCATATCAGTTCATAACTGCGAAACACAAGGGCCTTAATTATGAATGTCCTATCCATATTTATAAGATTTATGGATTGTCACAATTAAAACTTCTACCTAACAAACAGTTTGAATTCATTGTACCACTATCAAGAACATAAAATAAAATATTTAATTTAGCATTTATACACTTAATAAAAACTGTTGAATAAAAAATGCCTAATACTTTTAATTGGCTTTTATTAATACCAAAAGATTAGAAGTGACAGAAGTTAAAATTAAATTAAAAGGAACAACATTTTCTTTAATTATAGAAACAGGGCTACCCGAGTCAATGACTGCATCCAATGTCCAATGTCTCATTTGACACTCAATATTAACACTCTGTGTATATGGTGGATGATTGCTCATCAGTTTCCTCTTCATTTGTTTTCACACTGTTATTTCAATCATTTTGTCGATCCTCCATTGAGCCACACTTAAAACAGGAACTTGGTGCTCTTTTTGGTTTATTACAGTTTCGAATATTGTGAATATTCGAATATTAAATAAATCATTACCAAAAATTATCCGCTTAGTACGTACTTTATTTAAATTTTCACAAGTTCGTATATCATTAAACATTTCATCAGTGTCTTTATGATGTTTCGACAACAAGTATGTGACCATGTCACGTGAATAAGAACCTTCTAGGTTCAAAAATTGTGTTTTAACTTAAACAAATGATAAATTTAATTCACTGCATGAACGTACTTTCTCATGAAAATAATCAATGGTAAGTTCGCCTTTTGAACTCTAGAGACTAAATTTTGCCACAATTTTGATCACCAATAAATGACCTTGTAAACTTTTTTTCAAATTTTTTCCATTAGGAAAAACTAGAACTCTTAAACCACTGTTGAACTAGTTTATTCAAATTTGGACGAATAGACTCAATTCTTAAAGGATCAGACCACTTGCTAATGTCAACTATTAAATATGTTTAGCCAATCTTTGGCTTCTGATCTAGACTTATGGCCAGTAAATGGTTTTATACTTTTGTTAAGATCTGGCATAACATAAAATTGATTACATTGGTTACTCGTAATATAAAATATTAAATTTAGAGGGCTTTTCGAAAGTATCAGTCGTAATAACTCGTTGATCTCCCTGAGCTGTATCGCCATGCTCTCGATTATTATCCAAATCCATCAGGGAAACGGATTTTAAAAAACCACTTTTGAGAATATAGGTGGCCAAAAAATTATCACTAACGGTGAAAGAGAAAGATAAAATAAAACCAGTAGGATCTTTTTAACTTAAGAACATAATTGTATTTTTAAAAGAAAATAAAGATCAATGCCAACGCCGTAACAATCATAAACAGAAATCAACAAAAAACATGACAAATCATAACATAATAACGGTAATGTTTGTGGTCAGTGGTGGCACTGACCACAAACATTGCCTACAAACTGTAAAAAACTATTTATATTAACTTTTCGAAATTTTTTATATTTCATAATTTTTTTTCAAAATATAATTGATAAATGAAAAATTATATAAATATCATTATTATAGAAAATAATAACTAAGCTTATATATATTATAGCGTTAAATGTAATACTTATCGAGTTGAACTCAAAAAAGGAAAAAATACCTTCAATTGTTGTACTACAACTCTAAGTCGGGACCAAAAGGGGTTGAATAAAACCTTTCAATTTTTGACTAAATTACTTTTTTATATATAGAACTTATCTAGGGGATATTGTGTAAAAAATATTTTATATAAATAAAAACGACACATACGTATGTATATGTTTGTTAAATATTTATCTCTCCATATTAAAAAATAATGTTATTAACTTTATAAGGCATCAAGAATAGACCTTAGACATTTTTAATAGTTGTTAAATCGAGGATGACATTATACAAAAAAAATGCTTGCCAAGACAAAATTGGTAAGTCATTTTTCTTGATTAAAAAAAAATAGTGAATAAGTAAATCTTCTTCTTACTTTTTCCTCGATTTAATCCCAACTACTTTTAGTCGACCACCCTTATCCTAAACATCCACTAGACACGATCTACGCTCACATCAGCCGTCCCATATCATATTCAATTACATTCTTCAATCTCATTTTTGTTTTTCCTATACCTCTCAATCCTTCAACAATCATTTCTATAACTGTTTCTAAAGATTCCGATTCTTTTCTCCTCATAACATGACCATATCATCTAAGTCTATTTTCTCTCTTCTTATCCACGATTGACAATAATAGTTTCATCACTATGTAACTGTTAGTGTTTAACTGAAATATTTCGAAATTAATTAATAATTTAATTATTTAAAAATACCCTAAAATATCTTGATTAAAATAAAATTCAACAACACATGAGTGGATGAAATCATAGGTGAAACTGGAATAAGTCTGAGTAGGCCATGACCTAATCTAATATGGAGGATTCTTTTTGGATAATCTTCTTCTACTTCAATCTCGCCTTAACCCTAACTACTTGGGATCAGCCACCCTTATCCTACACTTCCACTTGACACGTTCTCCAATATCCTCTACGTTCACATCAGCTATCATCATATCGCATTCAATAACATCTTTCTATCTCTTTTTTGGTCTTCCTCTTTCAACATTCGTTTCTATAACCGTTCTTACAGCTTCCGATTCTTTCTCCTCATAACATGACCATATCATCTAAGTCTATTTTCTCTCTTCTTATCCAAGATTGACGTTACATCTATACTCCCTCGTATATGCTCGTTCCTTATCTATCTTCTCTAGTCACTCCACTCATTCATCTAAGCATTCTCATCTCTGCTAATCTCATTCTCTCCTTTATTTCTTATCAACCGCCCGATAGTCTGAACTATACACCATAGCCGGTCTTATGGAACTTACCTTTCAGCATTATTGGAATTGTCTTATCGTATAACAGACCAAACGCTGCTCTCTACTTCAACCACCCGAATTTAAAACTGTGTCTTACATCCTCGTCAATACCACCGCTTTTTTGCACAACAGACCCTAAATACTTAAAACTTTCCATGTCTCCAATCACGTACTCGCCTATTGTCACTGATCTCCTCATTTCACCTACCTCGCGTTCTCCTTTGTCAATTAGTACTCTATATACTCTGTCTTACTCCTATTTATTCTTAAGCCCTTTTAACCTCTAGCCTTTGATTAATTTCCTCCTTATTTTTTCCTATTAACACTATATCGTCAGTGAATAACATGCACCACGGCACCTATCTTTGAATTTTTCTAGTAATTTCATTCATCTTTAAAGAAAATAAATAAGGACTTAAGGCAGAACTTTGGTGGACTCCTACTCTTACCCAAAAATCTTCTGATACTCCACTTACGCTTTTTACCCTAGTACAAGTGCCATCATCTTCTATTATTTTAATGTACCTTTTTTTATTAATGCCCACTTAAAGACTCTCTCATTAATACTCATGAATACTCTATCATTCATTTTCTTCAAATCTATAAATATCATATACAGCTTTAAATATCGGCACCACAATACCATCCATCCATTCATTTGGAATCTTTCTTTCTAATAAGATTTCTAATAATTTTTTTCAACCATATTATGCCAACGCCACATTTTATTTTCCATACTTCTACTGGCACTTTATTTGCTTTATTCTTTTTCATTGATACCACAGCCTCCCATACCTCTTTCTCACTAATTAAATCTACCAGTCTATCATTCCACAAGATATCCTCTAATGTCTCTTTTGGATACTCCTCATTCAGTAATTTATCATAATACTCTCTCCCCTATTTTTCACATCATTATCACTTGATAGTACTCTATTATCAATACCTTTTATATACCTTATATAATGATAATCTTTAGTCCTTTTCTCTCTTACTTCTACAACTCTATAGACTTCTTTCTCGCCTTTCTTTGTTCCTAGCTTTTTACCCTGGTACAAGTGCCATCATACATATCTTCTATTATATTAATATACCTTTTCAAGACTCCTTTTCTCATTAATGCCCACTTTAAAACCACTCTCGGTACTCTGTCATACGTTTTCTCCAAATCTATAAATACCATACACAGTTTTTTCTTCTTTTTCTTAAACTTTTCTATTAGTTACCTCACACAAAATACTGGTTCCATTCTTGACTTACCAGGCAAACTGATAACCAAACTGGTTTTTAGATACCGATGTCTCATTTCTTATCCTCTTATCTATTACTTTTTCTCAAATTTTCATACTATGACACATAAGCCTTATGCATCTACAATTTTTACACTCCTGTATAGACGTGACGTCTATCATTAAATATCGACACCACAATACTATTCCTTCATTCATTTGGAATTGTTCCTCCTAATAAGATTTTATTTAAAAGTTCTTTCAACCACCTTATGCGAACACCGCCTAATACTTTCCATACTTCTACTGGCACTTCATCTGGCCCCACTGTGTGTTACACCGAGTTGTTGTCGGTCATCTTAGCGCGTTTTATTAGCTATAAGCTCTATAGCGGATTGCGAGCCAGTAGTTTTGTATTCGATTTGTTGTAAAAGTAAAATATCACCTTTGCGATTGTCGCACTCTTGTGCGTTCAGTATATCGCCGTTGGGATTATATATTTTCTGAGATACATCACAGTATCGTTCACAGTATATAGTACACGTTGGTCAGCTATTTTGTTAGATTTCAATTGATTCATTCAATATTTAACATTATCGTCAGCCGTTAAAATAAGCTGCTGAGTATAATACTTGTTCATCATTATTTTAGGATTTATTCATATTTTTAATTTATTATTTATTTATATCAGGACCATTGTGGCATAAGCATTAAGTGTTCCCCTATCCACATTGGTGTATATATAAGATTTTAAGATTTTTTTTGAAATATAGGTCATTATTTGTAAAGCTGAAAGTAAAACATTTTTGTAATGTATGGTTTAATTGTAATTTCCTTATCTATTGTTACTAAACTAGGAAGTAAATATTTTTTTTAATTTTTTGATAGTATTATTAATGTTGTATTTGTAAAATGAAGAAAAACAAAATATTTTAGTATATTAGACGAAATGGAATGAATTGTAGAAGTGAAGAAGAAAAAGGACTTCGGGAGCACCGAATGTAATCTTTTTTCACGCGGTACGTTTATGGCATTAAGTTTTCATTTTATGTATTCTTTTATTGTGTTTTAAATGTATATTTATTTTGTATGTTTTACATTATTTAATTATACATATAATAATTACTTTTGCGTTATTATTGAACTTTTATTACTTTAAGTTAAGACACTAAGATTGTTTCAATTTAAGATATAACAATGTACAATACATTTAGTTGTTATATGTTTTGAAATTTTTTTCTACATTCATCCATACAGTCAACTCATCTTATTCCTTTTCCTCAGCAAGCTTGATTAAAAAAAAAATAAAACAACGAATTCGTGTGAATATCACTGGACGCAGCGTTCATTCAGTTAATAGGTACTTAATATGGTTAAAAATTTGTCGAACATTCTAGCATAATATATTTAAAATGCCTGATGAAGAGTCGTGATTCCAATGTGCTGAGATTTTTTATTAATACAATTATAAAATAATTATTTATGACATTATTCAATAATATTTTTTTTTTGTGTGGGAGGTGGGTTCAAAACCATAAAACTAATTACAAACGTAAATAATTACAAAGAACTAAATATAAGGTAGGCAATAGAAATTTTTAAAAATAAAAACAATTTAATTAATTGGGATCTTGGCCCACTGATAAATTTATCATTAAATTTGTGTAAACTGACAAAATGTGATAATATTACTTAGTAATAAGAGGTATATGAGGGGATTTTTTCCTGTAGGCTGTCAGTATGTGTTTCGTGTTTATATAAATTCAAAATTTATTAAAAAGAACTTTCTTAATATAATTATTATTTTAAGAGAAGTCGAGAAGCTAATATTAAATAAATCATCCTGTATACAATGTACTTTGTAATTTTTTATAATTTCTCCATAAAACTTAGATTACTAAATAATCTAATATCCTTTTCATTATAAATTTAATAACTATAATAAGTTATTCATGAATTATACTAATGAATCATAAAAATTGTTATCAGGATATAAATAAGAAAATAGAAGTTAATGTTGTCTATTGAATAATTAAATTATTCTTTCTAAATATTAAACACTATTATCAGATTTAAATTTATTTATTTATTTAAATCAGCGTTTAATTAATTTGGATTTAAAATATTTTTCAGCTAAATGACACTTAGAAATTTTAAGTGAATTTTGTATTGGTCAATCTTTTAATTTAAGATAATATAATTAAAATTAATTAAAGTTTATTTCTACTAAACAAAAAAATAAAACATCATTATTTAATGAACAAATAAATTTATTTTAATTAAGTCTCAAAAAGTAAGTATTTTGAGTAGACTTGCTAATATTTTCTGTATTTAAAAATTAATTTCATTGTTTTAGCTTCAATGCGAAGCTGAGAAGGTATTAATTTTACTATGATAATTTTTTTTATTTTTAATTTTTTGACCGATTTTGATGAACAATACGTCAGAAGATCACAAATCATATCTAGTCGAAGACATTGCCCTTAAAAAATCGCTCGTTCCCCGTAAACAGAGAAAACCCAAAAAATCACAAATATAATAATCGTTAATTTTCGACATTTTTTTTTACTTAAAACTGCCATTACTTTTTAAAAATGACCGAATCAATATAATTTTTTTTTATATAGATACGTTTGGTATTTACCAATCTTTTGATATATTCTTGTGAGCATTTACCCCATACCAGCCCACAGGAAGGGTTTGAAAATGGCAACTTTTTCAACTTAACTTTTGAAAATATTTCGGAAAGACTGACACTTTTATACATACCTGAATTTAAACTTATGTTATTTACTTTAATTTGAAAAAAAAATTTTACCTCTAGATTTGTTTTCATTCGAAAATACCGTATTCAAAGATATGCTATTTTGTGTTAAAATTCTGGGTTTTGTATTTTATTATATTTTAAAATACTTGACAAGGGGAGTACACTGATTTTCATAAATATTATATAAATCAAATTGATATAGCTTAGATACTTAAACTTATTTAAATTTTTTTGAATTTTTTAAGTCGAGGAAAATAGTTTTGAAATTTGAACTAGTTTAAATTGCCACTTTTTTCATTCGATGGAAGCGACATACGGTTGTCGAGTCGGTAAAACTTGTGTCTTACACGCTTGGGGTACAAGGTTCCAAACAGCGTATGGCAGAAAGTTTCTTGCATTTTTTTCTTAATTCTTTTTCAGTTAAAATAAATTTTAAACTCATTTGATTTTTATCACATTTTGATTCAATAACTTCAATAAAGTTCAAGGATCCCATCACTGTAGTCGCCCATTGCGAGATGAAATTTCTTATTCATATTAAAATTATTTTACTAAATTTTTAGGTCTTAGCTTCGATGCAAAGCTGAGAAGGTATTTTTTTGTGACTATCATTTATTTTCTCTGCTCTAACTTGACCTACATTTTTCAGCGACACGTCAAATTATTACAATTAGTTGAAGAAAAACTCAAAAATTGAATAAAAAATTCTAATAGATCAATTAAACAGTTACTTATCCCATGTTCTCCATACAGACATTTAAAATCATTCATTTCTAATGTTTTCAAAGTATTTATTGACGAATCAAGTTCGATATGATAGGTTTCAATTGCAAAATTAAATCATTTTACTTTGGAATATAATATTTTTTTTACTCTATTTATGTGTACTACTACTAGACTACAATAATACAAAAATTTTGGTAACATATTGCTTATATAAATAATTTCTAAAGTAAATGATTGTTAGTTTCTCCTGAATTAACAATGGATTTTTAGATCTTATTAACAACTTTTTTTTGAATAGTTATTTTAGTTAAGGTAAATCATTAAAATTAATTCATTTCAAATTTCAGTTGTATAATCTTTTTAAACACCAAAAGTTAATAGGAAATGATTACTATTCTTTCTAATTAAGTTATTTATTATGATGAAAATGCAAAAAAATATTAAGCTTTTCTGATAAATTTACATATTAATCTTAACGATACAATTTTTTAATTTTTCAAACTTGCAAATTAAGCTATAAGTTATGGTAATAAATAATTTGTTTTTTACTATAAACTTTCACAAAAATCAACTTTAAAAGTTTAAATAGGTTAAAATGTCATTTTCTTTATTTTTAACATATTAATAATCAAAATTAGTATTACTTTAAAACAATTTTTTTGTTCTTAATTTTTTTTTTTATATGTCAATATTTATTTTTTAATAATAAGTAATAATATTAAAACTTAGAAGTGATAGAAAAAGTCTAATTGCACATTTGAAACCAGCGCGAAAAGTTGATTTAGAAAAGTATATTTTTGATTTTTGAAGTTCAGTGCAGTGTATTTATTCATAAGTAACTAACAGTTTTTATTAAAAAGTATTGCATCAAGCTCTTTAAATTTTAATACACGTTAAAAATAAAGAAATACAAAGCTACTTTATTATTTTTATAGTTTCTCTTAATTATAAATTACAATATTAAATTATTGAATATCAATTTCTTACTAAAGTTAATTACAATAATTAGTTTTTATTCATATATTATATTTTAAATCAAAGAACTATTAATTAGGATATAATCAAAGAAATTGAGTTGATGTTGCTTTTGAAATAATTTACCAATTTCTTAAAATTAAATACTATCTACAGATTTGCATCGACGCGTTTTTTATGATTGTGATTTTAATCACTGTCAGACATCATTTATACTTGCCTTATCTATGCCACGCCTATACTGTGCCGCGACCCCACTGTGCTACCGTTTTTATATGTTAATCCTTTTTTTTTTTACTAAAAATAATCTAAAAATTAGAGCCGATAGAAAAAAAGTAGTTGCAGATTTAAAATCAGCACAGTAATTATTTTTCAAAAAGTAAGTTTTTATCTCTGATGAAAAGTTTTTATAGACCAATTTAGACCAAATTATTTTCTGAAGTTTTTCGCATCCGCTTTTCAATTTTTATAGTCGTTTGCTATAGAAATAACAAAATATACAACTTATTAATCATTTCTTATAATGTATCTGTAAAATTAACAATATTTAACCATTGAATATCAATTTTATGCTAAATTTATTTACTATTTGAAGTCATTATTGATACATTTTATTTATAAATCAATGGACTCCTAATCAAGATATAAATAAATATAGAAGTTGATATAGCTTTTGAAATAATTCAACAATTCTTTCTCAAAATTAATCACTGTCAGATATCATCTATAATTGCCCCAATTATGCCACGTTCACACTGTATCGCGTCTCTATTGTTCTAACGTCTTTTGTTTAATTAAGTTATATATTACAAAAGTTTTTTTAATACAATAGGTTTATATATTTGAATAAATTTTAAACTAATATACCTTTTTGTTTGCTTTAAACACATTACACTTGAACACATTGGTGGAACCTTCTCGGGCTATATAACTGATTATTTTCATATCTTGAGAATCATGAGATACATAAAATATTCTAAAAGTTGTAAAAAAATTTAAAAATAAAGTACAATAAAGAGAATTATAAAAAATTGATTAATTAATTAATTATAATAGCAGTATTACTAATAATAGTAATATTCTTTTAGTACAGATATCCCTTTAAAAATATAACCTTGAATTTAATATTATTAAATACCCATATCTTAATTTGTTTATTTAGTAGAGAAGAAAATTATAGTTTTGTTCTTAAAATTTTTATACTTCAATTTATCAAAAGATTCCTCAAGTAAAAAAAAGTGTATTCTTGATAATTTAGTTTCTATATTTACATTACTTAACTATTTACTGTGTTGGTATACTCTCTCGTTAATTAATTTAACAACATCTTCAAAATTAAATTTTTTCCATCACTACATTGAGGAAAAAGATGGTTTGATGTTTTACAATTTGAATTTCCTATTGAGATCACAGGTCTGTTAATTATTTTATGGAGTAAAAGAATAAAAGAAAAATAAATAGATGATTAATGAAGAATATTTTTATTTAACCATACAACATAACAGTCAGTATAGTACTGTCTGTTAATATCATTAGTAAAATTATCTCAAATTAAATAACTTTTACAGAGAGCAACAGATGAGCGCTAAAAGCGGTAAAAAATTTTTTAAGAATAAAATATTTGTAATTTCTCTTTATCATATTATTAAATTAAAAACGGGATCATATACAGAGTGGCTCAGAATTCACTGACAACTGAAATAACTATTGATCCAGTTAATTTTTTTTGCAATTTTTTTTTTATTAGTTAACATACTTGAGGGCTATAATAATAATTTATTAATATTATTTTTATAATTAAATTTAAAAAAATTAAATTTAAAAAATTTACGAAAAATGTTTAGAAAGATTACAAAATAGCCAATTTTTAGAATATATTATAAAAAAAAAATTTATTAATGTTTAGTAGTTAATTTTTTGTAACATTATAATTTTCGTAAAAATTTGAATTATTCTGTATTTATCTACAATATCAAATGCTGGCTATGTTATATTAAAAATTACAGAAGTAAACACCATTTTATCACACTACATATGATATGAGTATAGATTTTTCTATGAAAATTATTAACATTCCAATGACTTACTTTAGTTTAAATAAAAACTCGAACAATACCTATTACATATTAAGTAGTTTTATCTCTTTAGATAAAACTACTTATCTTACTTTTCTTCTGTCCTTGCCTTAATCTCTTAATTCGACATTTTATACCGTAAAATAACACAACAAAATTTAAATTTTCATAAACATTAAAATGATACAGACTATTCATTACTGAATATTAATGAGATATTTATTAACCAAAATTTCTCTTAAAATCTACTCTATAAAACAGCTATCTTGGATAAATGATTTATATTTATATAAAGTATAAAAATATAAAATATTGAGATATACGTTAGGTTTAACTAATGTATAACTGTTATTTAAAAAAAAAATCAGTACAAAATTTTAACTAGATAAAAAATTATTTAAGTTGACAATGAATGCTAGTCCACTCTATATATAAAAATTAAATTTAAGATTTCCATTCCTGACATTTACCCTAATAGTTTTTAGTTTTTTTAGATTGAATTTTCGAAAAAAACAATTGTATTTAATTTAATATCTTTTTGTACTATTAATGAACTTTAAATTAAATTTTTTAATAATTTTTTTTTACTTTATTCGAAATTAAATTCAGTCGAATAATGACCAAATATTTAGACTTAAAAAGATCGATAAATAATTTAAAAACTAATTCCAAATTAAATATATAAAAATTCTTATTATATCTAACTTTTTCCTCCCTAAAGTTATATTTCTGAAATAATACATATAGTTTTTTTTTAATTTTTAAATAAACCAATGTTCTCCAAACTCCCCTTCCATTTGAGTTTATGAAAACTTTTTTCCTAAATTAGTGCTTATTATTTTTAAATCAATAAAAACTAATTTAATTAAAGAACTTAGAAAAATGAATTATTGAATAACTTTAACTCAAAAATTACAAATGCATCAAAAATAGCTTACCTGTATATTGGGTGTTGCATTAATAATATAGTATTATTATCCGTCCAATGTTTTTTCTAGAGAGAAAAAAATTATTTTAGTATCCTAAGGAAATATTCAATAAATTTTATTTAAATCAAAATACGTCAAATAGTTTTTAAAATAAAAATAACGAATTTCACAAAAAAATGACAAATATGAACTTGTAGTTTACATTCAATAAATTTACCGTGAGTATTACAATTATTATTATTTTTTAGAAAATAATTGAAATAAAACAAAGTATAAAGAGAACTAATTTGACAAAGGAGAACACGAAGTAGGTGAAACGAGGAGATCAGTGACAATAGGCGAGGACGTGATTGGAGACATGGAAAGTTTTAAGTATTTAGGGTCAGTTGTGCAAAAAAGCGGTGGTATTGACAAGGATGTAAGACACAGGATTAAATTCAGGTGGATGAAGTAGAGAGAAGCGTTTGGTCTGTTATACGATAAGACAATTCCAATAATGCTGAAAGGTAAGTTCCATAAGACCGGCTATGATGTATAGTTCAGACTATCGGGCGGTTGATAAGAAATAAAGGAGAGAATGAGAGTAGCAGAGATGAAAATGCTTAGATGAATGAGTGGAGTGACTAGAGAAGATAGATAAGGAACGAGCATATACGAGGGAGTATAGATGTAACGTCAATCTTAGATAAGAAGAGAGAAAATAGACTTAGATGATATGGTCATGTTATGAGGAGAAAAGAATCGGAATCTTTAGAAACAGTTATAAAAATGATTGTTGAAGGATTGAGAGGTATAGGAAAAACAAAAATGAGATTGAAGAATGTAATTGAAGATCGTGTCAAGTGGATGTTTAGGATAAGGATGGTCGACCAAAAGTAGTTGAAATTAAGGCGAGGAAGAAGAAGAATAGTAAATAATTAATTGAGGTTACAGAAGAACCTCAAGCTACTATAGCTCTTATAGTTTGGAGCAAATTAAACACTGCTAGTCTTCGCGATACCTTTTATTTTGTTACAACTCGAACATGGGCGATTCTTTTGAACTAGCTAGTAGACAAAGGTGACGAAGCTTTAACATAGGACTTAAAATGTTAATAGACTGCTTACTGAGGTATACAAAGAAAGGGTTAAATCGATAGTCAGGTTTGAGAGTGAGTCACTGGAATACAACACCATCTTGTTGGCTGAGTTAGAGAATACGACATTAGCGCACCTGTGCAAAAAAATTGGTTTTTAAAGACACCGACAGATAGGGCTGTGCATACTACAATCAAGAGTTTGATTTAAGACTCGAAAATTTTTTTTAGAAGGGTTAAAGAGACATACATCTAGAACATAATGTAATTGTAACCCTTAGCATGGAGATACAAAGATGGTAATGAATCAAGGATGTAAACGTATAGATGTAAATTTCCCATAGAGTGCGAATTTGGTTAAACAGAAAGACGTGTCATAGATATTTACAATTATGAGAACAGTTAATGCAGTTGACCAGACCGAACGAAGTGTTTCGTGGATTTTGCCAATCTGGCTAATTTATCAATAATTGTTCTGGGTCTGAGGAACAGCGCTAAGTGCTCGGAAAATTGTTAGAACAGGAGGCCATATAGTGCGATATGCATTTTGGAAGATGTCTTCGGGAACTTCTCGCATGGCTTCCGTCACTGCTAATTTTATCTCTTCTACAAAAGGGTTCCTTTCAGAGCTGCCTTTATCCAAAAGGCAAAATGTTAGCAATTCACCTACTTTTTTAAGAGCTGCTTCTGAATTTTTTATGACACGGCCCGCGTCGCTTCGTTATATACGATGCCCCGCGACTTGTGCCACCTTTATCAGCCGTCGCCTTACCATGAGTATTTGACTGACCAACATCGCGTGTTATACGCTACGGTACAAAGTCCAGCAAATGCCGCACGACCGACGACGACCCGCCGCAAATGGTGCGGAAGTCTTCCTCCCGTTGTGAAAGTGACAACGTTGACCAACCGATCCGCACCATCGCCTACAACGCTGCTAACCTTTTGTCGCCCAAGGATCACGCCGGACATCGCGTCGTCGACGCCAGCGAAAGTGCCGCGATATTATGCGAAGATTTTTATTATTGTGTTTATCTTTTCGGTTTGTTTTATTTTTTGTTAAAATAACCTGTTGTCGCTCATTTAATAAACGGCTCACGGGTCTCTACCCTCATAACTAGTGTCGACTACATTTTTGCGACGTAAGTCGCGTCAATTGTAAATAATCCACTTCTATATATAGCACCAATTTGAAGTTCGTTTTTGGCCTTTAAAAATCACAAAGACATATTGTCAAGTGCTTAACGCACCATCACTTGTGGCGAAAGTCTTATAACGGTTTGCAATTGTGGTAGTGTCAACAGAAGTATGACATTTGTTCACATAATGGCCAATAGTAGAATCGAGCTACGCCAAATAAATGATACATATGGAGATAATGCCAGAAATATTGTTTATGACAAGATGTGGATTTGGTAGCAAGAGATTGGTCAGATTGGTCACAGCTGTCAGAAGGGACGTGGACGAAGCATCTCATACTCGACGTTCGATTGTGGGTGAACCACACAGATAATACAACTTACTACTACTAAAATTTGTTTCTAACAGGTTTGGTTTTCCCATAATTATTTTCAATTTTACTTATTAAAGTATAATAGAATGGAGAGCGCTTAATGTGTAATTTAAAGATGTGATGGACGTTACAGAATACACAATTTTTAGTCGTGGGCACTGTGCATTAAAATTGATGTAATTAGAAGCGTCGGTAGGGACTTTAATAACTTCAGAATCAATCTTCCGAACAATTCTGAAGAGTATGGAAAACTGGAGGTTCATAGAAAACTACATTACTGACATTCTGGTTATCTAGTAATTGGAGGAACATCAGAGGCTATCTAAAAAGAAGGAAACCCCGGTTCCAAGTGAAGACCTCGATGTGCCGTACATTATACTTTAATTATTGTGATACCAAACCAAACTGTAATTGAATACAATGAAAACTTGCAAATGTAAAATGTATATACTTAATAAATGTATAATTCTCAAGAAAATAATTTGTAATAGTAATATTAACAATAAACAATGATGACTCTTGCAAAATCAAAAAGTAAACGCAGTATTCACCAGAATCATTGATTCAAAAATGAATAAAAAAGATAGATAAGTTATACATGTAGTTATGTTATGAACTATTGTATAAGTCGTATTGATTTAGCACTTAGCTGACCACTTGACTTGTGCACATTCGGGTCAAATATTTAAATAACAATTAGCCGTAGTTTCGTCGCCGTACTATTAATTGTATAGATTAATTATTACGATTATTTTACAACTCATCTATGTCAATTACAATAAACCACTAATATTAAGTACTAAATTTATTTCTTTTATCCTTCCTGCTAAGTTTAAGAAAAAAAACAACGACACTTCAGATTAATTACGTTCAACAATAGTACCACAAACGACTCGACACCGCTCGTCGACAACTCACACACAGTAAGGCTAACCCAAGTGATTTGTGAAAGCGGAACAAACCAAGATCACAACAATGATACTATACGTTATTAATATAAACCATACAGCATACTGTATACCATGGTATGTAATGTGATAACTTGCTAGGTGTACCATATACCACAACACCATCGAGCGATACCTTTTACCATGAAGCAACGTTCACCAATGAACACCGAATAATCTACTCAGGAAGAGGAAACGACCGTATTGCGGGGTATTTATTACACAACTACTGGTGTATTTGAAGTAAACATTTAAGTGAGTGGTTCCTGTTACCTTATGTTAATAGAACAATTCATTTATTATCACTTTTAAAATTTCAAAATTGTAACCATTTTACAGTAGTTGTCGAAACATAATAGAATACTAGAGCTTACTGGCAACTCGTATATAATATATACGAGTTATTATTACGAAAATATCATATTATAATAAATTAATTACTATACAGATAAGAATGAGTTAAAATTAGCAACATTATTTTTATGCCATTTATATAATTAATATTGATTAATATTTTATCATAAATTATACAGGGTGTTCAGTAAGTCAGGAAACAGGTTTCTATTGTTTTCATTGTTTGTAACAATAGACCTGTATCCTTACTTACTGAACATCTTGTGTATTTATTTACATATATATACAATAATACTACCTTTGTTTTCTTTCTCAATGTGATACATATCCCTTCAACAGAGACTTCTATAGAAACTTTTTTCTTTTTTATGTTCTTCGTTTTATATTCATACTAAAACCAAAAAATAGTATGTCATTGACAAAATACAATAATAAAATATAATTCATAAATATTTATTATATAATATAGTAATAATATAATTAAGTAAAATTAAAACTATATTAAAAATATTATTAATTTAAAAAACTAAAAAATATTAAAAATATTAAACTCAAAGCCACAAAAAAATTAATGAAAAGTCGCGGATACGTATTTCGGAAACAATGTTACCATTATCAACGCTAAACACATACTGACACCCCGACTAGAAAAAACTCCCTTATATACCCCTAGTGACCTTATCACCTAATGACGTCATCACTAAGTAATATTATCACATTTTGCCAGTTTACACAAGTTTAATAATTGAATTTAATTGAAAAACTATCGAATTTTTTGAAAGATGAAAATACCCTTACTAGGTGTTTAGCCAAATTGTAAGTCGGAGCATTAATATTCGACACAATAGGTCTCATAGTACTTCCTGGCTTATGTATTTTTGGCAAAGCATATAGTTTAGGTATTTGAGGGTTTGAAATTTTAATGAAAAACCTGAACTTTTCTTCGATTATTAATTTTGAACTATTTATNTAACTTTTCTTCGATTATTAATTTAGAACTATTTATGACGTTTGTAGCCTCCCTTATCATTTTACTTAATGGATTCTTTTTAATTTCTTTATAAGGACCCTCTTGAATCATTCTTGATACTCTTTCATAATAATCTTCTTTTTTTAGTATTACAACAGAATTCCCCTTATCTGCCTTTAAATAAAAACAGTTTTTATTTTTTAAGTCATTTATGAGTCGTGAATGTTTTTCATATTTTCTTAAACCCCCTTTATTTATAACAGAATTTTTTTGTAGAAAATTTAAACACTCCCTTCATGCTAAGTCTTGATTATTAAAATCAACACTTTTAACCCCCATTTCAATGCCTACTAGTAGATCTTCCATTGGAAATTTTTTTGGTAAAAAACTTGTTTTAAGACCCAACTTAAGTATTTCAGTTTCTTCANCAAGACCCAACTTAAGTATTTCAGATTCTTCAGCGGAAAAAGCAATGTTTGTGTAATTTTTAACTAAATCATCCCCCCAGTTTTTAGAAAATGAAACTACCGGACTTTTATTAAGATTATCTATTTGACCCTTATTTTTGTATTCTGAAAGTAAATTTTGAAATTTTTTATTTAACTTTTCTTTTTTTGTTTTAAATTTATGTTCAACCACTTGGTACATCTTCAGCTCGAAGATGTCCCACTGTGATTGACTCAAAAAATTAGAGAGTTTTAAATCTAATTGATAAGCCCCCATTTCTAATCTACTTCTATTGCGATAATGATTTATTATTTCTAACTTAAGAAATTTCTCCTGAGCGAAATTTATTGACTTGTAAAAATTAATATTATTATTGTTTGACTTACTTGTTTCATTATTAAACTTGTGTAAACTGGCAAAATGTGATAATATTACTTAGAGATGACGTCACTAGGTGATAAGGTCACTAGGGGTAAAAAGGGAGTTTTTTCTAGTCGGGGTGTCAGTATGTGTTTAGCGTTGATAATGGTAACATTGTTTCAGAAATACGTATCCGCGACTTTTCATTAATTTTTCTGTGGCTTTGAGTTTAATATTTTTAATATTTTTTAGTTTTTTAAATTAATAATATTTTTAATATAGTTTTAATTTTACTTAATTAATTAGCCACAAGTGATCAATTTTTATTATATAATAATATAATTACTACTTCGTATTATAAATATTTATTTCAATGTGATTCCCTGTGGAAGAAGATATGAATATTTCCTAGGATCCTTTACCAGTCAAAAAAGACGACCTATAAAGTTGCGTTAGATCGACAGCCTACATAAAATTTTTTCAAAAAGTATGAGGAGTCCTGACAAAAATTAGGCAGAATGATCCCTCTCGGATGTATGCGGGGATAACAAGTAAGAGGAAATAAACTAATTAGAAAAAGAAGGAAGAATTCCAAAAAATAAAGCGTTTAAAAGCTACTGGACAAATTGTATGATTGCTGTTTCACAAGTCATGTGTACAGGTCTACTGAACACTTGTAGTGTCCACGGATATATGAATGGACATATCAGTACTAAGATATAAAAGATTATATAGAGGGTATGATTTTAATGAGAAGAATGAGGCCGAAGAAAGAATACGCAGTATCGTATGATTTTGCTGTAGTTAATACTTCTTTAATTAATTTTTTTTTTTAAATTGGAAGCTGTAAAAACAGTTATGGTAATGAATGCTGAAGTAAGAATAGGTAGAGGAAGACGAAAAACGATATAGAAGGATGTTATTGAACGTAATATAAGGACGGGTTATGGCTCCATAGATGATATGGGAGAACCTGTCAAGTCGGGGTCAAGGATAAGGTTGGACGATCCCAAGTATTTAAGTAAAAGCGAGAAAAAAGAAGATTTCAAATCTATATAATTTTTTTTTATTAGCTTTTATTATGAAAATATTATAGCTCAACAATTATATAAGAATTAGATAAAATAGTATTAATTATCATTATTAATTACAGAGATAATTGGTGTTAATTAGTATAACAAAAGTAAAGTATGTACAATAAATTATAATATATAATAAAGTAGTTAAATAGTACAACCAGCGCTCAATATAAAAGTAATGATGGCAGTAATCACGAGAATAGAATGGGAATTTAGTACAACAGAGGGGACAAAATTGGAAATTCTTTTGGATTCTAAAAATTTTATAAGCAGGCACCTATTAGATACCAAGGAGGAGCAATTCAATAAATAGTAAGGAAAATGTTTGAGGACTTCATCCTCATGAAAATGGCAAAAGAGAACAGAGTTCAGGTTTAATTTGTAAGCAAAAAGGTTATGACTCAGTCTGAGTTGTGAAAAGCAAGAAATAATAATGCGAGTAAGATCTAGTTGATGGAACCACGGAATTTTGGAATTAGATAGGTACGATGGAACGATGCCATCGGGCAAAGCTGTTAGTGAGAGAAGAGCACTTACTGAACCATTCTTCTATCAGGATAAATCTTAAGTAATGCAGAGCATTAGAAAAAGGAAGAAGACAGAAAGGATAACATAGGAATGATGATGCGCATTTAGCCAAAGAATCAGCGAACTCGTTACCGCGGATCTCGACATGGCTAGGGACCCAATAGAATTGAACTTCTTTACCAGAGGTTAAAATTTTGTAGAGAAGTACTCTAATAGAAAGGATTATAGGGGAAGTTTGAAAATCAAAAGGGTTAGAATTAATAGCCAGAAGACAAACCTGCAAATTTGAGCAAATGAGAAAAGAGGTATCTAGAGAAACAGAAATGTAGAGTAGTGCATTGACAATAGCAATGCATTCAGTAGTAAAGGAGGAAAAAAGGGGATGCATGTTGGTGGAAAAGGGCATAGTTAAAGAATGCGTGGAAAAATTGAATGAATTGGGAGTAGAAAAAGATGAAGGTGATAATTCTTCGTGATAAGGGACGTAAGATGTCGCCACTTTATTACAAAACGAAGGAAACGAAGATTCATTTAAGTAAACTGGACGACGATTAATGTAGTTTTTTAATTTTTTGGCAGTGAACCAAAGCTCCTGAATAGATGTAAAGAGATTAAGGGAAGAAGAAAATGAATGCCAAGCATTTTTTTTTTTGCATATTTTAGAATGCAAGCAGTGGAAGATCGTTACGATCTTATCAACGTTACGTTGATAAGCAAAACAGTCAGAAATAGAACTAGAGGATCTGTACTGACGGAAAGAAATGGAGTGTTCTTAAATAGTGGCCGTACATGTAGAGTTCCACCAAATAGGGGGAGAAGGAAAATTTGTTTTGAAGTTTTGAGAATAGGTGTAGAGGCATACGCGGCTTTCAGTAGAATAGAAACAAAGGAATCATATTCTGATAAGGGAGAAGAAGAAAGACAAAAATTGAACTAATAATCAGTGATGTAGGCAGAATATAAGCCCCAGTCAGCTTTGATGAAGTTAAATTGAAGTGGGGAAATGATGTGAGAACGATTCCTAATCAAATGCAGTTTATGTGTAATTTAAAAATTGAACAAAATAAATTTTGTAATTTTAAGCTATGCAATTCATAAAAATACCATAAAATAAAACTATAATTCACCTTTATGGAAAATATAGAAATACTCACTCTAATCTGTCTCATTAACGCCACAATTTCATCTCGATTAATTGGTTTAGGAATATCCATAGATCCAATAAACTGTAAAAAATTATTATAATTAAAAAGTTTATCATAAATAATACCCAAAAATCTTATAATAATACATAACAAAACTAAATAACAAAAATGATGAGTCAATCCATATGACAAATCATCCAGAAGTGGACGACGATGGTTGCACGACCACCTCATTTTTTCTTTTTTTTTCTAGTCAATAGGAATAATTAGACCAACATTGCTCATTTAGGATGGTAAGTGTTAAAAACCTTTGAATACTATTTCGTATAATTTATAAGTGTTAGAGTATAGAGAGTAACTACTATTCGTCCAACTACATTTGGGTAACAGGAATGTGCTGGCCAAATGACGTTGCCTAATGACCAAGCATAGGCTCCACCGTTAGGTTCCGGCTAGAAAAAAAAAAATTTGTCCCCCACGACTTATTGCTATTTTTGTGTTAATATTTTTGATTTTATATTATCAAGTTTAAATTGCTATAACATTTAGAAAAATGTATGTATTAACACAATTTTTTTTTTCGAAATACATTATATATAATTCTTTCATTTAACATACTTTTTTTTAAAATGAACAATTTTCCTTCATACAGGGTGCTTTCAAAATTTGAAACATACGTATAAAAAGTAGAACTTGTTCAACTTGAATTTTAAAAATGTTCCGAAAATACTGCGTTCTTTAAACATATATCGAATTAAAGCTTATAATAAGTACTATAAGTTCAAAAAAAAATTGTCTTGACATCTTTTCTTCTATAGGAAAATTGCCGTCAAATTTAAAGAAAAATGTCATTTTTATGTAAAAATCATCGTTTAACACGAATTATTTTAATACTTAAAACTGCCATAACTTTTTGAAAAATGTACAAATTAAAATTATTTTTTTTATATTAAAACCATAGATATTTTTCTTTCATTTGATATAATTTTTTTGAATATCTGACTCAAAACCTACCTTTGAGGGTAATTTAAAAAAACAATTTTTGCACATATGTTAAGTTTTTTCAACGTAATTTTTGAAAATGTTCCGGAAACATTGACACTTTTATTTAATCTTAAGTTAAAGCTTATATTGTATACTTTACTATGAAAATAAAAAAATTAGAAATAAAGATTTTCTTCATGGTGAAATGGCTACCATATTCTAAAATATGCTATTTTTGTGTTAAAATTCTGTTTGGTATAATATATTATATATTAATAAATAATATTTTTGAATCTAAAAATTACTAATCTGGATATAATCGAGGAAAAAGAAAGTGATGTTGCTTTTGTAATTATCCACCAATTTCTTGGAATTAAACACTATCTACAAATTTGCACCGAAGCATTTTTTATGATAGTGATTTTAATCACTGTCAGATAACTTTATATTTTTATAAAAAACCCAAAACAACTTTAATTCTTCATTTAATGGTAAATATTTATTATCAGCTAAATATTACAATTATTTCAGATTTAATCTAATTTAATAATATTTTTATTGGACTAAGTGTATTGCAACTCTATACTTATTGGGTAGCTAGTCATTGACCTTAATGTCTTTACTTTAACGAGCATCGTGCCAGCAAACAGCACGGAGAAACTTACCAATATATTTTTTAGTGTTTAATTTTTGTCTTAGTAATTATTGTGCCACATCCTTTAGAAGCGCTAGTGCCGGATTACATTGGGCCACCACAATTCCGTTTTAATAAATCTGATAACACAGATATTAATATTTTTGAAACTTGTTTTGACCAGGCCAGAGGAATATTTAAAAAATATTAGTCTCAATCTTTTAATAATATATACTCTCAAAAAATATACTAATTCAAAATCAAATATAGGTACATTGTTTAATTATAATTATAATAAAAAACATAGAGTGTGTAGAATCCCTTATATATAATAAAAAAGTTATAGATATTGTGTAACGGTTTCAAATTATTTATAATAAAACGTTTTTTTTATCTTTTCTTTTTGGTATATTATATTCGACAAATGAAAAAAATTGCAATTTAAGCTAGTTCAAATTTTTAAATTATTTTCTCGACTTGAAAGAACGATATAAATTCAAAAAATTTAAAAGTTAGTTTGAAAGTGTTCCGGAAAGTCTGACACTTTTATATATATCTTAAATTAAAGCTAATGTAATATACTTTATCATGGAAAAAAAAAATTTCGGACTTTATTTTATCTTCAAGGTGAAAATGGCTACCAAATGCTATTATTGTGTGAAAATTCTCAATTTTATTTTTTACATTTTTAACATTATAATGCTATAACTTATTGAAAAGTGTATTGATCAATATAATTTTTTTATGGGAAATACTATTTTCTAATAATCTCTTTTTTATTCTACATACTTTGTCTTAANAGAAATAATATTTATATACTTCTTTAATTCGACATATTTGTTTTTTAAATCGGACCATTTTTCTTAATACAGAGTGGTTCAATACATAAAATTGCATAGAGAAAGTAGAAGTTCTTCAACTAAATTTTTGAAAATGTTCCGAAAATACAGATACTTTTATATATATCTTAAATTAAAGCTTATGTAATATACTTTAATATTAAAAAAAAAAAAAATGTTGGACTTTATTTTGTCTTTACGGTGAAAATGGCTACTGAATGCTATTTTTGTGTGAAAATTCTCGATTTTATTTTTTACATTTTTACTTTATAATGCTATAACTTATTGAAAAGTGCATAGATTAACACAATTTTTTTATGAGAAATAATATTTTTTAATAATCCCTTTTTTATTCTACATACTTTGTCTTAATCAGGATATTAATAAGGAACTAGCAGTTTATGAAGCTTTTGGAATAATCCACCAATTTTTTAAAATTAAACACTATCTAAAGATTTGCATCGAAGCGTTTTTTTTTTATAGTAATTTTAATCACTGTTAGATATCATTATACTTGATCTAACTATGCCACGTCACCACTGTGCCCCGATACCCCTTTACTGGGTTCTTTATTTATTATTTTACTTGTAATTAGTAATAATATCAAAAATTTGACTTGGGTAATATAAAAAGTCTAATTTCAGATTTGAAACCAGCGCGAAAAGTTGATTTAGAAAAGTATATTTTTGATTTTTGAAGTTCAGCAGTGCAGTGTATTTATTCATAAGTAACTAACAGTTTTTATTAAAAAGTATTGCATCAAACCCTTTAAATTTTAATACACGTTAAAAATAAAGAAATACAAAGCTACTTTATTATTTTTATAGTTTCTCTTAATTATAAATTACAATATTAAATTATTGAATATCAATTTCTTACTAAAGTTAATTACAATAATTAGTTTTTATTCATATATTATATTTATAAATCAATGAACTACTTTAATCAGGATATAATTAAGGAAATAGGAGTTGATTATGCTTTTGTAATTATCCACCAATTTCTTAGAATTAAACACTATCTATATATTTGCATCGAAGTGTTTCTTACAATATTGATTTTTGAACAAACAGAGTAAATGTTGCTACTAGATATTGTTTTAGAATTAGATTAGAATATATATTTGTAGTCCTATGTGTATTGAGTATATAGTCATATTGCTAATGCCTTTGTTCTAACGAACATCGTGCCGATAGCCAACACAATGAATCTTACGGTGATATTTTTAGTATTTAATTTTTACTTGGTGATTACTATATTGCATTTTTCTGGGCGTCCACACTGGAAATATTGAGTAGCCACAATACTGCTTTGATAAAATTTTTACATAGAATTGTTTGGAATCTTTTACATAGAAAAATCAGTCATAGTTTTTTCGTATCATATTATTTAAAATCAAAATTAAAATTAAATTTGTTCGTAAAAAATTATATTGACTATACAAACAAAGCGTAGTGTGAAATGTATACATTTATTTATTATCTATACTTTATTTAATACACATTGGATTACTTGAAAATTATTAGGTATCATATGATATAAGGTAAGTACGATTTAATGAATGTTTTAAACCTCAAACAATCTAATAAGTTATAAACCATTAAGACGTGGTGATTAATCAAAAATTGTTTTTTTAACTTAAGTTTAATTTTTTAACTAGTAAATATAGATAAACAGAATAAAGATAATTATTATTATTGTTATAGAGCATTAGATTAAATTATATTTAAAATTCATTTTAGTAAATAAAATATTAAATTTCCTAATAACTACAAGTAATTTAGAGATGACAAAATAGAAATATTGTTAGAGATTATAAAAAGACAATATTATTACATACACGTTTAGGAAAGTATAACGACTATTTCTCACAAGATGGCTGGACGGTTTTATTTTGTTTACATATTACTGTACTTCTAAGGTTCGGAGAATGTGGAATGACCTTGAGTATTATTCACTCTCGATAAATACACTATAGGATTCACTTATGCTTCTTATAAACTATTAAACTTCCATAAAACTTATAACTATAAAATCAATAAAATATTGCATCATTTTAAAGCCTTACATGAATTTTAAGTCGTATAATTTTTAATCTTCATATAAAAATTAAACACTAAATGTAATAGAAAAATGACAAAATGATGATCTTTGCTAAATTTTAGCTTTTTTTAAATCAATATTTAAAATACTATTTTTTTTTGAGATAGAAAACTTAACGAGTATTCAGGCAGTAATAAAACATAGATTAACAAATTATTAGTAGAAATAAAAAGAGCAAAAAATAAGGATTAATATAACTATAAATCGAGTTGACAAAAAATTTACAATTTATTATATACACATTTTTTTATTTTAACATTTATTACTCAGGGTATAATTACTTTTGAGTAAATTATAATTTAATATGGATTTTAATAAAAAAAAATTACAAGTAGAAATGTTAGTTGAAAAATATTATTTTAATACACGTTAAAAATAAAGAAATGCAAAGCTACTTTATTATTTTTATAGTTTCTCTTAATTATAAATTACAATATTAAATTATTGAATATCAATTTCATACTAAAGTTAATTAAAATAATTAGTATTTATTCATATATTATATTTATAAATCAATGAACCACTCTAATCAGGATATAATTAAGGAAATAGGAGTTGATTATGCTTTTGTAATTATCCACATGTTAGTTGAAAAATATTATTGATAGTATACATTTACAGGAATTAGTTTAAAAAAAATATATGTCTTTAAGCTTAATTAGAGTTTAATTGAAAAACATGCATTATATGTATGTATATATAAAAACTTAAAAGAATCTAAGACATTAATTTAATTTAAAAATTTTGTTTAGTTGTTTCTTACGAATTCAGAATGACTTCCATTTGTATATTTTCTTGAGACATTATCTTTTTTTCCCCATAAAGAAATTTTTTCATGTGTAACCGTTATTTTATCAAATATTAAATAAATAGGCCCCAACAAAAAATATAAATCAGAGGGTAGAATAAAACGCCATATATTTTCATTTATTATTAGTAGCAAATGAAAATATATATTTAAGATATATAAATTCAACTTTTAAAGCTTTTTACTACAGTTATATTTTCCATTTTTTTTATTTTAACCATTTTTTGTAATTATTTTTACAGTTCTTGAAGTGGCAAACATATCTAAGATATTTGAAAGAGAATCACAAAAAGGTTAGCGATGGGTACAAGAACTATAAATTAATCCACAAATTCTATTGATGATTTTTAAATTTGAAGACATATATGGAGATTTTCACTGAGTTTCAATTTTAAACATAATATAACAATATTTGTGTAATTTTCTTTAAACATCGGAAGCGTCATAAAAAATAAACACTTTTTTAATATCAGAATCTGAAAATATCTTACTAAAGTTTTTTTGGTTAATTTTCTTTTTTTGATTGAACAGATTGATATATTCGGTACTTGAAGACTCAAATTTTCAAAACCCACCTTTGCCATCAATAGCAAATTTCACATTTATTTCGATTAACAGTTACAAAATTGATAAGCTCATTTTTCTAACTATACCTTTTCTTGGCGAGTCTGTAAAATTATTTTTCAATTTTTTCACAATAGTAAATTGAGTAATAATAATAATATTGATAATTAATTGGTCGACCCCAAGTAGTTGAGATTAAGACAAGATAAAAGAATAATAATAATAATAATAAATATTCAAGTATTTAAAAAATTTATATATCATATGAGTAATTTTAAATTATTATTTTGTTACAATTTTTTTACGAAAACAATTGACTGATTACTTCAAGATATTGTAGCAGTAATAACTCCAGAAAATTTTACATTACACAAATTTCAATTTCTTTGGACATTTTATTTATTAAAAGTGTAATTTTTTTGTCTTTTCACTAAGCTTCAGTACAACAGATAAAGATATTTCTCCATTTTGTAAAAAAATTACCACTGATTATTATTTAAAAAATCTGTTAAATAAAGTTAGTCAATCTGTATTCTTCTGCCTCTGTGGGGCGTTACTTTTTTTAATTAAATAATTAAAAAATGTTTCTTTTAATATTTCTGTTGCTAAATGTTCCTTTTATTCACTGTTTTTTTAGTAAATAACTTTTTAAATTATTTATTAAAATTGATATTGCCGTCCATGCTAAGTGGCATCCTTTACTCATTTATACTTTTATTCTAAAGTTTCAAAATAAAAATTTTGGTTCAAACTTAAATAAGGCTTGTTTGAAAATAATTTATGAAAACTTTTAAAAGCTTTAAAAAAAATTGAATCTTTTATCTGATCTTCAAATGTAATAAAATTTACAAAGAAAAAAATCATTATTTTAAATTTATTTTAAGTGCGAATGGCTTGTGGAAACAATAGCAATAATTTAAAATATATTTCATTTAATAGAACTATTCAAGAGGTTTGAAAAACTGAGTTTTTTTTTTTTTGTCGTACTATCAAAATTGTCTAGTATAAAGCTATTTAAGTTGATAAAGTGGTGTTTTTTTACATGCTTGAAGTTCAAAAACTACTGAAGTTGGAAATAATTTTTGGTGAAACAAGATTAATTTGAAATTTTTACCTACATTTTAGATATAAATCAATAGATTTAAATATAAATAACTGTTAAACATTTAAAATATCACTTTTCAGTTGTATCTTTTTTCGCAGCTTCTTCTCAAGTCTCGAAGACATGTTTTATAATATTGCTCAAATAACATTTATAAATATAATTTAAAATATAAAATATTAAATCTTTTCGAATCGTTATAAAAAAAAATTATATTGTCTTTTAATGATATTTATTTAATTCTTATTTTTGAACATCGTGAAGCATATAAAAATCGGGCATAATACAATTAGTAGACTATCATCTAATATATTTTATTGTCTACAAGGTGTGTCATGGTGTCACGTCATCAATATTATTTTTATTATATATTTTTATAATAATAAATTAAGACCGCACTGCCGACGCTTGCAACTGTTGACTCGACTATTAAAATAAAAACATGAAATTACGCAATCTTATAAACACTATTTAGACTTGATCATCGTAGTCAGTGGACTCCAGTACATCAAGATTTATTATCAAATCATCAGTCTCAGCGCTCGGTTGTCGCTGTCCGATTTTCTATCTGACGCCAAGAGTTTGTATATTTTCTCTTTGACACTTTTGCCTTCTTGAACTTAAGTGCTTGTGTCTTGCACTTCGTATTTAAATATATTTTTCTCCTGAGGCGCTCAGTATTTGTGTCTTGTACTTCGTCTGTATCTCGTACTTTGCTACATCTACTATTTTAATGAAATACTTGTGTTATACACTTCGTCTGCACCTCTTACCATGGTATCTTTAGTTTTTATTCTCTATAACAATGGCTCTTCGATACCTTCGATAGCATCGGAGTTTCAACTAAGCTTACTATAACAAACGTTGTTCATTATACCAACACTACTATCATACTAGTGGTCTTTTGTCTTATAACCGGTGTAACAAGTTTCGTCTAATAATTGAGTGTATTAATCATTTTTTGTGACTTTTGTTTACAAAACAAGTATATTTTAATTCAGTTTTCTTTGTGGACAGAACATTTTTCATAATATGGATAAATCATTTTTAGTGTAAATAATATAGAAAAATTCAGGAATGAAACGTTTGAAACCTAGTCAAGAATACTACACTGATTATCTAGACATAAATATGTATATGTATCTTTATTTTTTTCTCTCATACGTAAAAAATCATTTTTTTTAATAATTATTTTGTGCGATATAAATATCACTGACCTATAATAATACTGTAAATTTATAGTATTTTTAAATGGTTTAAATGGATAAATAAAGAAAAATAAAATAAAAATTTATAATAATTATTAAATTAGAAAAAATATACTTCTAAATTTATAATGTTACGGCTTTTAAGGAAAAATAATGCTAAATCATCTTCATAGAATGACTTTTTTTAAGATCTACAAAATTATTATCATTAGTGTAAATAATAATAAAAAAGGATAATAAAGAAGATAATTTTTAAAAACTAAAAAATACTTCATTTTTTTTTTTGTTATTTATTTATGCAAAACAATTTTTACTAGTTAATTATACAGATTTTACACCGAAATTCTAATGCAGTATCATCCAATTAATAGTGAAAATTTTCACTAGGGAGAATCCGTATCTAATAACAAAATTGTATTAGAGCTATTTTTTCATCTTCTTCGGTATAAAAACTCAGCCACATCAATATAGACCATGTCTAATCAGACTGTTCTAATTTCCCTCAAAAATAATTGCATATACATAAAACCAAAATGTTTTTCTTTTTTTAACCGTTATAATAATACTGTTACTCTAGAGAAAAAATCGTTTTTTTTCTTATTCTAAACTTAAAAAATGATTATAAAACTAGTTTTATTAGTAAAGGATATCATTTTTTTTTTAATTTATGATATTAAAAAGAATGGATGTCATTTTTTATTGCAAACGTTACATTACTATTAGCTCTATAGCGATTAACTTTGACGAATTTTAAGCTCACATTGTTGAAAGCTTTTTAACGAAAACGTTTAAAATGTCATTCCATTTTGAAGGAAGTAAAACGTGGTATACAAAATATATTAACAAAATATTTAAATTTTATTCTATCAATTAACACACTTAATAATAATATATATAGTTAATGTAGTGATATAGCCAGGAGATATTGAAAGGGTTTTTAATTTAGGAAATTTAGCAAATTATTAATATGTTCTATAAAATTAGGCGATGATGTCCTTGTTTGCATTAAAATTATATTAAATTTTATCGCTATTTTGTTAGTAAATCTTATCTTATCGTTTACAGTCTAAATTTAACAGTTATTCTATATTTATATCCAGATAACAACTCTGAAATATTAATATCTTTTTCAACACACTTAGATAGTATGATAAAGAAAAACATTTTAGATGTTGGGTTTTATTAATATATCTAGTTACATCTAGATATCATTAAAATTTTATTTATTTATTTTTTAATTACCTTAAAGCACTTTTTTATGAAATGAACATGTCAATACAATTAAATATGTTTCAGCTTTTCAGATGTTAAATTTCATTAAAACGAGCACAAAATATTTTAAAAATATCAATGTATTTAAAATTTTTTTTTTTTTTCATTAGTTATATCTTTGATTTATTCAGTTGTATTATTACTTAGTTATTTTTTATACAGACATTTAATTGAAAATTTTTAATTCGTATTCTTTAAGCTATTCAATGGTTTTATCGTTTCTTCAAACTTTTATCAATCAAACTTTTATTAAATCAAAGTTTTACAGTACCAAACAGTACTTAAAGAAAATCTGATTTTTTCAGGTTCCATTTTATAAAAACAATAATAGTTTTGTATTTTTTTTTTCAAGGACTAATTTTAGCCCATACTATTGCCGAAAAATAAAATTTTATCTTTTTGTCACGTGATTATTTTAGGTAAAATTTCTGCATAACTCTTCATAAATTATTCATTTGATTTACATTTTTAAGAATATATTTGAATGGTATATTATAATTTTATTACTGTTACTATTAATGTTTGTTATTATTTTCCATGTACATATTTAATTTGTTTTTCATGTTTTAATGTTATTCTTGCATTATAAAATTTATTTTTTTAAAGGGTTCTTGTATCCGTTAATATAAAATAAAGAAAGATATTAAGACGTTTTTTGGCTTATTTTAATAAAATTTAATACTTGATTTTTAAGTAGTTAAAAATAATATTAATATTAAATAATATAGTTATTTATATTAATATGGAAACACCCTCGAAAAATTCTATCTAGTTATAAAATGTCTATATTTTTTAAATGTTCAAAATATCCTTAAACTCCATAAATTTAACAATAAATCAATAAATGAACTGAAACAAATACTATAAAATTGATTTTCTTGAAATAGCTAGATACAATATTTAGAAAAAGACATATAATTTAATTTGGAAAATTGATTATATTAGATAAAAAAAGAATTTAATTTAATTATCCAATCAATGTTTCGGACAAATATCTTGAATATTAAACTTAATCTTTTATTTTATTTGTAGTCAAAATGTTTATTTAAATAGAAAAATTCAGAAATTTGATAGGGCCGACGTGGCCATCATAATTTATCGAATTATAATGTAAGACTGGTGTTACCTTAGCATGGAATGTTATACCGTGCTCGAACGCTTCTTCCGGATGCATTGGTATTCTTGTATCAAAATCGTCGTTAAGCACAAGATTATATTGTTTTTTGGAAGAAATATTTCTAGTTAATGTATCCATTAGGAATATTTACTTATAATTTAATGTTAACAATAAAACAAGCACTTTTTTTAATTTAGACCGCACTTCTTTAAAGTGTATAGTTTCTGATTTCATATATATTGTAATATGTTCTTAAAGTTAATACAAATAATTATGATTTAACTATTGTGATAAAAACTCCAACAGTGGCGGCTTAACGTTGGAACCGTGCCCAACAGACATTCTCAGCCTATTATTAATACGAAACATTGAGACGACCAGATGATTATTACCGTACATTTTTTAAATACGTAAAATAAAGTTGTACACTTCTACATAATAATATTCAATAAAAAAAAATGCATAAAATATTTTCACAATTTTGTAATTAGCTTTTATCTAAAACTTAAAAAAGATGTAAATCGTATTTAACACGAATCTAAAATCAACAATTACCTAACGCAGCCAACCGAATGTTGGTTTGTACTGACTATTACTTATAGTATCCTACTCATGGACAACCACATGACTATCACTCTTAACTCGCCATCTGTTAGACAAAATGTACGTTTCAGTTTTAAGTCTGCCGTACTAATAGATAAGTACTTTTAACAACCGTGATATCGTAAATAGAGATGGAAAGTTTAGTTCATTTCTGTAAATAGTTCATTCGTTTTTTTATTTTACATAATACATTTATGTACCTAGCTAATATTATTATAATGGTGAATAAAGTAATACAGATAGAAATGACAAAGAAGAATCTTAAAAGGTTAAATTAAATATATACACAATTTTTAATATTATTTTAATTACTTTTGTATAGTGCATTAATTTTTGTTTGTTATTTGTATTCATTAAATAATTAATACTTCTAATATTATTACATGTGTTATTTAATTAAAGTTACATCTCTGTTTTTATTAATTTGTATGATAACAATTTAAAGATGATCAAATTGGTGTATTGCTAAATTTTAATTTCAAATAAGTCAAGAGATTTAAATAAGTATAAAAAATATGGTTTTGTACATATGATGATATTAATGTAATAATAATAATAATACGAGAATATAATTTGTACAAACAATAATAACTATCCAAAATTTAATTTTTCTTAGAGTAGGTAGTTAAACAGCGAGGACTAACTTGTGGAGACAATGTAATATACATGATGAAAATAAAAGCTTATCAAAATTGTAGTTGATCATTATAAACTAAAAAAAAATTATTATCAATACCCTCATGGCTCATGTTATCATTATCACCTAATCCAAGGTGGATTATTGACCAGTAGTCATAAGTTAAATCAGAAATCTCATCTAATATTTGTACATTTTATGAATTTATATTATTGTTTAACTGTTAAGAACCGTGTAACATTTTAATAATATAATTTATTTGTTATCTAATTGTAAACAGCTGTTTACCATTTACAGAATTTCGAACAAAGAACCACAGAGAATTTTTAAAGAAGTTCGCGAACTATTTCAATTATACATTGCTATCAATTTTTTTCGAATTGTGAACTGTTAAGTTACACGTTCTGAAACAGTTCAGAATAGTTCATCAAAGTGATAGTTCAAATGAACTATTTTTTCACAAACTTAACATCTCTAATCGTAAACAACTTTCTTGATATAAAATCTTGGTAAAATGTTAAATTACTTAAAAATATTCATTATAACTCATTTTTTTTTTAATTTACTTATTTTCAAACTGTACTTAAATATTAAGGAATATTTTCACAGAAATCTTATAGTTGTAAATACATAAGAGAATGTAAGGTTGATGAGTTTTAAACAAAATAAACACATTAGATAAGATAAAAGTAAAACATGTAATGAATTTTAAAATTGCTATATTATAATAAATAGTATTAAGTTAGTCAGAACTGATATATAATTTATTTAAATTAGTTTTAAGTGTATAACATAAGTTATAAGTTACTTTAATAAACTCAGAGTCTAACCCTACATATTAAATAATGTAAAAATATCGGCGTCTAAAACTCTTACCCCCACTTACCACTGAACGACTAACAAAATCGGCTATTCATATTAACTAATGTTATATTTTTCAAGTTCAATGTATCGCTATTACTCGCAAAATAATTTGTTTTAATGAGATAGTTATTAATTTTTATTTTTAAGTGTACAAGCTCTTAATGTTACTTATTTCTTGTAACAACTATCTAAAGTCGAATGATAGTATATCATATGAAAAACATAGTTATGGACAATATAATATAATACTAAAACATCAAATTATTCTGCCTAAATTAATTTTACATAGGCATAAACATAAAAATTATTATAAAAATTTGGTACAGATCGATTGAAAATTAGATAAATCATAGCATAAATATTAACACATAAAAAACATATAATTATATTTTTCCACCAAATTACAATAAATAAAATAAATATATACTGTTTTTAATTATTAATCTTATAATATAATAAAACATTGAAAATTTAGCCAATGCTATAAAAATTACTAATGACCTACAATTTTTAATTTTTTTAGCTTCGATACGAAGCTGAGAGGGTATTAATTTTACCATGATGTATTTTTTTTTTTTTTTTTG
>NW_026099572.1:462626-490854 GCF_025091365.1 Daktulosphaira vitifoliae
TTTTTTTTTTTTTTTTTGTGGCTACAATCTATTTATTCAACCCTCACTTAACCAACTTTTTTCAAAGATAAGTCAAATGATTACAATGCGTATTTAGTTGAGATATTACGCTCAAAAATTGAAAACAAATCCCTTAAATAAATAAAAAGTAACTTAACCAGCTTTATCCATACAAATAATTAAAACCATTCATTTCTAATATTTTTAATGTATTTCCTGTCAAATGAGATTTGATATGATATAAGTATTCAACTGCAAAAGTACATAATTTTACTTTGTAATTGATTGATTTTTTAACTCTTTTGGTGTGTTACTAACAGTCTATAATATTCTAAATATTTTGGTAACATGTTGCTAATAAATCACAAATCTAAAAAAAAAAAATGATTTTTAGTTTCACCTGAATTTAACAATAAATTTTGACAATTGTAATCAAAATTTATAATTCGCTCAATTAAGTAGACCTTTTTAACAACTTTTTTTTCATTGGTTTTTTTTTTTTTGTTAAAGTAAATCACTAAAATTAATTCAGATCTACATATTTAAATTGTAAAATCTTTTTAAACACCAAAAGTTAATTAGGAATGATTACTATGATTTCTATTTAAGTTATTTATTATGATAAAAATTTGGCATTTTTATAAATTTGTCCCTTTAACTGCCCACAGGAGGGGATTTAAAATGACAACTTTTTCACAAAAAATTAACTTTTTCAACTTAACTTATGAAAGTGTTCCGGATGGTCTGACACTTTTATATATATCTTAAATTAAAGCTAATGTAATGTACTTTATTATGGAAAAAAAAAATTTTACCTCTAAACTTGCCTTCGTGTTGAAAATGGCTTCCGAATGCTATTTTTTTGTGAAAATTCTGGATTTTATATTTTAAATTTTACATTTTTTTACTTTAAAATGCTATAACTTTTTAAAAAATGTATGAATCAATACAATTTTTTCATGAGAAGTAGTATTTATATACATCTTTCATTCGACATACTTTTTTTTTAAATTAGACTTTTTCCTTATATACGTGGTGGTTCAAATCTCAAAAATGCATATAGAAAGTAAAACTTTTTCAACTTAACTTTTGAAAGTGTTCCGGAAGGTCTAACACATTTATATATATCTTAAATTAAAGGTAATGTAATATACTTTATTAAAGAAAAAAAAAAATTTGACCTCTGGACTTATCTTCATGGTATAAATAGACATCAAAGTTAATAAAAGAATTACGATTTTTGTAAAAAAATTCTTTTTTATATTTTTAACTTAATAATGCAATAACTTTATGGAAAATGTATGGATCAGTAAATTTTTTTTTTATAGATGCTTGATGTCTTTACCTATCATTTGATATAATTATATATATATATATATATCTTAAATTAAAGTAAATGTAATGTACTTTATTATGAAAAAAAAAATTTCGGACTTTATTTTATTTTCATGGTGAAAATGGTTACCGAATGCTATTTTTGTGTGATTATTCTCGATTTTATTTTTTACATTTTTAACTTTATAATGCTATAACTTATTGAAAAGTGCATAGATTAACACAATTTTTTTATGAGAAATAATATTTTTTAATAATCCCTTTTTCATTCGACATACTTTATCTTAATCAGGATATTAATAAGGAACTAGCAGATTATGTAACTTTTGGAATAATACACCAATTTTTTAAAATTAAACACTATCTAAAGATTTGCATCGAAGCGTTTTCTTTTGATAGTGATTTTAATCACTGTCAGATATCATTTATACTTGCAAAGATCCCCTAAAAAATTCTTAAAATCTGTTCATTTTTCAAAATTTTAGTTGCTTTGAACGTTATGTAGTTAGAATTAAAACTATGTTAAAAATATTATTAATTTAAAACTTAAAATATTAAAAAATATTAAACTCAAAAGCCACAAAAAATTACTGATTAGTCGCGGATACGTATTTTGGAAGAATGTTACCATTATCAACGCTAAACACATCCTAACACCCCGACTAGGAAAAACTCCCTTAAGGTGTTATCACTAAGTAATAATATCACATTTTGCCAGTTTTCACAATTTTAATAATACATTTTTTAGTTTGTCAAAATTCCAATTAATTGAATTGTCTTTATTTTTAAACATTTCTATTACCTCCCTAATATTAAATTCTTTGTAATTATTTACGTTTATAATTAGTTTTATAGTTTTAAGATGATAAGATCACTAGGAGTATACATGGAAATCTTTTTCTAGTCGGGGTGTCAGTATGTGTTTTGCGTTGATTATTATAATATTGTTTCCAAAATATTGTATGAGCGTTCCTTTAACTAAAATTTAAAAGGAGAACACTACCTGGGTGTCAGAAGTAAACAAATATAATGTAGAAAATTGTGAAAAGGTGTTGAGAGTATTCATATATTAATACTTCTATGTAAGAATATTCTACAAACATAAAATATCATTTAACTTAATGTTAGTAAAGCTTAACTAAAGCTATATATACACAGATATACTTAATATATTCATCCAAAAATTACTAATAAAATGTACCATAAATGTGACCTGTATGTCCACGAGTGACAGCGACCTATGGATTGCGGCTAGTTTATGAATTACAGTTGACATTACAGAATTCGTTCATCAGCGTGAAATGATGTTCCTCGTCAGAAAAACGGTCGCGCATTTGGATTGCACTTTGACAGTAAACATTATTTAATTAACTAGCCACAAGTGATCAATTTTTCATATATGATCCATAAATATTTCTAAAAGTTATATAAATATAAAGTTAAAAATAAACTTACAAATTGTTATACGATAAGCATAAGTTCATCACACTAGGACTGCCAATTTATACAAGTTTTTAAAGATAAATAAGTAAATTTTGAGGTATTATTAAATAAACAAAAGAATAAATTTATTTTTAGAGTTCTTAATTATGGTTTAGATTGAAATTATTATTACGTATTATTTATCTGGATATTTAAAGTTAATCAATCTAAATATAAAATCTCCTTGTTTTTTCCTATTAACACTATATCGTCAGTGAATAACATGCACCACGGCACCTCTCATAATAAAAGAGTACAGTACCGGCCTTTATCCGAGTAAGACGTGTGTGCGTACATTTAACGTTTTTTTCTCTTAATATATAATAAATATAATTTTTATAATCAATTTTCAACCAGAATATTTTTAATTATGTTTGATAATTCGTCCAATAACAAAACAAAACAGGATACTCCTATCAAAAAATTACAAAATTCATCGAATTCAAACTATATCACAAAAAAAATAACATTAGTAGATGTTTGGAACTTAATTACTTCACAAGATTCAGGTTTAAAAAGCATAAATACAAAATTAATTTCAATGGAATCGTCTATCAAATCTTTTAAAGATACCATCAACAATTTAAACTCCGAAGTTACCAACCTTAAAAAACATAATTCAAACTTACAATTGGAACTCGATTCACTAAAAAATAAAATCTCCGACTTAGAAAAATTTTCATTAAATACACACCCATCAGCCTACAACTCTGTTAACGAAAAACTTGATAGACTCCGTCGAAATAAAAATATATTAATATTTAATGTACCCGAAAAACTCGAGAAAAATTCCGATAATACGGATCGTTTAGTGAACGATTTATTAAAAATCNAAAACTCGAGGAAAACTCCGATAATACGGACCATTTAGTGAACGATTTATTAAAAACATTGAATGTAAATATTACAGTTACCAAAAGTAAACGACTGGGAAATTTTAATTCTAAACCACGTCCAATATTAATTAAACTATCATCACTAGAAGATGTTACTACCGTCCTCAAAGCTAAAAATCGATTACGAAACCAAACTCAATGGCAAGGCATATGGATCAACCAAGATTTGACAAATATGCAACGAGAGTACATGAAAAACTTACGCAATGAGTTAATCCAAAAACGAAATGCGGGTGAAGCAAACTGGTTCATAAAATACATCAACGGATCTCCTCAATTAGCCAAAAAAAACTAATTTCCTCTCGAAGGTCATATCCATCCATTGTAAATTATTCAAAGTATGTAAATCAAACTAATAAACAATTTAAATTATATTATCAAAATGTTAGAGGATTAAGAACTAAGTTACCGGAACTTAAACGTAATATTTCATTATTAAATTATGATTGTATTATTTTAGTAGAAACATGGCTTAATGAAAATATTTTAGACCCAGAATTAGGTTTACATGATTATATTTTATTTCGTAGGGACAGATGTTCCATAACTAGCACACATCTAAGAGGTGGCGGCGTTTTAATTGGTATAAGAAAAAATAAATTTGTTACAAGTAGATTGTCTAATACACTATCCGATATCGAACATGTCTTCATTCAATTAAAACTAAACCATACTCTTAACCTAATAATAGGAGCTTGTTACATTCCCCCAAACAGTCCGTTATCTACCTATAATAAACACGTTGAAGCAATTGAAGAAATCTTATCTAATAGCCCTAATGTAAAAGTTATTCTTGCAGGTGACTATAATTTACCAAATGTTACGTTCAGTTATGATAGTGATGGCCTAGTATTTAATGGAGTACATTCCGATAAAGCCGATGTAATTTTTGATTGTTGCCAATTAAATGATTTTCGTCAATATAACAACAACTTCAATAACTCTGGATCACTTTTAGATCTGATTTTTAGTAATATTTCTAACGCCACAGTAACTATAACTAACGACATCTTAGTCCCAATTGATAATTACCATCCAGCTTTAAAAACAGTCTTCGAATTAAACAGTTCTAATGTAAATATTAATTCTACCCATACCACTGGCTTTAATTTTAAGATAGCTAACTATTCGTTAATTTGTTATGAATTAAACAAAATTAACTGGGATTACCTATTAAACAAAAAATGCATAAATAAAAATATAAATTCATTTTACAATATACTATATGAAATTATAAATAAACATGTACCTAAATTTACAAATAAAAAAAAACCAAAATTTCCTATATGGTTTAATACCGAACTAAAACAATGTATTTTTTCTAAAAAATCTCTTCACGTAAAATTTAAAATTTCAAATGATCCAAATGACTATCGATTATTTTCCGATGCCAGAAAGAAATGTAAATTACTAATGAAAGAATGTTACCGTAATCATCTAATCTACACACAAAATCAATTATCTCTCAATCCGAAATATTTTTGGAGCTATATAAAAAAATTCAAATCTGACAACACTATTCCTAACGTGATGCATTATAATAATACAGTGTCTGATAATAGCTTATCAATCGAAAACATGTTTAGATCTTACTTCTCATCAGTTTATAATAAAAACAATTCTGTTATTAATCAAAACATCTCATCGAACAGAATTAATTTAGTAGATATTAATTATTGTTCACTTTCCATTAGTGATGTGTTTGATGGATTATCACAACTAAAACTAGACGCAACATCTGGCCCTGATTCTATCCCTGCTTTGTTTTTAAATTTATGTCGTTATTCCTTAGCTTACCCAGTACACAAACTATTCTCTTTATCTCTAAAAACAGGCGTTTTTCCAAATTCATGGAAATCTAGTTATGTATTACCAATTTGGAAAACCGGAGATCGATCCATTATCAATAACTATAGACCTATTTCTAAGTTAAGTGTTCTACCTAAACTTTTTGAAAAACTCATTGAGCCCAAACTATCAGATATATTGAAAAACACTTTAATAAATGAACAACATGGATTTCGCAAAAATAAATCAATTGATACAAATTTATTAACATTTTTCAACTTTTTAGCTAACACAGTTGGCTCTGGTGGTCAAGTAGACGTAATATATACAGATATAAAAAAAGCATTTGATACGGTTGACCACTCAATTCTTATCAAAAAACTATCCGACTTTGGCTTTGGTGATCCAATTTTATCATGGCTATCTTCTTATCTTACTGATCGAACTCAAATGGTAAAAATTAATAATAAAATTTCCAATGAATTTATTATATCATCTGGAGTACCCCAAGGGGGTCATTTGTCTCCCTTGTTATTTTTAATTTTTATAAACGATATTTTCCCAATATTTAAATATTGTAAGTTCTTATTATTTGCAGATGATTTAAAATTATATACCACTATTAATTCTATAGATGACATAAATCATTTACAAATTTACTTAAATAGTCTATTTCAATGGTGTTCATTAAATGGCTTAGAGATAAATAGTTCTAAATGCTCATTTATTTCATTTTGTCGTCGCAAAGTAAGAATACCTTCTGAATATAATATTGGTGATTACAAACTACAAAAAGTTTCCCATATTCGAGATTTAGGTGTAATACTGTCAGATGATCTAAATTTTTCTGAACACATTAACATAATATATAATAAAGCTATTCGGAATTTAGGATTTTTAAAAAGAAATTGCTCTGAATTTAACGACCCCAATTGTTTAATTATCTTATACACAGCTCTTGTTAGATCTACACTTGAATTCGGCTCTATTATTTGGAACCCAATTCAAGCCGGCCACAAAAATAAAATAGAAAAAATTCAAAGACGCTTCTTTCGAATAATAGCTCACAAAATAGGTATGGTAGGTGAATCAATTAATGATGTTGCAATCAAATGTCAAATCCCAACCTTAGAATCAAGACGTCTATTTATTGATTTAACATTTATATACAAACTATTAAATAATAAAATTATCTGCCCAGAGCTACTGGAACAAATTTGTTTTAAAATACCAGCTTATAATACCCGATCTCAACAATTATTTTTTACTATTCTAGGGAAAAATAATTTCATTAAATATAGCCCATTAAANGAAAATAATTTCATTAAATATAGCCTATTAAACCGTATGTTAATGTCTTGTAATAATATTTCCCACTTTGATTTTTTTTATGATTGCCCTAACAAATTAAAATGTGTAATAACTAATAATACTCATTCTAACACAAATATTTAATGTTATATTCATAATAATTCATTACTTCTAATTTATATTATTTTTATACTTAATATCTAATTATTGTTCACCTTAATTTTATAAATGTATCACTGTATATTGTTAATTTTTTAAAATTGTATTTATATTATTATATTACTACCTGTACTACATTGCCCTTCGAGGGTGTCATCTTATAAATAAATAAATAAAAATAAATAAACACTATATCGTCAGTGAATAACATGCACCACGGCACCTCTCCTTGTATTTCTCTAGTAATTTCATGCATCACTATAGAGAATAAGTAAGGGCTTAATACAGAATCTTGATGCACTCCTACTCTTACCCGAAAACCTTCTGATACTCATCCTATGCTTTTTACCCTAGTACAAGTGCCATTATACATATCGTCTATTATATTAATGTACCTTTTCGGGACTCCTTTTCTCATTAATGTCTACTTTAAAACCTCTCTCGTTACTCTATCATACTTTCTACATATCTATAAATTATCATACACTGCTTTATATTCTTTTCCCTAAACTTCCCTATTAGTTGCCTCACACAAAATACTGGCTCAATTGTTGACTTACCAGGCATAAATCCAAAGTGGTTTTTAGATACCGATGTCTCATTTCTTATTCTCTTATCTATTACCATTTTCCAAATTTTTATACTATGACTTATAAGCTTTATGCCTCTATAATTTCCACGCGCCTGTATGTCTCCTATAACTTTAAATATCGGCACCGCAATAATAATAAAGGAATCCTTCATACATTTAGTATTTTCCCTTCTAATAAGATTTTATTTAAAAGTTCCTTCAACCACCTTATACCAACACCGCCTAATATTTTCCATACTTCTACTGGCACTTCATCTGGTCCTACTGCTTTATTCTTTTTCATTGATGCCACAGCCTTCATACCTCTTTCTCACTAATTAAATCTACCAGTCCCTCATTTCACGAGAAATCCTATAATGTCTCTTTTGGGTACTCCTCATTCAATAATTTTTCAAAATACTCTTTCCACCTTTTTTCACATCATCATCACTCGAGAGTACCTTATTTTCAACACTTTTTAAACACCTCATATAATGATAATCTTTAGACCTTTTCTCTCTTATCTTTGCAATTCTATAGATTTCTTTCTCACCTTCCTTTGTTCCTAGCCTATCATACAACTCATCATACCTCTTAAACTTCTCCTTATATATATATATAAATATATATCTATATAAATATTTATAAATTACAAACAATTTTTTTTTATGTATTGCATCAAGACCTTCAACTTTTATATACGTTTGTCATAAAAGTAAGAACTACTTAATATTTTTTTATAATTTCACCGTTAAAATTATAATACTAAATTATTAAATATCAATTTCATACTATATTTAATTGCTATAATAAATATCTTTACATATATTACATTCATAAATCAGAAAACTTGTAATCAGGATATAAATAAGGAAATAGGAGATCATGTTGCTGTTGAATAATCCACCAATTTTTCAACTTTGATGCGAAGCAGAAAATTTAAATTAAAAACTATTTACAGATTTTTTTTTGTTATGATCAAGTGAAACTAGGAGATCTTAGTTTATCAGTTAGATAAGGATATTAAAAAAGTAATTTAAATTAACCCTCCCAAATTTTTTTTATTTAATTATGTCGTTATTCAAAAACCAATAGGTTTTATTATACAAACTTCATAGAAAATAGAACTTTTTAGTTTTCTTCTAAGATTTTTATTAAAAATAGTCGAACCAATGTAATTATAGCGCATTAAAAAATGTCTGATTACTACTAATCAATATTTAACAATATTTTTTACAAAATCATTTATGGGTGATCGTAATAATTATTTACATTGATAAAATGAGAGACTGGACAATTTTTCTAATCATGATATACACTACTACTGACTACGCTCTAGGCTAGAGCTCACCTGCATCTCTCTATAAATCAGCCGTCTACCTATTAATATGATAATCAGTTGTCGTCGTGTCCCTCCCCGCCCTTGACATCATGACAAGGCCGTCGCCGAATATGCATTACTGATAATGTGTTCTGTTCCGTTTCCGACGTACACCTTAACTGGTTTACCGCTCTGTGTTGTTTTATGGTTTCTTTTTCTTTTTTCTCTTTTTCGATTGCGAAAAATGTTTTTCCATCTAGATATAAAGTCTACTGAAGTGTAGTTTTCTACATTGATATATTGACACATATTGTAGTAATACAAAAATAAGGATTAAAACGCAACTATGTGATATCGGGGTATTTTGACCAAGGTTGGATATTTGGTGATTTGGTCAATTCATAAGCAACGAGGTTCTATTGGGGTTGTAGAGTCCGAGGGTTTAGAACAGTAAAGACAAGTAGATATAATAAGAAATTAATTGAGTTTCTCTCATAGAAGTATTAAACGCTGAGGCATTCTTGTAGTGGCCGGGGTGGTCTTGGCCTCCTATCTGACATCCAGTCGAAGCGTGATGTTAACTGGTATGTGCTTTAGTGGGAATACCGAAGCGTTCTTGGAGTGGCGGAGGCCTCCTCTCAAATACCCAGTCGAAGTATATGAACAAGCACTAACTAGTTAATAATAATTAAATGAAATGATTTTTGACTTAATCTATTTCTTTACCATTCTTTACTCAGATTATTAATTATAAATAATTAGGTTAATATAAATTTACTTACTTCTTTTAGATAGTTTGCGTAAGGATTTATAATCTTCTTCTTTCCCTAGCCCTTAATACTCTTTTAGAGTTTTCACCGCCATCATTAAACCACTCCATTTGTCTCTGTCTTGGACTAATTCTCTCCAATCTTGATCTTCCATTCTGTTCAGGTCCTCTTGCACTACATCTAACCATCTTTTTCTTGGTCGTCCTTGAGATCTTTTTCCCGTAGGCTATCACTCCAGGACTATTCTGTTTATATCGTATTTATTACGGCGCCTCATGTAACCTAGCCATTGGATCCTTTGTCCCCTGATAGAATTTACTACTGATGCCATTTCCATTTCTTCCTGCAGCTCTTCGTTATACTTTTTCCTACATGATCTCTTTCATTATCATATACTGGTCCACACATTACCCTCTATATTTTGTTCTCATATATCCTCAGTTTTTTTTCCGTATTGTTTGTGGTAGTTCATGCCTCGCACCCATATGTGAGTATGGGTATTATTGTTACTGTGTACATCCTTGCTTTAGTTTTTTTGGTAAATACTTTTGACTTTAAGAACTTTTTAAAAAGCTGCTTTTTCTGCTTTTATTATCCTTACACATATTTCCCTAGCCCAGTCATTATTTTACTCAGTACTGCACCTAGGTACCGAAATTCATTAACTTTTTGGAAAGCTAGGGATTTCGTATCAATGTTGTCTTCCTTGCCTAGCAGTTCCTTTATTTTTGTTTTATCCATATTAAATTTTAGACCTATTTTATTGGCTGCTCATTTCGTGTCTTCTACGGAGTTTTCTAAAATATTTAAATCGTCAGCAAAACCAAGTACTTGTATATACTGTTGGCCTATCGCTATCCCCGTAGTTTCCATTTGCAACTCCCTTATGACTTTCTCCAAGGCTATATTGAATAAGGTGTGTGAGAACAAATCTCCTTACTCTGTACAGTGTGTCTTCTATGCACATTTTCGTCAAAGCTACAAGTTTCTTTGGGATTCCGAAATCCTTCATTATATTATATAGGCTTTCTCTATGTACACTGTCATAGGCCTTTTTAAAATCAACATTGCTAGATGTTTTGGTGTTACTCGTACTTTTTTTTTATTAACTGACAGCTGTTCGATCTTTTCTCCCTCCGCTTAATCACTATGTTGACTTGGGTAGTATATGTATGGCAGATACAGGCTCTCAAAGGTGCTGACAATGACGTTACTTATTATTCTCATAACAATGGGCTATTTTTCTTAGAATAATGTGTTATTGTTCTTAGAACAATGGAGCTGTTGCTCTCAGAAAACAATGGGTGTCTGTAACCCTCTGGCACCGGCGCCCATTAGGGTCAGTTTCCAAGTGTATACAGGTGCATCCAAGTGCACTTCATGACGTTATCCTCTTGCTGACACTTGAACCTAGGATAAGCCCAATGGTGAGTCCTAAATGACGTCATAACTGAACTGTGGTATAAGGTAAACACTATGGTGGGCCCTATAAAGGCCCAAGATGACGTCATAGCTGAACCTACTACAGTTACCTAAGCCCTATGACATCACGTCTTTACTCTGTACTATGATAAGGTGAGCCCTAGGTGCCCCATCACGTCATGATTGTGTCGTACGCTATGATGCTTTTCCCGATCGGTCGATCGTGCCCTAACTCCATCGCCGGATCCACACGTGTCCTAAGAAGTTTTATTCTTTTGGAACAAATTAACATTAAGCTAAATACGATAGTCGATAGTAAGTCCAAAGTAGAATTTTATCGTCAAGTCACCGAGTAGCACAGAAAATATTCCCAGTTGCTGATATTGGCAGATAAATGTAGACGTCAAAGTGACAATTGGCATTAGGTTGGGTGTTTTTGGTAATCGCATTCGAACGTAATACAAATCAATGGAACACTAAATTTTATATGTAAGATTGTGAGATACCTGTACATTAAGTTATTCGAAGCTCTTCAGAACATCAAATATGAATTTATGGTTAATCGTAAACAAAATTGATGATAAGTTTATCTAAGTAAATACAATTCTAATTGTCTATCAAAAAAAAAATAGTTTTTTGTGGTTATTTATTATTTCTTTGTCATTTATATATATATATATACACAAAAATATTACTTAAAATAAACGTATATACATATATTGTATATATTGTATTATGTGTACATTTTTTAATTTTATTTTGTATTCTACTAATTTTTATTTATACAATTTGCGCATTGTATTTCATTTGACAGTCGTGTATGATGACGCAGTACAGTGAAACTTTAGTTGGAAATTGCTCTTTCAAATTCAAAGTCAATACGTATTTTAATGCTAACTAAAATTTCATAAAACATAATATACTATAAGTACATTATAATATACTTATAGTAGCCTCGAGTTGTTCTCAGTGACCAAGGTCAAACGAACAGTACCGCCAATATATTATCTTGAAGATTACCAGGGTAACCCCATTCTGGATGTATTTTACTCCAAAGAGTTAAACAGGACGCAGTATCTGGACACGTATTTAGTGGAATGGGTGTTACGCACACGCGGAGACCAGTGCTATGTTAAGTAGTTGGGTTTTGGCCCGAAACACAAATCATGGATACCGAAAGCAGATTTCTCACGACAATGATTGCCGACATTCAGGGCCTGGTGGCTGCCGACCATTCATTCTTGGTTAAAGAAATGACCGTTAAAAACCTGAAATCCATGTCTATGAACCACTGGGTGTTCAAACACCCAAACATCATCAAGGACGATGAGAAAACAATTTACTGGTTAAAAAAGTACCATCATGACTTTGATACGAACATTGGCGATATCGAATACTCTAAACTACCGAGAATAATGTAGTTGTTACGGTGCGATACTATCTACGTGAAAGGTATGCAGAAAAAATAAGTGTTACAAAAATATTTATCCGGACAGAGAGTAGTCGAAATAGAAGAAAAATGTCCACAACTACGGAAATTATGTGTGGAATTCCAAACACGATGCATTCGTCACATAAATAATCATAAAATGTGTAGTTTGTATAGAGCAATGTGTTTGAAACAATGGTTAACGGTTCATTCATAATACTTTTATTTATATATTGTTATTAGTTGCTATTTGATACTCAAACAATCAACACGTTTGTTTCGCTTTCGCTTTTGAGTTAAACGTGTAGTGTCTGTTATAAAAATTTGTTTATTAATTGTTCACAATGCATGACGTAGGCATTCGGACAACTGGTAAGTGTTTTAAACAAGCTAATTATTAAGTGGGGTGCACGTGCGACAGATCATATTTCAACAAATGGAATTAACTATGGATAGCGACGGCACTTCACCGTATGCTAACGTAACTATCAGCTCAAGCATTTTACAACAAATGCAAGCTGATAATGAAATGTTAAAAAAACAAGTCATGGAACTGCGAAAGAGCAATGAAAAATTACAAAAAAAACGTTTTGAAATGAATCAAGGAGCCTCTGATGTAATTATGAGCTCATCTAAGAAAACGATTCAATTAACAAAGGATATTGCGAGTATTTCCGCCAAAATTCGTAAACCACCACCCATATATGTATGTGGTGTTACCGACGTAAAAAAGTTGATTAGCAACTTGACATTAGAAGAGGCTAAGGATAATGAACAACTTGTCAGAACCTTAGCTAATGGTGATATTAAGATTTTAACGAATGACGAACATCAGTTTCGTCGAACATTGAAAATTTTAGAAAAGCAAAATATTGAATACCATCGATACCAGCTTAAAACTGAAAAAACGTTTAAAGCTGTGATTAAAGGTTTACATCCTCAGACTGACATTTGTGATATTAAAAGAGAGTTAGCTGACTTAAGTCACCTGGCTCATAATATTACAAATGTTCAAATAAAAAAGAAAAAAGATCAAAATAACAAAAACAGTAATTGGATATATATTAGACTGCCATTGTTTTTTGTAGAGTTAGAACCACAAACAAACAATAAAGACATCTTTCAGGTAGATAAATTGTGCCATCACAAGATTCAAGAGGAGGAGCACCCGAGGAATAAAAAGAAAGAAGTATCACAGTGTAAAAACTGTCAAGCTTTTAACCACACACAAAACTACTGCCACAAAACTCCAATATGTGTAAAATGTGGTGAAAAACACAAATCCGAAGCTTGCACTAAGTCTAAAAAGACTAAAGCAGTATGTGCAAACTGTGGTGAAAATCATACAGCCAATTTGAAAGGCTGTTGGGCTTATAAAGCAGCTGAAGCAAAAGCTAATCCAAAAAAGGTGACTGCAGTCCAACGCATACATTCAAAAGCGTATACAAATTTAAAAAGTGGTATTTCTTACGCACAAGCAATCAAAACAAATACCGAGACAGAGGTCGAAACTAGAACAACATAACAAGCTGAGCCATCACTTTGCGATGTCCTATTAGCCTTAAATAATGTTACCCAAACATTAGCCAAACTAACATTAGACGTTGATAAATTGAAAAATAATCAGTTTAAATCAACTAAAAAACAAAAAGTGACTAAGAAAAACAATAAATGAGCAATTCGTTAAGAATAATAACCTGGAATGCCAAGGGGCTTGTTCAACAAAAAAAAGAACTAGAAACATTTTTATACAACGAAAAAATAGATATAGCTCTTATATTAAAAACTCATTTTACTGAATGGTCATTTATAAAAATTTATGGTTATAGATCATACACAACACAACACCCGAGTGGTAGAGCATGGGGGGGTACAGCAATAATCATAAAAGAATCTATTAAACACTTTGAACTTGAAAAATTTCAGCACGAAGCAATTCAAGCTACTAATATTTATATTAATGACGGACGTAATAATATAATATTCTCAGCAGTATATTTGTCCTCCTTCAAAACAAATAACTAAAGAAAATTTTATTAGTTTGTTCTGAGCCCTAGGTGATTGATTCATCGCAGGTGGTGATTTCAATTGTAAGCACCGTTTTTGGGGTAGCGATAATAGTACCAGTAGAGGTAAGCAGCTCTATGAAGCCGGCATTGAAGTTAATGTAGAATATCTAACAACTTGTAAGCCAACAACTGGCCTAATAATCAAACGAAAAGACCTAGTATGCTTGATATATTTGTACTTAAAGGCGTGAACTCGAATTATACTAATATTGAAGGAATACCTGACTTAACGTCAGACCATATACCAGTGCTCTTAATACTAAGTTCGAACGTAATAAAAAAACAAAGACGTCTTGTGCTCATAAATAAACACACAAATTGGGAAGCTTTTCGTGACCATTTAGACATAAGCATTGACTAGTCAGTTTAACTCAAATCTACAAGTGACATAGAGATAGCTGTGCAGAATTTAACAGATAACATAATTATAGCTGCTGAACAATCTACACGTAATAATGAAGTTATGTTCGAAAAAGAAAAGACTTATCCTTTAGAGAAAAGAAACTTAATTCAACTTAAAAGAAGAGCAAAGAAAAAATGGCATCGGACACATAATCCAGTAGACAAAAGCGACTGGAATCGACTCAACAAAATCCTAAAAGAAAAAATGTTCTCAATAAAAAATGAAACTTTTAAAGCATATATAGATAACTTATCTGCATCAGAAAATACAGATTATTCGTTATGGAAAGCAACCAGACGTATAAAAAGACCTCAAGTATATGTGCCACCAATTTTAAAGGATGATGGTACATGGGCTCGAAGCGAACAGGAAATATCTGAAACTTTTGCAAGTTACTTGGAATGTGTATTTCAACCTAAAACATACAATCTGACCTAAACACGATGTACTTAAACTACAGTACCACAGATTAAACCACAGATCGTATTAAATATTTCACGCCTCTTGAAGTTGCAAATGAGATAGATAAAAACCTTAACTCTAAAAAGTCTTCGGGTTATGATAGGATAAGTCCGCGTATAATTAAAGAATTATCTCGAAAAGCAATCATCTTATTAACTTACATATTTAATGCCTGCTTACGTATAGAATATGTACCTGTAAATTGGAAAAAAGCACAAGTCATCATGTTATTAAAACCAGGAAAGCTGCCTGAGAGTACTAGTTCCTACAGGCCGATATCACTTCTTCCAACAATATCGAAACTTTTCGAAAAACTACTTTACATTAGATTGAATCCTATTATTCAAGAACGTCAACTAATTCCTAACCACCAGTTTGGATTTCGTACTAAACATTCCACCATAGATCAAGTACATCGCGTTACAAACGTAATTAGTAGAGCTATGGAGGAAAAAAAGTATTGCTGTGGCGTTTTTCTCGACGTTTCTCAGGCTTTTGACCACATTTGGCATGAAGGCTTATTATATAAATTGAAAAGCAGTTGCCTCGTACATGGTGTGGGCTACTAGATTCATACTTAGTAGAAAGACAGTTTTGGGTAAGTCACGAAGAAGCTGTATCTGAATGGAAAGGTATTAAAGCAGGGGTACCTCAAGATAGTGTCCTCGGGCCTATACTTTATCTACTTTATACGTCTGATATTCCAACCTACAATAAAACAACAACAGCTATCTTTGCTGTGTAATAAACAAAAAAAAAGGGGGTGAAATAAGGTGAGGGGAAGAACGAAAGTATAGAGTCGTATCTCAGGGTCGAACTTTATTTATTTATTAAATAATAAAATATCCCTACCTTATTTATTCCTATTTTTGTTTATTACGTGATTTTTTTAAAAGTAAGACATGCAAATAAATATTCGCACTTACCTTTATTTCCTTTAGTAATTGATTGAGTTGGTTTTATGGTGATTTCTTCTTTCAGTGTTAACAGTCGTTTATACTGTCTTGCGTTTATTTTGATAAATTAGTATCTCTGTGTATATAAAACTTTAAAAAAAGGGATTCTCTACAATGGGACCTGCGTCTATTATAATTTTATCACTTTCTTTTATTTTAAATTCCTTTTATATTATACTATGTTTTTACTAATAATATTTTCGATGAATTCCCTACAGTCGATATCGATATTCTTAAAATTTACTCTGAACTAGCCAAAATATAATTATAAGAATATGTCTATCTATATTCAAAATATAATTAACAAGACTGTGGTTGCCCAGCGTTTCTCAGCGTAAAGCCTTGGCTGGCGCGGACACAGTTACCTCGTTAATATATTTAAAATATTATTTCAATACACCTTTTATTATCCTTTACGTCAACTGCCTACACGTTACCGAAAGGTAATTGGCATAGTCCTTTATGGCTGGCGGGTACACACGCAGAGAATATTTCCAAGGTGTAGTTTCCTATCTTACGGACTATATATTCTATGATGAACTTTACCCGGACTACTAGCTTTAGAACTGGCTTGTCGACGGATATAGCGCACTTCAAAAATACTCTTTTTATAAGTTTAGTATAACTCTGTACCTCAACTGCCTACACGTTACCGAAAGGTAATTGACATAGTCCCTTAAGGCTGGCGGGTACACAGGCATAAAGTACTACTACTAAAACTAGTTAATTCTAATCACAAATTATGCTTCTTCATTTAGTTCGGCACATTTAAGGCTGTTCATAAATGTAGGGCACAATAAGCTTTATTATGAATATACGATAATGTATAAGGCTATTATGCCTGTATAAATAAAATTACGCTTCTTCACTCTTTTCAGCACATTTGAGGCTGTCCAGAAATGAAGGGCACAATAATATTTAAAATTCTTATATATTACAAACTATGTCTAAATAAATAAAATTATGCTTCTTTACTCTTTTCGGCACATTTGAGGCTGTCCAGAAATGAAGGGCATAATAATATTTAAAATTCTTATATATTACAAACTATATCTAAATAAATAAAATTACGCTTCTTCACTCTTTTCGGCACATTTGAGGCTGTCCAGAAATGAAGGGCACAATAATATTTAAAATTCTTATATATTACAAACTATATCTAAATAAATAAAATTACGCTTCTTTACTCTTTTCGGCGCATTTGAGGCTGTCCAGAAACGAAGGGCACAATAATATTTAAAATTCTTATATATTACAAACTATGTTTAAATAAATAAAATTACGCTTCTTCACTCTTTTCGGCACATTTGAGGCTGTCCAGAAATGAAGGGCATAATAATATTTAAAACCTTTATATAAAAATAGAGATAATGTCTATTTGTCGTGAGAACATTAGGTGATAATAAAATAAATAAAAACTTGTTCCTGTGTAAAATATTAATAAATCATCTAAGACAATGTTCACCACTTAGGATGATACATATAAAAAAACTAAGTCACAGGGACAAAATATTTACTTATACTGACGCAGATTCCATGTAAGAGAATATTTAGAGGGTAGTCGTTGCAGTCGCTGCCGCTGAAAATCGTCAAAAGAAGTCCAAAAGAAAAGTGAGCAGGAGCAAGAGCGTCCCTTTTTACGAGAAAAATGGCTTTTTATACGTCGGATGAAGTAAGCCAGCGATCTCTATTGAAATTCCTAAGATGTTAGATCATTATTTGTGATTGGTTAATTGTGATAGAAACCCTGCCGTGGGCGTAGTTAATGAATTGTAGGGGACTGGTTTGAAACATGTGTTGATAAATAGTTATTTTTATTACCCTAAAAGGGAAACATTCCTTAGATGATTTTTGGCTTTATTCATATATATGTGATATTTAGTACATGTGTTAATAATTATACTACAGCTGATGACACAGCTATATTGTCATGTGATATAGACATTTCGATCGCCACAAAAAAATTGCAAATAAATGTTGATAGTATCCTTACATGGACAAAAAGATGGAAGATACTATTAAATAGTTCAAAATCAGTACACGTGAACTTTACAAATAGAGTAACAAAGCCCAACCCGATAATGCTTGATGGTAAATTAATCCCACAAGAAAAGTCGGCAAAATATCTAGGTATGCATTTAGACTCTAAATTAAACTGGAGTATACACATTAAAACGAAAATAAAACAAAAAAGAAGTAATATATATTGGTTAATTGGCCGGAGATCACAATTATCAATAGAAAATAAAAGATTATTTTATGTATCTATCTTAAAACCAATATGGATTTACGACATTCAACTAAGGGGCTGCGCTAGCAAGTCTAGATTGATAAAATTCAAACTATGCAAAACATTACTCTCCGTACTTTTACCAATGCGTACATGTACGAAAAAAATGACAATATTCATAAGCATATGATGATACCAACCGTCAGAGAAGAAATTCAACAGTATGCCAGGGCACATGAAAATCGTCTGAAGACCCACGTCAACAAAACTGCTGCTCAACTGCTTGATTACTCACAAGATGTTAGACGATTAAAAAAAAATAAATCATACGATTTATTGTAAATATATATTATTTAATGTAAATTTACTTAAGTTTGGAGACTCTTCGCTGGAAGTTTGTCTCCTTCATTGTGTAAAATATCTTAACTATTTTATGTAATTTTAGATGTAAACGTTTGTAAAAAAATTTGATTAAGTCCGCAAGGTCGTCTCAAATATATATTACTTTTAATAAAATATAATGTTATAAACATAAGTAAAAAAAGTTTTAAAATGTATCGATTTATTTTATAAAATAAAACTATTGTACACTTTGAGTTAATTTGTTTCGTCGTCGTTGTTGTCATCGCTTAGAGTATAATACCCCACGATTTTGTATACACGTCCTTGTACTCTCCTTCGTCACCGATTAACGCCATACGATTAACAATTTATCGTAGTTTTTGTTGTTGACCATCGCGAGTTTATTAATTTAAACTGTCGAAACACTAGGGTGTTTCGTACGTATTACGGACATTTTTCTGCGTATTTGTTTGAGTTTACCACGCAAGCAATTCAAATAGTTAACAATTTTGATTTCATGTTTCACCACACACGTGCTCATGCCTTTCAATCGCTTCACCTCGTCCGTTTGCCACGTAACCAACAACCTGTCGTAGTAATTTTGTATAGCGATTGAATAAGCGTACAGTTAGGTTAACCATTTAAATGGTTACGGTACCCCAAAATTTAGTGTTAATATAGCAACAGCTATGTACTATGGTTAAAATTACCATGCTTATGTGGTTAGTATCTTATGGTTGTAATAACTATATGACATAGTTGTATGAACTTTTGTTGAATAGGTTGTAGTAACCTAATGAAATGGTTGTATAAGCCATACATTATAGTTAACTATACGTTTGGTTAAGCCTACCAAACTAAATTGTTGACTATTTTTAAATGATCCCGTATTTTTTTGTCATATACTACATATAAATGCGTATATAATAATAATATGTGTTAATAGATTTGATAATAATTTAAGAACTTTATATAACATAAATATAATCAGTTTATTCACAAAACATAAAAATAAAAATTATACAATATATAAATCACCATTTTTGTGTGCAAAATAAAATGTAGGCCTCATCCTCGGTAAATATTTCATATCTATCTTAACCATTTTTTCGGTAAAATGAACATATACGATTGATAATGTTCATAAAATCCGTCAGTTTTATATAATTTACAAATTAAAAAAGGACGCATATCTGGGGAAACACAAATATGCTTAATAAGAGCAAATACGGGTAAACCGTCATCCACTTTTATGTCAACATATACACAGTATGTATTACACACATATTATTTACTGAGAATCTAGTCCCTAACCACTCTACCCAAGAAACAAATTTATAATTGTTTATTTCAGAAATATTATTTGAAATTACTTGTGTTTCCTCTATTGACAATATAACACATTTTCCGATGTTAAATAAAATTGATGGGTCAAAGCTATTATATTTGCTGTTTAATTTGTGGGAAACTTTAAGCTGATTTTTTAAAAATAGAGTGTAACATATATTTGTTCGACTGGACGTGGCTTGAGCAGCAACTTTTGACTCTTTATGTTTTGCTTCATAGCGCATAGACCATATATTTATCAGTGGCCCTATTTTGTCCATTATTAAAGAATAGTGTACCATATGATGATTCTTTGGCTTTAAATTAGTTTTCATCAGATTAATAAAAATTTGATGATGTTCATCTATTAAATTTTTGAGGATATCTATATCGTCAAGTACAATAGAATACGAAGTAATAATATTTATTATCTTATTTAGTAAAATATATAAACCCCACACTTGATTACCTTTGGGCACCAATTCCCTAATAATAAGACCTTAATACTTAGTGAAACACCAAGTTTCACTAGCATTCATTTTAAGCATTTGAGGGTTTGAACTTTTTAAATGAATTTCTGATATGCCTTGTGGCCTGTTTCTTATATCAGTAGGGCCGTCATTAAAGAAATGAATTCGTTGATTCAGAGTTTCTAAGGAAAAATAACATGAGTTAACTACAAGATACCTTAAAATACCGGTTAATTCATAGTCACAAACACCCTCCAACAAGTCGTGCATGATATTAACAGAAAAATTATTAGTAACATGAAATGAATTAATATTGTTAAATACACTTGATTTAACAATACCAGTTGTCGAGACACTGGGGGAAAGGATGTGTTCGGAATAGTTTTCATATGTTCTAAGTTTATTATTGTTTTGAACTGTACATGAATTGCATTCAGCCTTGAAGCAAAGGCAGAATCGGCAAGAATAATTAGAGTTAAAAGATTCTGAAAAACCTAGAATATAGTATTCTAGGTTTAAGCCTACATAGTGTAGGCCTAAGTTATCCCCTAAAATAAGGGCTAACGAAAAATATATTTTAATGTTTAAATTATTCACATAGATAAAGATCCCGTTTGTTTTTAACATATTAATTTCTGAAATCAATTTATTAAATATTGTAAAATTTCCTAAATTTTTTTTATCGGCTGTGTAAAACAACAATATTAAATATATATTTTCTAATTTAGAAGAAAATTCTGGAGGACAACCTGGTAAACTTAAGTATACTGCTCCTAATTTTTGAATTCCTGCACGACTTCCTAGAGGATTATTTGTCTATTTGCCAGTTTGTCCCTCCATAAATTACTCTGGAGAAAATTGATTACAATTCCATTGAAATTTTCAGTCATTAAATATTGTGAATAATTCATAAATACCTCATAAACATTAGGAATCTCAAAAAATTGTTTGAACAAAACCATCTGCAATTTCTTCAACAGAAAGTCTAAAATTTTGGATTTTTTTCCTTTTTAAATTGTTTACTGGCTTCGACATAATAGTAATTGACGAAAATAACCGTGGTAATATGTATAATATTGCAACATCAATTTCTGTAATGTACAAAAATTACATTTAATATTTTTTTTTGTCATTTAATTAATTCTCTATTAAATCGAAAAAAGACAAAGTAACATTTGTTAAATTAAAAAAAATTAAAAACCTGAAACAATATGTTTCTCTATGATGTCCAAATAATATATAGATAAATTTTTATTTTTAAAAATATTTTTGTGGTGTTTGTTAATATAATTCCATATACAATTGGCAAATACTTGAAATTTTTGATAAAAGATTACTTCTTTATCTGAACATAAAATGTTAAAATCCAATTCAATCTGAAAAGTTAAATGACCTAAATTAAAATCATTAATTATTTAATAATGATAAAATAATGAAAAATAGTTCTTTGAATTCTTTTTAGTAGTCTTGCTAACTGAGTTATTTAATTCTCTGGTATTTATTGACTACCAAATTAATGACTAAAATTAAAATTGAAAACAATGTAACTTTGATCCAAAAATACTAACCGACTGAAATCCATTAACACTTTTGAATGATGGATATTCAGAAAAGAATGAAATGCTTTCATTGCTTTCCCTTAATTTTTGTTGCCTATAACTACTTGTTTTTCTTCATTTATCTTTAACTGTACTTATAAGTTCAGAATTATTTTTGAGCCAGAGTATCATATTTAAACAAATTTAATTTGGTTAAGATAGAAATGAGCTCCAAAAAAATACCACAGTCAGAAATATTAAATTTTAAACTAACTATTATTTTTATCTTCACAAGATTTCTGGATTATTGTGACATTTTTTTTCAGTTTTACTGTACAGTTGTCTAATTGCTTTTCGTATATTGCAGTATCGATCCTTAATTTACCCCTAGTCAGTTTAACTGAATTACCAATTTTTTGGTATGGTGAATAGTAAACAACTGCCGACTCGTTCAGAAAACAGTTGACAATATCAATTGAAAGTTGTTGAAGTTGAGCAGTAGTTAGTGTATAGTTGTTACTTGCCTTCACTTCATTATCAATAATTAAATGAACCATAATGTTTCTCATTTTTGAATTTAAGTCTTTATTTTTTTCATAGAACTTGATAACCATTCCACTCTCTTGTGATTGCTTTAAAATTTTAGAGATCTTAAGCTGTTCACTGATTGTATCAAGTTGCTTATTATTCTGTATTATAAGAAGCGACAATTTAATCAAAAAAATAAATACTCAGTACTTACTGTTGCATAGGTTCAACTAAGAAAAAGTTTTGGACATTAATAAAAAAAAAATTACTCATTTTTGGATTTGTAAAATACTTGATCAATAAAAAATTATTTTTTTTTTTTATGGTTAATTCTTTATAAAATACCATAATAATTGAAGCTAAAATATTGAGATTATTGGTTGATAAATTCAAGTTTTATCGGTTTATTTTATTTATTCATTTTTTATTGATTAGTTATTTTGATTATTATTGATATGTGTAAATGAATTTGCTGAATAATAAAAAAAAACTATTTCAATGTCAACTAAAATTTTCTATTACTACTAGTTTAGCTTTTGAGGTATCTAACTAAATATTCATTTTTAAAGCCTCTGAGTACACTCAATTATATGTATAATCGATAACTTATTATCAATATTGCGTAAAAATACTATTATTACTTCAATTTTGATGTTTGTAGTTTTACTACATTCAGCTGTTTCATTCACTTTTATTTCAACCTCATGATTATTCTCTTCTTCATATTCAAATGTAGATATTTTATTTATATCACAATTTATATTACTATTGATTTCAGTGAGAGGAGTTTGGATTTCAAATACCTGAAATAGTAATACAACACAATAATTTATAAAATTTAAACTAGTAAAACATAAAATAAATTGTTAACAATGTGACTAGAATATGTAAGAAATGTAAACATAATTAACAAAATATATTCCTCAAAAAAAATTATTTACTTAAATTTTTGTGTATTTTAATTGTTAAAAAATTAATTAACAACAAAATTCCAAAATGATTGTAATGTTTCAGTTTCTAAACCATTAACTCTTCATAACCAAGCTGTTAAATTTTATTCTCAAGACTGGCATTACAGCTTTTAATATAATGAATAATTAATTATTATAAATATTTTGAAGGATATAAGTTGTTTTTTTTTTAAATAATTAAAATAATTGTTTGATAAATGTTAATTAATAAAATTATGTACATGAGACATCAAGTAGCTATCATAAAAATGTATTTTTAAGATGCTTCATCAATTAAATAGTCTTATTTTGTATTTTTTTTAAACGAAAAAATAAAGGATTATTTAAATTAGCTATTAATAAATGATTTCTTAAAGTATAAAATGTCGTTGAATAAGAACTTTATGTTTCATTTTAAAATATTTAAATTAAATAAATTATTTCAGAGCAATAACATTGAGAAAAAAATTGTTTTGTTTTTTTTTTTTCACTAAAATTAATTCTTTTATTTAGCATTTCAAAAATTAAATTTAGGATGCTCAGGGTCTAAAGTAAGATTATTGTTCACAAAATGATTGGTTCTGTGTATTTTTTTGTATTAGAAGTATACTTTTTTGGATATTACCAAACCTCGTTGAAAATTAACTTAGGAGTTAATAAAATCAACCTCATAAAATGGCTACAGAGAAAAACAATTTTTGTTTGTTTAATTTTTCACAATCAATTTTAAAATAAAAATGTTTCTTATTATTATTTATTCTATTAAAAAGAAATAGTAAAGTATATGTTTTTAGTGTAGTCCAAAACTAAAAAACGATTAAAAAAACAGTTAACACAACATTTATTTTCTATCAAAAGTTAATAAGGATGTTAGAACCTGATGGGACAACCTGTACGTTCATATTAGGATTATAAGCTAATTTTTTTTTATCAGATTCACTGAAATAAATGACGTCTGTTAAATTAATATTTTTGACTATTAAATACTTAGATTAATTTAAAAAATTGTTATAGTTTTTTTTTTTTTTTGCAAAGAAAGCGTATTAATTTTATATTAAATTTTATTATTTATAAAATAATAAATGGATGAAGATATATTAAATTTTTTATGTCATGTATTACTTAACCATAAATACAAACTTTGTTTTATTACCTCTAATGTTTAATTTTCGGTACTTTTAGATTTCAATATATCTTTAAAAATTTTGGACCTCCAACCAATTTTATGTACCAAATATTTTAGCATGTTCTCTGTCAAGGACATGTATGCAATTCTATCGATCTCTTCATCTAATAATTTGTGTATATTTAATATTTTTATTTATTACTTTTGAAAAACTTTATTTTTCCTAGGAATGATTATATAAATATTTTTCATAGTGGTATAAAAAATATTTATAACTTTTTTTTACCGTACGAATGTTAAGTATTTATTTAAATATTAAAACTAAAATTTATCAACATTTTAAATTACCGAAATTTGTAGGTTTGAATAATGAATTGTATTATTAAATATTGTATTCTACAATTAATGATCATTTGATTTATTCCTGAGTGAAATTATTTTTTAAAAATCATTTGATTTTAATTTAAATAAAAATTTACTTTCATTGTTTTACTAATATAAATATATACATAATTAATGTTTATATTAGACGGGCAAAAATTTAACAAAATTGTCATTTTTCTATCATTGATCATTTAAAAGAATTCAAAAAACTATTATTTTCTCTAGTAAATATAGAATGTAATGAATACTTTCCTTACCTTCAAAAGTTTGAATTAGCTGTTCAAGATTTAAATCTTTCAACTTATTTTGAGTCTATTCATCCATTATTGTAATTATTTTATAATATATTGTTAAATTATATTATTATATATGTTAATTATCAAAATTAAACAATTAAGAAAAAAATATATAGATATATAGATCAGCTTAAGTTTTCGTCGACTATCGTTCTCAATGAATCAACGAATGATGAATCGTTCATATACATCGGTCAATAAGCTCGACGGCGCGTCTTTGTCTGGAAAAAGAGGCTATTTTTCCATCGATGAATTCAAGCGCGGTCCAGACAACAAAAGTTTTATAAAGATATCTGAATAGATTTTTCCCATGTACTAACAATTAACTCATTGTGCAATTATTAAACAATCAAAACCGAATAGCGCATTAATTAACATATCATTGTACAAGTTATAACATTACTTACAAACAATAACAAACGCTAAATACCATTTTTATTTTATATTTGTTGTCCAGTTATCCATAATAATATGGTTGTATTATCTATACAATATAGTTACTCTAACTAAATACTTGGGTAAAAATAACCATGTATAATAACTAAATTAATTTGGCTGATCCAACCATACATTACTGGGTAGAATTACTGACAAAGACAGTTGCAAATACTATAATATGGTTCTCCTAATCATAGTATTTCTAACTATTTACCATACTAAAATCATTTTTTTCCGTGTGGAGTAGGCTAACGGAGCGCTAAATAACAACCGTTAATTGCTAATTCAAGTTCATGTGCGCGCCCTGTTTAATTTGGAACCACTAAAAAGAGAATCGGGTTCTGCGTTACGTGGGTTAACTGACACAATTGTCAATCACATAAATGCGTTAGAAACATTAAGTCAAATGCCCCTAAAGTGCGGAGCCATTTTAATATATTTAATTTTATCGAAGCTAGACCCAACTACAATGCAGAAATGGGATGTTTTTTCCGCGGAAGAAGAAGAACCAGAAGTGCATAGCATACTACCCATCTCCTTTCTCTACTTGTATATGTTTAAGATAAATCACTTGGCTACAATACAGCCGATGCATTCCTACAGCTATATGTACTCCTCTTCTTTTTTTTTTTCAACCGTTAGGTTGCAAGCGGGCTTTTAGATTAGTAATTCGCCCTGTAACAACAACGTGGTTTACCACTTGCATAACGACTAGCTAGAGTAGCAAGGGTCGCCACCACCTAGGCGAGGTGTCACACCTATCAGATATGATTACCGGACCATAGGTGGAATTTAATATTAAGTTAATTAAAAGTATAATCTAAGTTAATATGTCGTTGTATGTATAAATTACTATAATACCTCGTGGTTTATAGAACACAATTATGCCAATCAAAGTTGTATGTGGTTGATATGTAAAACATACCGTAGCTCATGTATAGATTAAGGAATAGGGATAAATACACGCGAGTAATTAAGTTACTCGCGCAATAAAATAAATATTACAGTTGAAATTAATAAGGAAATTTAATTTAATTGTTAAAAAAAGAAAATTAAGTTAAACATGGACAAAAATGCGAATGCATCAAAAACCATGTCTACAAATAAAGGCAATACAAATAAAATAAAATATTTAAACAAATAATATTACAAACATCACGGACGGTATTGGAACACATCCGTTAATGTTAATCGGAAATTAATGAAGAACACCAGGAGCGGTCTGGACACTCGCTCCTTAGCGTTGGCTAGAAGAAAAGGGAAACACGTGCTCTCCACACATAAACAAAATTAAGTTAATTTACAATAAAATAATTAATAAAATATAGCTCATTACATAAATATAGTATAAAAAAAGAAAACGATACCCGGTCTCCGAAGAGACCCATCCGATGGTCTGGATGCTTCGCCGAAAAGATCTGGCCGTTCGCCGTTGGCGGCTCTACTCCATCATTGTACAAAAAGTGTCAATCAAAAATAAACGTGTGCACCCTAGCACGGTCAATGACAGAAAAAGAATAGAGAAGAGTCAACACCGATCTAACGGCAATTTCATATCGATAACGGCCAGTCTTTTTGGAAGGGATCAATACTGATAAACAATTCGATTTTAATTATATTTCTCTTTTATCGCCTTATCTAGCGGTCAGAGGCAAAATAATGAGTGGTTGACACCGCTGTGTCAGAAAAAGGTTCTTTCGCGCGATAAAATAAATAAGTAGACATAACAAAAAATCATAAACGGTCCACCTTTGAATTTGTGACGTTACAAGGTGGTTAATACCAACTGGATTGGTATATTCTGGGGAAATTTAAGTGCAGTGGTTTCCCGTTGCCTTCTGTACTGGGAACATGGTGCTTTTTCGCCACCGTAGAAGCGTATGCATGGTCACCCATCCATTCACCTACGGCGGTAGGCGAGGCTTAACAATAAAGTTTTTTCAACAACTAGAGTGACCACCGCGCCACACCACGTCCCATGTACTCTTCTAACAACTTATAAACTGAGGTTTTTTTAGCTTCGATGCGAAGCTGAGAAGGTATTGGTTTTACTAAGATGTGTTTTTTTATTTTTTTTTTTTTTGTGTCTGTTACCACTTTTTCTCAGCTCTCACCGAACCAATTTCTTTCAATGATACGTCAAAAGATCACAAATTGTATCTAGTCGAAGACATTACCCTCAAAAATTGAAAAAAATTCCCTCGTTCCCCGTAAACGGGGGAAATC
>NW_026099572.1:490971-491476 GCF_025091365.1 Daktulosphaira vitifoliae
CTAACTTTTTCAAAAATGAACATATCAATATAATTTTTTTTTATATAGATGCTTGATGTCTTTACTTATCATTTGGTATATTTTTTTTGTAAATTTGATCTTTTTTCTGCCCACAGGGGGGGATTTAAAATGACAACTTTTTCACAAAAAATAAACTTTTTCAACTTAACTTTTGAAAATGTTCCGGAAGGTCTGACACTTTTATATATATCTTAAATTAAAGCTAATGTAATGTAATTTAATTTGAAAAAAAAAATTTGACCTCTGAACTTGTCTTCATGGTGAAAACGGCTACCAAATGCTATTTTTGTGTGAAAATTTTCGATTTTATAATTTACATTTTTTACTTTAAAGTGCTATAACTTTTTAAAAAATGTATGGATCAATACAATTTTTTCATGAGAAGTAGTATTTATATACATCTTTCATTGGATATACTTTTTTTTTAAATCAGACTATTTCCCTATATATGGGGGGGCTTCAAATATAAAAAATGCATATAGAA
>NW_026099572.1:491882-505793 GCF_025091365.1 Daktulosphaira vitifoliae
TATAATGCTATAACTTATTGAAAAGTTTATGGATCCACACAATTTTTTTATGAGAAATAATATTTTTTAATAAACCCTTTTTCATTCGACATACTTTATCTTAATCGAGATATTAATAAGGAACCAGCAGATCAAGTAGCTTTTGGAATAAAACACCAATTTTTTTAAAATTAAACACTATCTAAAGATTTGCATCGAAGCGTTTATTTTTGATAGTGATTTTAATCACTGTCAGATATCATTATACTTGATCCAACTATACCACGTCACAACTGTGCCGCGACCCCCCTGTGCTGGGTTTTTTTTTATAAGTTAGTTAAAACAAGTGCTCACGCACCATTAATGCAACATATTTACATATTTATTTAACATTTTCAATATAATAAATTAAGTATAACTACAAAACTATATATACAACAATTAATGTACACTGTCCATGTAAGTATTTGTTCATCAAAAAATTTACACGAACAATGAGGTGGAAAATGTAAAATTACATAATACATAGAATAGGCGTTGAGAATTAACTCCTCAACCACCTTCTGTACAATTACAAGTTCTTGAATATTTGATAACTCTACTAAACAACTACTTGAACGACAAAAAGATGCTGTGGAGCTGTCAGGATATCGTACATTTCAAAAAATTAATTTTAAATAGTGTTTTGCCCCGTACAGCATCATTAAATTACTCGCCCGAATTTCTCTTTTATATAAATCGACACAGCTTAGTTTATTACTCCCCGGTCAAACGCTATGATATTTCAAAATATTTTCAAGTTTTCAGCTGTTTCCAAAAAACATATCACTCCAGATCTTTCCATGAATTCATCAACCAGGTATTCAACTTTGGTAATTTCATTTTCAATGACTAAAATTATTGTAAACTTATAAGTACATTTTGAACTGAATAGTGATGAATCGATAGTTATTTACTTTGGTTCGATACCGAAAACGGATATAGTTGAAAAAGAGCGTTCCAGTAGTTTTTTTGAATATATTTAATAACCTAAAAATTCCTATTTATATTATTATTATTTTAGTTTTAAACATGCATTGGTTGTGCCAACTACAATTGTCACAAAAAATTTTTAAAACTGTCATTTAAAAATATATATCTATATGGTGTAAATACTACAACTCTCTTAGATTTTTGTAATATGTATTGGTGTATTAGTATAGTACATTTTAGCTTCGATGCGAAGCTGAGAAGGTATTAATTTTACTATAATGTGATTTTTTTTTTTTTGTGTCTGTTGCAACTTTTTCTCAGCACTTACTGATTTTAAAGAACAAAAAGATAAAAAAGATCAAAAATAGTTTCTAGTTGAAGACATTACTCTTGAAAATTGAAAATATTTTCCTTGTTCCCCGAAAATAATGGAAATCTCAAAAAAAAATACAATTTTAAAAATCAGTAAATCTTTGACAATTTTTTTACTTGTTTTTCTTAAAACTTCCTTAACTTTTTCAAAAATTAAAAAATTAACATCATTTTTTTTTTTTTATATTAAAATCTTAGATATTTCTCTTTTATTTTATATCATTTTTTTAAAGATCTTTTGATCTTTAAAATAGCAATTTTTTTTACAAAAACTAGCTTTTTCAACCTAACTTTTGAAAATATTCCGGAAATACTGCATCTTTTAAACATATATCAATTTAAAACTTATGTTATGTACTAGAAAATGAAAAAAAAATTGTCCCGACAATTTCCGTAGTTCAAAAAATGTATTTTGTATTTTAAATATTTGTGTTAAAATTTTCGATTTTAAATTTTCAAATTTAAATTACTATACATTTTTGAATAATGTATGAATCAACACAAATTTTTTTTTTCTTAATATATTATATATATTTCTTTCATTTGACGTACTTTTTTTTTTTAATTGGACCATATTATATAGGGGGGGTTTAAAACTTGAAACATACGTATAAAAAGTGGAATTTTTTCAACCTAACTTTTGAAAATGTTCCGGAAATACTGCGTCCTTAAAATATATGTCAAATTAAAGCTTATAATAAATACTATAAAGTTCAAAAAAAAAAATTATTCCAACATCTTTTCTTCTATGTATAAATGGTACTCGAAATCAAACAAAAAATGTAATATTTGAGAAAAATATCACCTTCTATAGTGATGTTTTTCGTACTTAAAACTGCCATAACTTTTTTAAAAAATTAACAAATTATAACAATTATTTTTCATATTGAAACCTTAGACATTTTCCTTTTATTTGATATCATTTTTTTGAAAATTTAACACTTAACCTGCTCAAAGGGGGGGATTTAAAATACCAACTTTTTTATAAAACTCAACTTTTTCAACTTAACTTTTGAGTCCAATCTCATGACACAAAATAGCCATGGAAAATTTATTTAACATAAATGATAATAATAATAAAAATCGATTAGATGCCCTATCTGATCAAATATCAAAGATTGAACACATGTTAACAAATAATAAAATTTTTAACAATCAAAATCCAAATTCAAATTACAAAATTCATAATTTTAAACAATACTCAGATACCAGACAAAATTCTTATAACAATTTCAATTATAATAATAATCGTAACATTAGAGAATACAATAATAATTACAGAAATAATAATCATCGTGAAAATAAGGTATACAGAAATAACTTTAACTATAGTAATAATAATTATCATCAAAATAAAGAATATCATAATAATAGGGAAATCAACACTAATAGAGGATATAATAGTTATAATAAAAATAACAGGGAATTTAATAACAACAATAATCTTAGGAGAAATAATTATAGCGATAACAGGGATTATAACAGCACAAATAACTATAGAAACAATAATAATCAATATAACAGAGCAAATAATTACTATCATAATAACACCACATCATATAGAAATAATTATAATAACCAATTTAATAATAATAGAAATAATATTAATAAATATAATTATAATAATGAAATTTCAAATCAAACAGATTCAAATAAATTAGCTAATACATGTACCTTATGTAATATGTATGGTTAAAATTTTGATCAATGTAGAAGAAATTTAGTGTGTACCATTTGCAATATGAGATATCATACAGCAAAAAACTGAAAAGCAAATGCCTTACACATTTTAGCAAAATTAAATAATGAATTCATAGAAACCACAGTTGGCTCAGGTGCTAACATTAATACAATCCGCCCTGATTCAATTATATTTCAAAAATTAATACAAATCATAGTTATAATGGGACATAATTAAACATATGTTATTTGTATTATTTAATAAAGAAACTATTGAAATTCTTGTATGCTATCCGAATTATGAACAGAAAATTCTACCAAAATCAGAAAATATTCTATCTAACATTCAGACAAAATTAAAAAAATTTCAGGAGCTTTAGAAAGAAAAATATAGACAAAGATATTAATCCTGAATCTCTTAATACATTTTCTAAATAAACCATAGGTGAGAATGTAAAATCTGATGGAAACTGTGGACTTTAAAGTCTTGTAAATACAGCCAACAGTGATCATACAACAAATATCATTGATTTAAAAATGATTTGTCAACTATTAGATTTACCAGATCTTCCTAATTACTGGTTTCGCAATGATGAACTTTCAAGTTTATGTAATTATTTAAATTTTGATTGTTATATTTACACAAGTAAAACTGAAATAGGTTATGTTTATGGCTCTGCTAAAAGACCCCTATAGTATTATGTAATCTGCAAAATGGAACACATTGGTGTCCTGGTATATTAATATAAAATAACAGAAAATCTTCTAAATTTTCGATAAAAATAATTCACACAAAAAATTTCATATCCTTAGAAACCATTAAAAAATCATGTAAACTTTTGTTAAAAAATCTCATACAGAAAATATTCTTAATATAATTTCCAACATTCATAAAATACAAATAAGCGACCAAGAGAATGGACATATAAAAATTTCTGAACATCTCATTATAAATCAACATAATACATTAATATCATTAATACAAAAATATATTCATTTATTTATAACTGATACTTCAAAATTTCAAGCTGAAAATATACAACCATGTGAAATTCAATTAAAAAACATAACAAAAGTATCAAAATTCTCTTCACCACATTGAGTATTACCTGCTCAAAGACAAGAACTAAAAAGTCAACTTGATAAATCAATGGATGCCAATATAGTTACACTCATCAAATCAAAACCCAACCCAACCAGTCTTTTTAGTAAAGAAAAAAAAAATTCATATATATTAGTAGTATCATATAATGACTTAATAGAAATGATAGAATCAGACCAATATCCTCTACCCCGCATTAACGACCTATTTCGTAGTTTAGAAGAATCAATATTTTTCACATGTTTTGTCCTTAATAGTGGATTTTTTCAAAGACTAGTTAAACATCAAGATCAATATAAATTAGCTTTTACAACTCTTCATGGGTTACTTACATTTACAAGACTACCCCAGGGATTTAGAAATATCAATTATACAAATTCGTTATTATTTTTATTGATGATTTAGCCACTTTTGATAAAGATTTTGAATCAGCCTTTATCATCAGTTTTGAAAATGTTTTGAAAGTATTAGACTTGTACAATTTTTTTTAAAAAACTTCAAAACACAATTTTTTTGCTAGTATAGTAGGTTTAGGTGATGTTCTTGAACAACCAGATGAAACAAATAAATTAAGACCGATAAGATTCACTTCTCTTGAACTCTTAGGATTAGTATTTAGCATAACATACTTCAGAGAATATTTATTAAATATAAAATTTACAGTTTATTCTGATAATATAAGTCTACAATATTATAAAAACTTAAAAATTCCTTCGCCTAAAATACCTAGACTAACATTAGAAATTTTAAATTATGATTTTGTTATAAAACACTAACCAGGTAGGGAAAATATAGTAGCAGGCTGTCTCTCTAGAGAAGGTATATTGAATATTATAGATGATGTGATATTTGTATTTACAATGATGATAATTACTCAAACCCAAAAGACAAAAATAGTATTAATTCTTCTAACACATTAAAAAACAATTATACAAATGATATTCAGAATAATACTCAACTTGACGATAAAAATAATTATGAGACTTATAACAAAAAAAAAAATTAAATTACAATATTATATATATATAAAATTATAATATAAATTTTATAGATAACAACATAAATATATGAGTAAAGAATATAAGATAAATTTTGATTTAAACTACATTGGTAAAAATAAAATAAATAATTTAAAACAAAATTTTGATGCTATAAATCAAGAAATAAACAATAAATATGATTATGATAAAAATGTTGGCATTTTTAAAAAAGAAATGACTAATAAAAATAGAATGATGTTTTATGATAATAAATATAGCTTAGAACCTCAGGAAAATAGAGATGAATCAGGTTTTAATGAAATTTTGAATATTGAAAATAATTATAAAAAAGTTTATAAACATACTATTTACAATAATGATTGTAATGATAATGATAAGAATGATAATCATATACAAATGCAATCAGTATTAACTGTTCCAAATGATAAGATCGATGAAAATATATTGAAAATTTAAAAAATAATGAAGCCCATAATAATTTAAGTAATATAATTAATAAAGAGAATTTTAATGAATCATTTAATAACAACAGTTTAAACAAAACATGTAACTTAAATAATAAAGAAATTCAAATAAACATATATATAAAGAAACATCAGAAAACAGATATATTTTGTAAAGATATAATCAAAGCATTAAATAGCAGAAGTATCTCATAAAATTCGTAAATTGTCTAGAAGATACATTTTAATAAATGATATTCCATACCTTAAACAACACAATCCAAAGCAAAACATTTATAATTTCATTGTAATACCTCAATCACTAATTGAAAAAGTAATTTCAGGAAATCATAACCTGTAGTGAATCAAAAAAAGAAAATAAATGAATGTTTGTTGTTCAAAAGAGGGTTTATTACTTGTATTAATTTAAAGAGTACTTTGAAAGTTACTTGAAAGAAATAAATTAAATAGAATATGACAGGGTTTGGGTGCTTATTTAATCCACTACTTTATTGTATTAATAATATTATTACTCAGGGTATGAGTACGAGGGTCTGTAAGAAAGATAGAAGATGAGAGAAAAATAAAGTGATTTTTATTTTATTAATATGAGATTCATTATAATTAATTGTCAATTTTTTAAATATCAATAATGCCACAAGTTTTGACAATTATCGATGATAGGTGGGATTGAGTCACCTTGTGTGTCTACCCAGAGTGGTATGGTGGCTATACATATGAACCTCCAACCTAACTCCTGAATGAGACACATATCAACGATATAACTCTGCCAAGTAACTCTGTACAAACATTATTGATTTATTAAATTTACTTGATATATTTATTATTATTGATGATCACTTGATTTTCCTGTATACCTACTTAATCTATGTACTCATAAAATTTAATTCTAAACCTTATTTATTTTTGGTGAATTTATTAGATTCCTACCTTGATATTTTCTGTGACACTCTTAAATAAATAGATGTTGTATTATTTGTAATACATGGCACTGAGTCAAGCAGTCCAGGAATTAACTTGGTTGACGCTACTAACAAGTGATCTTCTGGAAACACAGGGAGAGACATCTGTTTTGTACGCAGACAATCAAAGTGCCATAAAATTGGTGAAGAATCCAGAATTCCATAAACGAACTAAACATATAGATGTTCGTTATCATTATATTCGTGAGAAGTTCAATGAAGGGATGTTTTCACTGGAGTATGTGACCAGCAAAGAGCAGTTAGCTGACATCTTGACCAAGCCAACGCCACGAACAAGATTTCAAGAACTCAGAGAAATGTTAGGAATTAGATATATAGATTTATAATTTTTTAATTAACTATGTACGGGTGTATTGTTTAAGGGGAAGTGTTGATATTATTAAACAACACATTGGGTACAGTAATATTATTTAAGATAACAGTTTAATGTATTTTTACTTATGCTAGTATAGTACAAGGTCAAAGGGACACATTCCTTTTACGATTATGTTGTTTTACTCAATGCAGCCTATTGTATACATGTTTACAGTTTAGTCGTAGTTTCACCGTCTATCGAGTAAAGTGACCCGTTGCCGTTGTACATCTCTTATATTATATGTTTTGACATTTTATATTAAATACTATTATATTACGAATAATTTCTAAATCTTTTAATTGCATAACCTATTCCATTCAACAAAATGAAACAAATGAAAGCCATAAAGTGTCACTTGACTTTGTGCAAGGAAGATGAAAGTAATTATGTTATGCTGTGTATGGCCAGATCGTTCACGTCACCCGCGGTCACTTGGTGTCACGCGACCTGACGGAAACGCAATGCAACCGCGTCAGAATATATCAACAAATTGCTTGTAAATATTTATTTCTTCTTTGCACTATAACAATATATTTCATTCTCCTATAAAAATGAATTTTTTCACATAAACTAAAATTTCTAGGAGTACTTACTTATTTATGTTACAATAGTTTTCAGCGTATTTTACAAAAAACATTTTTTTATAACTATCCTATGGTACTTTTTATTGAGACTATCATAAATATTAATCAATATAATTAAATGGTTATCAAAATTATAAATATACAATTAATAAATATATATTTTACTAATTAATATATATATATATATACTAATACAACATGAATGGGATTTACACTTCCAGTGAAGTGGTCCCTAACTTAGTCTAATAATAATAAATAATATTAAAATTGTAAAATAAATATTTATAAATTTAAACTGTCATATGGCTTGACGCGTTTTAAACGTCTTAGGTAATTGGAATTGTCCAATAGTTGAATTGGCGCTATATTTTCATGGTTTTCCAACCTTATTATATTCTTACATGCAAAACAAGTGACTTCATCTGCTACAGTTGGTATCATCGTATCTCGATGAATTACATCATTTCTATCGAATCTGTAAGCCGCGACGATTGTACGAATCGCGATATTTTGACAACGTTGTATAACATCTATGTTGGACTAACTGACACAACCCCACAATTGAATTTCATAAGTCCAGACAGGTTTTACGATCGCTACGTATAACAGACGTTAGTTCTCTAGTGTTAGCTCAGTTATATCTGTTGATCTTTAGTAGTTGTTAATATTGCAGTATCATCTGCAAACATAGCAGTTGTTGATTTTATGTTGGTCGGAATGTCAGTCGTGTAAAGTAGATACAATATAGGGCCCAATACATTACCTTGTACTCCAGCTGCTATGTTTTTCCAATTAGTTAAAGTTTCGTCATGTATGACGCGGAACCGTCTTTCAATCAAATAGGACTCGAGTAGTGTACACCATGAGTTTGGTAGTTGTTCACGCAAATTTATAAGCAGGTCTATATGCCAGACTTTATCAAAAGCCTGGGCTATGTCAAGGAATACTCCGCAACAATAATTTTTTTCTTCAAACGCGTTACTTATTACGTTTGTAACACGATGAATTTGGTCTATAGTTGAATGTTTGTTTCTAAAACTGAATTGGGTATAAATTTTTTTCCTTCTATTAAAGGTTTGAGGCGCTTTAAAAGAAGCATTTCTAAGAGTTTAGCCATACTGGGTAAAAGTGATGTTGGCCCATATAAAGAAGGTTGGTCTGGAGGCCAGGTTTCAGCAACATGATTACTTGTGCCTTTTTCCATTGTTCTGGAATATAATGTGTGCGTATTAAAGCGTTGTAAATACGAGTTAGATGAATGATAGCTTTTTTTGGTAATTCTTTCAGAATACGAGGGCTGATTTCATCATAGCTTGGTGCCTTTTTAATGTTGATGTTTGTATCAATTTCATGTGCAACTTCTAATGGTGTAAAGTGCCGTATTTTGTAATCAAATTTGTTTGATGGTTGGTATTCTACTTGGTCAAGTTTTATGTCGTTCGGTTGAAAAACATGTTCTAAATGAAGTGCATATGCTTCTGCTTTGTCTATATCACTATGCGCCCACGTACCATCTTCTTTACAAATAGAAGGTATATAAGCTCGAGGTCTTTTTATTTTTCTTGGTGTTCTTGGAGTTTGGTAGTTGTTCACGCAAATTTATAAGCAGGCCTATATGCCAGACTTTATCAAAAGCCTGGGCTATGTCAAGGAATACTCCGCAACAATAATTTTTTTCTTCAAACGCGTTCTTTACAAATAGAAGGTATATAAGCTCGAGGTCTTTTTATTTTTCTTGTAGCTTTCCATAGAGAATATTCGCTAGAAACTGTAGTAGATAGTCCGCTTAAATATGACTTGAATGTTTCGTTTTTAACTTGTATGATTTTCTCACGAAGAGCTTTGCATTATCGATTCTATTCAGTTTTATCTGCTAAATGACGAGTAGTGTACCATTTTCTTCTAGCTTTGCGTATTTGCCGAATAAGTTCTTTTATCTCTGCTGGATAGGTTGTCTCACGATATCTGTCTTTACACATTTCTGGAGTAGCTTTTTTTGACAATATCATTAGTTAGTTTATGTACTATTGTTTCTATGTCACTTGCTGTTTTCAACTGTACGAAAAGTCTACCAGCTCTTCTACTTGAACATAATTAGAAGAGATACCTTTAATTACGAAGAAGTCTAAAGATCAGGAATTTTATTTGAGTTACTTGGCCAGTAAGTTGGTTTTCTAGTAGAAATAAACTCAGCTTTGTTGTAATTAGCTGATTTTAATGGTGCACGTCTTTTAGGGGTAATAAGTCTTGATCCCCAATAAGTATGTTTGGCGTTATAATCACCACCTATGACAAAACAGTTGCCTAGAGGTTCGAAAAACTCATTGAATTCATTAAAGTCAGCGCCACCTTGAGGTGGACGATAAATTGCCGAAACTGAGAAATCATTACTCTCATTAATGACTCTGACATTTGTTGCTTGTATGTGCATTGTTGAATACTTTTCAAGTTCAAAATGCTTGATGCATTGTTTTATAATAACTGCTGTACCACCACGTGGTCTACTGCTTAGATGTAAGGTAGCATAGATATTGTAATTTGTTATTTTCAAAAAAGTCCATGTGGTGAAATGTATTTCTGAAATAAGAGCTATGTCAATGTTCTCATTACTTAAGAAGTCTTCGAGTTTTTGTTTACGCTGTACTAGCCCATTGGCGTTCCAAGCTATGTTACGTAATGTATAATTCATTTCTTCTTTTTGTATTGATTGTTAGACTTAGACTGGTTACTTTCTAACTTATCAAGTCTACTTGTCATATTTGTTAAAGATTTTGTTATATTTGTAAGGGATAATAAAACTTTCATTAGAATTGAGTTATCAGTTTCCATTAGAACTACTAACTATTTTAGCATAGAAACATCCGATGTAACAGTTTTAGCAGGTTTCTATTGAAGACGTTGATGTATTTTTTGGGTGGATTTTTTCTTCTGCTTTCTTGTAAGCTGAACAGCCTTTCCAATTTGCGGTATGGACTTCTGCTCATTTGGCGCATTTCGATTTCGATTTTTTCGGTTTTGGACAATCTTCTGTTTTATGTTCTTCACCACATTTTACACAGATAGATTTTTTGTGACAATAATTTTGAGTATGTCCAAAGGCTTGGCAGTTTTTGTACTGTGGCACACCTTTTTTTTTCTTCGGAGGTTCTACTTTTATTCTATGATAACATAAACTATTTAAGTCGTATATATCTTTATTGTTATATCGAGGATCAAGTCTACAAAAAATAACGGTAATTTTATTATTGTTTTTTCACTATTTTTGTCACTAGGATTTAATTTTTTCCTAATTTGGATGGTAGTGACATCACTTGCATAATGACCATTATCCTCTTGGCTCTTTTAATTTCACATACTTCAGTGTCAGGCTGTAATCCTTTGATTACAATACGAAACTTTTTTTCTGTTTCTAATTGATATCTGTGATACTCAATTTTATTTTTTTCAAGTACTTTTAAAGTACGTCTCAAATGGTGTTCATCGCCAGTCATAATTTTAATATCGCCGTTAGCAATAGTTTTCAACTGTTGCTCATGACCAATAGCTTCTTCGCAAGTTAAATTAGAAATTAAATCATTGATATTTTTAACACCACTGGCAGTTATTGGAGGTGGTTTATAAATTTTTGGCGCAAGTTTTAATAAATATTTTTCTATTTCTTTTACTTGTTTTTTTGATGAACTACGTGAAGCATCTGAGCTACAGGCTGGTTTATCACTAATAAAATTTTTATTTTCATTATTATCATGTATGCTACCTACATGCTGATTAACTTGTTGAGTTTTCAACTGCTCAATGCTCATTTGGAGCTCTACTACCATTTTTCTTAATGATTCATTTTCACTTTGTAGTCGATTCAAAATACTTTGATCAATTACAATTTGATTTGGCTGTGTAATTATATTATCATACATGTCCATTGTTGACAAAAACGGCAACTTGACCTAAATAACTGTTGATACACTTAGCACTTTACTGTAGTAAGCGAAAACATTTTTCGTTATTGAGTATTTATTAAACAATACGCGCAAATTCGACACTGTAAAGCGGAACATACGTGTTACTCGTTCAATAAATAAATCGCAACTAAGTAAAAAGATGTTTATCTTTATTAATTAAACCCACTGCTCTTTTACGTTAGTCTAAACTTAATTCTGTCATAATTTGTATCGGGCTGCCTTGTTTGTCAAAAATATCTCCCGGTAGCCTATAATCATTATTTATATTGTTAATATTTTTATTCATATTAGAATCACACGCACTTATAATGTCAGCGATTTTCATTCCGGTAGGAATATTACAGTGAATGTTTGAAAAATTATAAATGGTATATATAATGTTTACTTAATCGTTTTACTGGTTCTATGATATAATTATTATTGCCTTCCTTTGAGTCGATGTTTATATTTATTTTTTCGACGGACTTCGGGGCGACCAAATATTTTGTTTAGCAGTAATTTTACCAATATAATCTTTTTTACAATTTAAACTACCTATGCGTTTTTTTTTCGAAATTGTTATCATAATTAAAATTAAACCAAATATCGTCCATGTTAACTACATTTTTATTGCTTAAAGCAATTGTTTTATTTCTAAAATTAATAATTAAACCATTTTTGATATGAAAATCATTGCCTAATAATAATTTACAATTTAAGCCTTTAATTACATAAGCTTTAATTAAGTACAACTCCCCATTAATATTTAACTGTAAAGTTACCATACCTAATTGTTATAATTCATGGCTATCCGCACCTGTTATAATCACATTATCTTTATTATTAAAAATATAATTTTTAATTGTTAAGGAATAATCAATGCACGTGATATTAGAACCTGTGTCAATAATTCCAAACCTTTTTTTATTATATAGTAATAAATCGACTCAAATATTATACGGGTTAAAAGAACATAACTAAAAGTTTCTGAAAAGAAAACAAAAATTTTTATTAAAAATTTTTTTGACCTTCAAATTTTGTTATCAAAATACTGCAAAATTAAAAATATTTAAATCAAAATTTCAATGTTAAAAAAAATTAAAAATTCATAAAGTTAAGAATGAAATTGTAGTACTATTTAATATAATTAATACAGTACTAGTTCCACAGTGATATCTTATTTGGATGTGAAAAGATGGGCTCTAGAATATAATGCTTTTTTTTCATATTTTTAATTATACAAAATGCGCTATCCGGTAAAAAAACAATAAAAAAAAATTAATTTTGTAGTCAATCAAAGACTTTAAAAAGTATATGATAAAAATTTTAAAAAATTTCTGAACTATAGAAGCACACGTATTAGGTGATTTCACATGGAAATATCCAATACCAATTTTTTGGTAACATGATGCTGAATAAATAATTTCTAACAAAATGTTTTTTGGGTTTCACCTAAATTTAACAATCGATTTTTACAATTATAATCAAATTTTATGAAACGCCTAATTAAATAGATTTATGACGTCTATTTTAGCGTTTCTTATGACATCATTGTCATAAGAAACGATTAATTCATATCTAATCACTGTCAGATATTACTGTACTTGTTTACACTATTCCGCGTCCATACTATGTCGCGACCCCACTGTGCTATCTTTTTTTTTTTTTTTTTAACAATACAAACGACTAATAAACTGTTGTTTTTGTGTAAAATAAAAGTTTGGAAATAAACAAATAAATTGTATTTAAATGTTTGGATTGTTAATTTTATTAAATCGGATTTTCCAATAGATTTTTTCAATTTCTCAATATCTTTATGATAAATGGAAATAAAAGAAAATTTGTCTATTGTGTGTAATATGTTACGGTACTGCAATCGGATATTTTTACGGGAAAACAAACAACAAAAAACCCAGCACAGTGGAGTCGCGGCATAGTGGGGATGTTGCATAGTTGGGTCCAGTATAGATTTAATCTGACAGTGATTAAAATCACTATCATAAGAAACGCTTCGATGCAAATCAGTAGATAGTGTTTAATTCTAAGAAATTGGTGGATAATTACAAAAGCTACATTATCTGCTAGTTTCTTATTAATACCCTGATTAAGATAAAGTATGTCGAATGAAAAAGGGATTATTAAAAAATATTATTTCTCATAAAAAAATTGTGTTGATTCGTACACTTTTCAATGAGTTATAGCATTATAAAGTTAAAAATGTAACCAACCCAACCCAACATCAACTCCTATTTCCTTAATTATATCCAGATTAGTAATTATTTTAATTATATATTATATAATTTTTATAATTAATTATTTTCAAATTATTATTGATTTTTAATATGTTAAAAGTAATCATTTTGAACCTACTTCTTTTTGTTCTTTAAAGTGAAAGTTTTAATAAAAAAAAAATGAATTTATTACCATAACTTTTAACTCAACTTGCAAGTTTGAAATAAATATTATTAAATAGAAAAAAAT
>NW_026099572.1:508092-518310 GCF_025091365.1 Daktulosphaira vitifoliae
AAAAAAAAAAAAAAAAAAAAAAAAAAAAAAAAAAAAAAAATAAACACATCATGGTAAAATTAATACCTTCTCAGCTTCGCATCGAAGCTAATAGTAACTGTATAAAAATGAATTTTTTTTTATGAAAATTTTATTTAATTGAGCTGTTTTGAATTGAATGTTGTTGGACCGTGAAATCTAGTTATGTTTCGCATAACTAAAAATGATAATTATATTTTTCGGTAAATACTATTGTATTTTTTTTTATCGTATTATTGTTCGTTGTACGAATTATGATTAAACATCGACTGTAAAGTTATTAAAATAATGACTTTATATATAAATACGGTATAATTTCCAACAAAATTTATTTAAACTTTTCAAATAGATTGCAAAATTAAAAAAAATGATTAAAATCTGTTTTTTTTTTTTGTTTTTAAATGTCGTACGTGATTCGAAACCCAACCAACTTTTGTACAGAGGGCATGCGAGAAATCACTGTACTTGGTAGTTCTTCAGAGAACGCCACTCATTCATCTAAAAATTGGCTAGCCAAATCTAACTTAATTATTTAAAAGAAATAATGTACTAAACCACAATATTAATTAAATTGAAAAATCCCAAATGAAACTGATACCACCACCCACTAATATCTCTAGGAAAAACTCGTATTATCGTTGATCTAAACTGGTGTTTATTGTAACGTTTAATGAACAACGATAAAATCGCTAATGTTATCATCAGACCAATAGTTTATATTTCGTCCGTATTAGAAATTTAATAGAAAAAGTGATGGTAGAAACCAAATAATGACATTTTGTTGAAATATTATTATTATTTTTAATTCTATAACTATAACAAATATTTTAAATGTTATTTGTAACATTGATATATGAGGTTATTACAATAAAAATCGTATGATAATCAATATTCGTTATCTGAATAAATATTAACATTATTATATAAATATCCAATATATATTATATATTAAAGTAGTGTTAAATATATTCAACATTATTTCAATGATTTATATTAAAGATAAATAATTTGAATTGAATTTAAATCGTAAAGATATAATTCATAATGTTTAATATATCATTTGATTTCAATAAAAAGATTACACATTACAAGAAATTGAATATTACTTATTTTTAATATTTTTATATTTTAGTGACATTAATTATATTACATAAAGTAATGCGTAGCATTTTGTATTCTAATTTAACTTTGCCCAAAAAAGTGCTGCCGAAATTTTTCTGTTGTATAAAATTTATCCAATTGTATTTTTTTTTTTAAATGTGTTTTCAAGTGAATATGTATCAATATTGAAAGCCAATCTCATAAAAAAATAGAGGTATAACTTTTTATTGTAATTTTCAATTCAACTTTTATTCACGCAAGTCTAAGCTCAACAATAATTTTATTTCCTAGGACATATTAAAATATAAAAGTCAAGTACAACAGGAATCTAGTATTGCGGTATTGTAATATTTTCTATATATGTAATAATCCGATATCTTAGAATTATTAAAAATCACCATTGAAAATGCTTCGGAAAAAAAAATTAAACCTATCTACCAATAATAATATTATTTTTGATTTTATAAATCGATTACTAGAAGAGAACGAATTATCAGAACGTTTTAATGTTTTAATCGTATATTACATTGAACAAGCTTTAATAAATACTACACTAATAATGTAATAGTTAAAAAAATAATTATAAACGGGTAAATTTTTTTATCTACTATATCTAGAAGTTTGGCTTCTCAAAAGTAGGTATCGGAGCTGTCCGTTTGACTGCATAATAAATGAGTCGTTGTGAGAAAAAAAATTGAACTTCCATTTCCACGATTTTTCCCACCATTTATCGAACGAAAGCGCAAACGATCCAACTACGTTTTCTATATTTATTGTTCCATTTTTCATCATATATAATTCCTTGAATCAAACACACACACAAAATGCCGTTACATTGAATCGTGTTAAAACTAATCAGTGAAAATAAGTAAGTAAGTAATTAACTAACTAATTTAATAAGTAAATTAAAATCAAAAGAAACCAACTACTCAATAACCGTAAACGAGAGTTTATAATATCATCTTACTTTTTTAATTGTACACATCAACTCGCGGTTAATGTATCCTATTTTGACGAAATGTAGTATGGCTTTTTCATTCCCACAAAATTGTGCGATTTCAAGAGTTCTGTAATTCACGCAATCTATGTAATGCTCTTTGCATTTTATTATTTCAAAACTTAACTGTAACCGAAACGAAAATTAAAAAAAGTACGGTAAATACATCAAGAATTCTCACTTTTTGTATAATAAAATTAAAATTAAACGTTATTGCTACGTTAAGAAGATCGGATCCATTCGATTGACTGACGTAAACTTCATTTACATGTCCGAACTTATTGTGTATGATCCATTCGAATTTATCGAACCGAATAGCCACTTTAGTACCTTTAAGCACAGCTAAACAACTCTTTGATAAAAAAAAAAAACGATCCGTTAATTTTCAAATATTATACATACTAGGTACAAATACACTACTTACTACTTGTAAATTAGATAAAATCATTGATTTAGCCAACGACCAAAGAAATAACGATGCCGTGAAATGCATTTTTTGATAAGTGAAAAATACACGCACTATACATTTTTACGCATCTTAAATAAAAAGAAAATGTAACCGTTAATTGTATGAAATTATCTGAATAACCTAATTATCTGATTGAAAATTTCATTTATAAATTTGCAGTATATATATATATATATATATATGGTACGTTTTCGTCTAATTGCTGAATAAATATTTCTTCACATGCATCACCTACAAGTACCCATTCCGTTTATATAACTAAATATCATTGAAAATATTTCTGTGAAATATGAAATATTCTCAATATTCAAATAAATACATATTAAAGAACATATTGTGTATGTCATGAGTTTTATGCTGACGTTTGCATTTCATTGTATAGTTTCAAGATCTTAGAACATGATGTCATTTTGGTAATGTCCCCATGCATAACAATTAAATTTTTTTTTTCTACAATTGTCTATCATTGTAAAAACGGCAATGCAAATAAACTCAATATACCAACAGTAGTTGCTCTGAGAAAAGAATAACTAGCAATTATTATTATATCCTTTTAAATATTCGATTAGCACAAAACACAATCAATAAATTTATGACACGGATATATCTGAACATATTTCAATAGACATTTATAGACATACATAAATTATTCAAATAACACGGAGTTTGTCCATTGAAGTTTTTAACAATGTAAATTTTTAAGTAATATCGAATGAATTATTTTGATTAAGAATAAATTACTTACTCATAATGCTTATGAGATTTCTACTCATTGGTCGTAAAACATTACTAATCGTGACAGAATTTGTCAAATAATGATTTGTTAAGTGAAAAACAACAGTTTTTTTAAAACTGGTTAAAAATTTTCGTAAAAAATACTTTTTACGAAAATGTTATGTCAATTCTGTGGCAAATGAGCATAAATTGTTATGTCATTATTTTTAGTCGTTTTTTTTTTTTGCAAACGATTCTAATTGGATTTTCTCTTGACTCGTTAGCCGCCCCAATGTATTTCATACAATAATTCATTACATATTTTATAATAACATCTCGTATAATTGAACTATTATACAAAGGAACCTTATATTACTTTTGAAAAATAAATTCATCTAACATTTTTTGGTTGATTTTGTAAAATAATAACAATAATTTTTAACTGTAATAATCTATTGATAATTAGTGAAAAAATTAATTGTCATTATTCAATTTTATTTTGAATCAACAGTGGTTTTCATGAGAAATAAAAAGTAATCGTTTTTCTCTTGAATAATATATTATACTTTTGTGCTCTTTATATTTATTTATAAAAATCTTATCACTGACATTAATCAAACAACTGGACTTTCTCATAAGTATAAATAATTTTTATAATATGTTACAAACAAGTTCTTGGGAAATTTGCTCATTTGAGAGTAAATCGCTCACTAGTTTTGTTAAGAAGTGACACGGCCCCGCGTCGTTCTCTATACGCGGAGCCCCGCGACCCGTGACACCTTTATCAGCCGCCGCCCTACTACGTGCATATGGTAGTTTGACTGACTAACACCGCGTGCGATATGCCACGGTACAAAGTCCAGCAAGTGCCGCACGTCCATCTACGACCCGCCGCAAATATACGTTAAGTCATCTCCGTGACACCACACCGATTGGATTGCTCGCCGAACACGCCGTTACGATTATTGTCTTCGTGCATACACATATATATATTTTCCGTAAAAGAACTGCTTACGGTGTTTGCTTCTGTTATATTTGTATATATAACAATCTAAAGTTTGTACAACCTAAAATAAAGTATACGTTACTTTGAACCCAAAAGGTGTTGTGTTTCTTTCTTTTTCGTTAGTACATTAATACCACCCGAGTGCGGTAAAAATCAGCAACCGCAACAGAAGAATACATTTTTTGATTTTTCCGACGACCACTCTACGAACCTATATTTAAAAGATATCATATATAGTTCATTAATTGCGTTAAACTTTGTCAAATCTTTACATTTGCTTTTATTATTTTGTACAAGTTGTGAAATCGATGACGACTACTATTTAAATCACAACCCATTTTTTTTATTGTTTTTGCTGAAAATCGTTTGAATTTTTTGTGAACACGATTTTCAATATCCCCTCAAAACGTTTTCTATTTTAATTTGAACAATTCAATTCTTGCTTGAAAGAATTGCAAAGAGGATGTATCTATGTTTACTGTTGAGTTCTGATGTTTCGGACTCTCTGTCTTATCGTTTACTAATCAAAAAATGTGAATACAAATGAAAACTCTTTTATTGTCAACTATTATGGTCGTTTCATATCGCGATCTAGGAGTTGGTTAAATATTTGTGTATAACTAAGTGGGGTTATTGTTGTTATCATTTGTATTTAAAACATAATTGAATAATAAATTTGTTAAAGCTTTCATGGATTATCTTGTTGCTTGAAATGAGTTTGCAATGAGTTTGAAACATCAGAACTCATCTGTAGATTTATATAATATTCATGAAAATAAGTGTACCACATTATAAGGTATATTAAAATACAAAATTCAAAAATTTAAAACAAACATAGCATAATATTCAATATAATAAACATTTTCACTATATCTCGATTTCTTTTTTAATAGTAAAATGTATTACATAAGGTTTAATTTAAGATTTAATAAAAGTGTCAGTGTTTTCAGAACATTTTCAAAAATTATGTTGAAGAAGTTTAACTTGTGTGTAAAAATTGTTATTTAATCTCCCTTGTAGGCAGTTCAAGAGTGAGACTTAAAAAAAAATGTATATCAAATGAATGAAAAATATCTAAAGTTTTAATATAAAAAAAAAAGTTTTAATTTGTTCATTTTTCAAAAAGTTATTGAAGTTTTAAGTATTAAAATATTTTATGTTAAACAGTGATTTTACATAAAAATTACATAGAAGAAAAGGAATCAGGACAATTTAGTTTTTTTTTTTGAACGTATAGTATCTATTGTAACCTTTAATTTAACATATATTTAAAGCACGGAGAATTTCCAGAATATTGTTGAAAGTTATTTTAAAAAAGTTTTACTATTTATTCGTATTTTTAAAAATTTAAACCCCCCTCTGTATAATGGGAAATAGTCCGATTTAAAAAAGAGTATTTCAAATGAAAGACATAAACATAAAGTATTTATAAAAAAAGAATTGTAATGATCCATATATTTTTCAAAAGTTATAGTAATTTAAAATTGAAAAAATATAATATGAAGTCGTAAATTTTTTTCACCAAATCCTTCTTGTTAAAGAAGAAGGAAGCGGAACGCCTGAGACAGAGGCAACCACGCTTCACGGTTAACAAACATAAAGTCCACCATGGACCTAACTCGGAACGTGGACCATAGTCGAGACTATAAAGAGTCCCGTTCCTGGGCCCACGCCTCGCACCGGAAGAGGGTGTGCAGAGCGCTATCAGCCTCTCCCGGGCGATCCGAACAGTGGTCGCACGTCGGCGCGGCTGCTTTACGAATACGGTGCAAGTACTCGTTAAAGCAGCCGTGGCCGGACATCACTTGGGTGAGACGATAAGTCATCTCACCGTAAGTCCGGTCCACCCACCTGACCAGCCTATCGGGTCCTATGAGGGACCTGGTCCACTCGCCTTTCGTCGTTTCCTCCGAGAGGCGAGTCCGCCACCGGAGCATAGTCATCCGCCTGAGCGCTTGACGGAAGTCCCGTCTAGGGTCCACGCTCCGAGTCGATCAGGTCCTGGTGGACCTGATGTTGGGAATCCGGGAGGCGTGGAGGCACGTCCAGGCGTTCGCCAAATCCATCTTAAAAAAGAAGGAGGAAGCTGAACGCCTGAGACAAAGGCAGCCGCGCCGCCCGGTAAAGGAGGACCTAAGGCGCTGATTTAGGCCGGCGCCTTAGATATTCGTGTTTATATGTTTTTGTGAGTTATTTTTGCCCCCTTCGCTTTTAACGGAGGAGGCCACACCACGTTGTGAATCAGCTCTTGATTAATTTCGGGCCAATTCACAACGTGGTGGTGTGAGTTTTAGAGACGGCGTGGGCCGCCCTGAAGTAATACCTAACGGTAGTTCCAGGGCGGCCTACAACTAAGCCGGTCGTTGAAAAAAAAAAAAGGTGCCTGGAACACGGGCACGTGGCGTAGGCCTTCAAGGGCCTGGACAAGTCAAAGGGGTGCTTCTCCTGTAAAAAGTAGGGGCACCAGGCCAAGGACCACTCCCTGCAGTCGCAGTACCAACCCCGTGGTTGGCTGCAGGAGCCTGCCTCAACACTCCTGCATTTGACGTATATTCGTTTGATAACGACACCTGGTGGGTACACCCCCCACCAACCGCCGGCGCTGGAGCATCTTATATGCTCGTTCCTTATTCTATCATTTCTAGTCACTCCACTCATCCATTTAAGCATTCTCATCTCCGCTACACTCATTCTCTGCTCTACTTTCTTGTCAACCGCCCAACACTCTGAACCATACATTATAGCTGGCCTCACTACAGTCTTATAGAATTTACCTTTCAGCCTCATTGGAATTATTTTATCAAATAAAACACCAGACGCTTCTCTCCACTTCAACCACCCGCAATTATTCCTGTGTCTTATATCCTCGCCAATACCACCGCTCTTTTGCACAACTGATCCTAAATACTTAAAACTCTCCACCTCTCTATTCATGTCCTCGCCTATTGTCACTGACCTCATCATTTAACCTACCTCGTGTTCTCTTCTTTAAACTCGTACTCTATATACTATGTCTTACTTCTACTTATTCTTAAACCCTTTTCTTCAAGAGCTGATCTCTTACCCCTAGCCTTTGATTAATTTTCTCTCTATTTTCTCCTATTAACACTATATTGTCCCGATCACACCGACACTGTAGTGCAGCGCAACGGGCCGGAGCGCAGCCAGCTAGTAGATGAGATTCCTTCAAACGAATCTCATCCACTGTCGGGCTGCCCAGGACCTGGTACAGCGGGCGGCGTACGAGATGGGCACCGACGTGTGCATCTTCTCGGACCCGTACGCCGGATCGATCCGCTGGTTTAGGCCGGTGTCTTAGGTTCTTGTTTTTGTGTATTGTTTTTGTTTGTGAGTTATTTTGCCAACCCTCCCTAACGGTTCCCACTTTTTTTTTTTTTTTTTAACGCCAGCATTATTGTGGGCCGCCCTGAAGTAATGCCTCATGGCATTTCCACGCCGTCTTAATAATTCAAACCAATACGTTGTGAATCAGCCCGAAATTAATCCACAAAAACATATAAACACGAATACCTAAGGCGCCGACCTAAATCAGCCTGTGTTCCAGGCACCTTTTTTTTTTTTTTCAACGACCGGCTTAGTTGTAGGCCGCCCTGGAACTACCGTTAGGTATTACTTCAGGGCGGCGCACGCCGTCTCTAAAACTCACACCACCATCAATTAATTCATAAGAATTCAGTTATTTTGTAATTAAAGAGAAAATATTTAAAAATCGATAGTTTAAATTAATTATTATGATATTAAGTTACATTATTGCGTTTGTTAATAGATATTTTTTTTTGTTAATGTAAAAATTTATTGGATAAAACATATGTATACATATTGAGTACACACATACTCTATTACATATATTTGAATAAAAATATTTAGAAATCGTGACTTTAAATTTAATTATTATGATATTAAAGTGAAATCACTTAAGTGGTGAACGAAAAGACTAGTTTACAGAGATATGTGATCTGTAATTTGCCGACTCTCGATGAAAATATGTGATTTTTCCGCATAAATGAGTATTTTCACATAAAATACTGATTATTACTTGAGTAAAATTAATAGTGTTGTATCACTTAAACGTTTTAAAAAATGTTTTCTTGTGACAAGTGTGAAAAAGTGTACGTTGTCAAAAAACTGTTTTTAACTGCTGCATAGGAAAATACATGACGGTATACGATTTAAGTGTTATTTATGCTCATCTACTACTTTTTCGGACAAATGCGGATTTGTACAGTTATCATGTATTGTATACCCTGGTATATTCATAGTATACCGAAGTAGATGGAACATCATATAGTATATCTTGATATATTATAGAAAATTGGAGCTATTTTAAAAATTACATAATTTTAGAATTATTTGAAAATATTTGAATGCAGAAAGTGAAAGAAGTAATCAAGCGGCGACAGCGGCTATTAATCAAACGAAACCCAACTATAGCTATGTGATGTGTAGGCCTTTGGTCATAGAGAGCCTTCTTACTTGAATAACGTATGTATTAAAACAGTAAATCAGCGGTTTACACCTACATAGAAGAGGAGGTGATGATGAAACTCATCATAAGGTGATTATTATTATGATATTAAAGTAAATAAATAAATATGTATAATATTATACTATTTCATAAGAATTGAGTTATTTTTTTTAATTTTAGAGAAAATATTTATACGTTAGAAATAATATTTTATCAAATTCTTTTTTGATTATTCAGTCACACTACCGCGTTTGTTAATAGACATTAATGTGTAATCGTTTTTGTATAAAACATGTATACACATAATCTATTACATATATTTGTATACAAATATTTAGAAATCGAGAGTTTAAAATTAATTATTATGATATTAAAGTGAAATTACTTAAGTGGTGAAGGAATGGGTTAGTTTACGGGGGTATGTGATCTGTGATTTGCTGACCCTCCTATGAAAATATGTGATTTTTCCGCATAAATGAGCATGAAATCGTTGATAAAGTCACAGTGTCATCAAGAACCATCAGCTCTAAAAAGAAGACTCTACTCTATGAACAATATGGATGCCGAACCTGTAAGAAAACAACGTTATGTTTATGTTGCACCGACACCGCCAGCTGAAATGATCGATTCAAGCAGTTATACAATTTCGTTCGGCGATAGAAAATTTTTACAACTAGGACTGAATCAAAAGGAGGACTTCAATATTACGGTATATATTATTATTCCTTCACGATATATTAGCATGTCAATAGAATTTATGAATACTATTAACGGCATGATGAATGAAATAAATATATTTTTACAATCATCTCCGGTTAGAAACGAAAACAATATTTTATGCCGAAATAAATGTTTCAAATTATCTAAAACATTATATCGTGATTCAGTACATTTAGTATTAGAATCCGCGACGACTGAAGGATGCCGTGTTTTATTAAATAAAGAAAACATTCAGATACTTAAACAAATGGAGTGTACTATTAATAATGGTATAACAAGAAAATTAAAAACACGTTTACTATTAAGCCATCAAATAGACCGCATTATACAATACGCCGACGGTAAATGGTTGGGCCCTAAAATTCAACAATCAAACAATGATGAAATGGTTAATTTTATAAGAAGTTTGAACGACATAGAAATAGGTGACAGTAATTACATAAGCGAGCTGAAAAATTTAGCATACAATGTANGTAAGCGAGCTGAAAAATTTAGCATACAATGTAATAGTTGATCGATGGGTCAAGTCATGGTCCGAGGGCACGCTTCAAAATAATGTGAGTTTAATGAACATAGATTGTAATAACCTTTATTGTTATTAAATATATAATTATGTTTTAGGAAATAGAAGAAGAAATGTGCGATGAAAATGATGGACCAACATTTTTCAATACAACAGTGTATACCCAAGAAAATAGTTATAGTCC
>NW_026099572.1:518410-518808 GCF_025091365.1 Daktulosphaira vitifoliae
CATAAGTATCTACGATAACGTATCCTAGTTATGTGAAGTGATTAGTGTTGATTTATTAGCTATTGTCTTACTATATGTATACCTATATACATTATTGAGTATGAACAGTATATACCTTACGACGTGTGTTAAAAAAAAACATTATTTACTGATAATAATTAATAACTGTTCTAGTATACATCTATAATATACACCCGTGTTTAAATAGAATACAACTAGATATATTATGCTATTGAGCGACGGTTAGAACAGAAAGCTATGTAAACCAATTTTCATAATCCTGATAAATCTCGATTATAGGTATATACACAATAGTTTGCTATTTCGTATGAATTCAGTTATTAAGATATTAAAGTGAAAATATTTATACATCAGAAGTAACCATAATATTTAATCAA
>NW_026099572.1:519020-519453 GCF_025091365.1 Daktulosphaira vitifoliae
ATAGTAAATGGCATTTGAATTTTTAATATAACTTTATTAGCTTATTAGATATAAACATTTAAAGTTTCAAAATTTTGAGTTAATATACATGTATAATACACATGGGATTGTAAATACAGGTAGCTAATTGGACTTTTATAACATCGATATTAGCAGGTACACAGCATTGTTATTATCAATTGTAGTAAGGCACATTGTTATGAGTTTGTAAATACACTAACTGACAATACAGAAAGTATATCTATTGATAATCATAATTGATAATAAACAATCCGTGACTGAGACAGCAATGTCATAAAAATCCAATTAGCTACCTGTATTTACAATCCCATGTGTATTATACATGTATATTAACTCAAAATTTTGAAACTTTAAATGTTTATATCTAATAAGCTAATAAAGTTATATTAAAAATTCAAATGCCATTTACTAT
>NW_026099572.1:520347-556254 GCF_025091365.1 Daktulosphaira vitifoliae
TATTTAATATAAAATGTCAAAACATATAATATAAGAGATGTACAACGGCAACGGGTCACTTTACTCGATAGACGGTGAAACTACGACTAAACTGTAAACATGTATACAATAGGCTGCATTGAGTAAAACAACATAATCGTAAAAGGAATGTGTCCCTTTGACCTTGTACTATACTAACATAAGTAAAAATACATTAAACTGTTATCTTAAATAATATTACTGTACCCAGTGTGTTGTTTAATAATATCAACACTTCCCCTTAAACAATACACCCGTACATAGTTAATTAAAAAATTATAAATCTATATATCTAATTCCTAACATTTCTCTGAGTTCTTGAAATCTTGTTCGTGGTGTTGGCTTGGTCAAGATGTCAGCTAACTGCTCTTTGCTGGTCACATACTCCAGTGAAAACATCCCTTCATTGAACTTCTCACGAATATAATGATAACGAACATCTATATGTTTAGTTCGTTTATGGAATTCTGGATTCTTCACCAATTTTATGGCACTTTGATTGTCCGCGTACAAAACAGGTGTCTCTCCCTGTGTTTCCAGAAGATCACTTGTTAGTAGCGTCAACCAAGTTAATTCCTGGACTGCTTGACTCAGTGCCATGTATTCAGCCTCAGTAGTTGAGAGTGCTACTGATTTTTGCCTTTGTGAACACCATGCTATTATTCCATTAGTCATCATGAAAATGTATCCTGATGTTGATCGCCTTGTTGTTGTATCACCAGCATAGTCTGCATCACTATAACCATGTAACTTAAGTTTCACCCTAGAATGAAAAAATAAACCATAGTTATAGGTTCCTTTTAAATATTTTAAAATAAGTTTTACCGCATTCCAATGTATTATCAGAGGCTTTTCTAAATAGCGACTGACAAGATTTACAGCAAATGTTATATCAGGCCTTGTGATCTGACTTAGATATAACAAACTTCCTACTGCTTCTCTGTATGGAACTTCCCCTGCTTGTAATGATTCAGATAAATTTGCATCTAATGAGTGTTGTGGATCTGCAGGAATGCATAGGGCGTTGGATTCAGCCATATTGAATCTCTCCAAAACGCGTTGACAGTATAATGACTGATGTATAAATATTGACCCATCTGATCTCTGATCAATTTCAATACCCAGAAAATGATTAAGTTCACCTGATTTTGTCTCAAAGTTGCTCATCAGGTACTTCACCATCATGTCCACCTGCTCATCAATTGTTGCTGCTATAATCCCATCATCTACAAAAATAGCTACAATCATTAATTATTCATTTTTATTACTTACAAATACACAGGGATCTGCCTTTGTTTCTTTTAGATCAAATTTTAACAACAAATTTAAAAATTTTGTATTCCAGCACCTGGGTGCTTGTTTTAATCCATACAAGCTTCGTTGAAGTTTGCAAACTTGTTTAGTTCCATCTTCATAACCTTTTGGCTGGTTCATGTAAATCTCTTCTTCAAGATCACCATATAAAAAGGCTGTTTTAATATCAAATTGTCTGAGTTTTAATTTTCTGGCTGCTGCTATTGCTAGCAGTACTCGTATAGAGTCATACTTTACAACTGGACNGGCAGTACTCGTATAGAGTCATATTTTACAACTGGACTAAAAGTTTCTTGAGAATCAATTCCATGCACTTGTGCATAGCCTTTTATAACTAGTCTGGCTTTAAATCTATCAACTTCTCCATTTTTCTTAAGTTTGGTTCGATATACCCATACATTGTTAAGTACTTTTTTATTTGTTGGTATATTTACTAATTCCCAGGTTTCATTCTTTTTTAATGACAACATTTCTTCATCCATTGCTTCTTTCCAATCTTCTGAATTTTCTTGTGTCATAGCTTCTTCATATGTAACTGGATTATCACACATTGAATAAAATGTTTCTGTTCTATACCTTACTGGTTTTTCTATATTTTGTCTATCTCTAAGTCTCATTTTTAATTGCTCATGAGTCTGATCTGCTGATTGATCAAGTTCATCCATATTTTGTTTTCTTTCAACATTATTCTCATCATTAATGTTATTTTCTTCACTTTCAATCACCATTTCTGAATTTATTTCTTCATCTTCTTTTTTAATTTTGATTTCTATTTCCATAGATTCTTTGAATATAACATCTCTGCTTAATGAAACTTCTTTTCCATCAAAGCATATGTGGTATCCTTTAGTTTCTTCTGAATACCCAACAAATATTCCTTTTCTCCCTTTTTGATCCCATTTTCTACGTTTTTCTTTTGGTATATGAACATAAACTTCACTACCAAATACTTTAAAATTGCTTATATTGGGACTTTTATTATACCATAATTCATAGGGCGTTTTTTCTTTGTTACCTGAATTTAACGTACGATTCAATACATATACAGCTGTATGTACCGCTTCAGCCCAAAGATTTTTTTGACAAATTTTTACTGTATAACATAGTTCTAGCGGCTTCTACTATTGTACGCATTGTTCTTTCCGCTTTACCATTTTGCTGTGGTGTATATGGTACACTGGTCTCATGTTTTATACCAAATTTATTCAAAATAGCTTTGACTTCATCATTCTTATATTCCAAACCACAATCACTTCGTAAAGTAAGAACTGATATATTTAACTGATTTTTCACTGTATTTAAGAATAATTCAAACTTCTCTTTTACTTCTGATTTTTGTTTCATAAAATATACATATGTATACTTAGAGTAATCATCTTTGAATATAACAAAGTATCTTTTACCACCAAGAGAATTTTCTTCCATGGGTCCACAAACATCACTGTGAATTATCTGACCTGGTTTTGTTGTTTTGGTACTGCTCAGTGTAAATGGTTCTCTGTGTTGTTTACCATAAATGCAAGCTTCACAGAAAAATTTGTTTTCCATATCTGTGAATTGAATACCCATATGCCTTAGGTAATTTCTAACATATTGAACATTCTGATGACCTAGTTTTTCATGCCACTGTTGTAATGTAAGAATTTTTTCAGCAATATTCACTTGATCTATCTCTTGCAAAATCCTTGTTTTAAAAATCATCGAAAACAATAATTGTTTTAATAAATTATTTATTCTCACGAATTCCAACAGCAACTGTACTATTTCCTCTTTTAAATGTAAAAACATTATTTGTCTGTTATCATTATTATACCTTTATCAAGGCACGCTCCACATGAAAACAAATTTACTTTGAGTTCAGGTACATGTAAAACATTTGACAAATAACTGTCAACCCATTTTTCGCCAATTTTTGCTTGAACATATATATTACCTTTACCAATAGCCATAATATATTTACCATCACCAATACGTACTGGCAACTGAATCTTGAACGACTCATAAGTTCTGAACCACTCTCTTCTACTGGTCATGTGATCACTTGCACCGGAGTCCACATACCATTTATCAAAATCACTAATTTTGCTTACCATTGAATTAACGCCTATTAGTGCATTACCAGAATTCGATTCGTTTTTATTCTTTCTGTCTTGTTCTTTCTTAAAAATCCAGCAATCACGTTTCCAATGATCTGGTTACTTACAAAAATTGCAAATTCCTGGTTTTCTATCATTATTTTGTTGATTTCCAAATTTTGAATATTTTTGTTTTTGCGTTCTAAACAATTTTTTCNTTTGTTGATTTCCAAATTTTGAATATTTTTGTTTTTGTGTTCTAAACAATTTTTTCGCCGCAAATGCACTATTTTCACCATTATTTTTCTGGATTTCATGGCCATTACTTTGTCTTGTTTCCTCTACCATAAGTCGGGATGTCAAGTTTAACAATGTTTTGTTCTCAGATGATATAGAATCCCATGCACTATAAAAATATTTATAATTTTCTGGCAAGGTCATAAGAATTTTGGTTATAAGCATTGAATCGGATATTGCTTCACCTAACTGTTTTAATTGTTTACTCAAGTTTTCTAATTTTGATATATGTTGTGCCATATTATCATTTTTATCCATAACATAACTATAAAATTTTTGCTGAATCAATGTAATTGATGTATCAGNGTTTTGCTGAATTAATATAAATGATGTATCAGACTTTTGTTCATATACACTCAGTAATTTATTCCACATACCTTTCGCTGTGTCACAGTTCATTATGTAATCTAATGACTGCTCATCTACTGACATAACTATAAAACGTTGAGCCTTAGCATCTGTCATTAACCATTTTTGCTGCACTTGTTCTAAACGCAATTGTGCCTCTGTGTCTGTTTCTGTATCATGTTTTATAATTTGAATTGGATATTCATAACTTCCATTTATAACAGAAAACAACACATCATATGATTTTAATATTACCGTCATTTGAAATTTCCATTTTGCCCAATTTTCACTGCCGTTTAGTTTGTTAATTTTTATAGATTCGTTTTCCATGATAACGAATTTCCTGTACACTGTCTGCACACAATNATCGTGTACACTGTCTGTTTACAATAAAAAATTACAATAATATTTAACATGATCGACGCACTTACTACGCGAACGCACTTTAAATTTCACGATTAATTATATTACTAAAAAAACATCTAAATATTGAGTACTGGGTACTGGGCCCATAACCTGTTGAATGGAATAGGTTATGTAATTAAAAGATTTAGAAATTATTCTTAATATAATAGTATTTAATATAAAATGTCAAAACATATAATATAAGAGATGTACAACGGCAACGGGTCACTTTACTCGATAGACGGTGAAACTACGACTAAACTGTAAACATGTATACAATAGGCTGCATTGAGTAAAACAACATAATCGTAAAAGGAATGTGTCCCTTTGACCTTGTACTATACTAACATAAGTAAAAATACATTAAACTGTTATCTTAAATAATATTACTGTACCCAATGTGTTGTTTAATAATATCAACACATTTGTTTATAATAATAGTAATATAAGTTATCATCGATTATCTATCCACTGTGTTAATTAATTATTTATTATAAAACAAAACCTTAACTCCATCAATTCAATTTAATAAGTAAACTATTGGTTGGTGCATATTTAAGTTATAATAGAAATATTTTAACTTCAGTTGCTTATGGTATTGAAATTCAAATGAATTACTGTGATACTAAACTAACTGTGATTATTTCAATACACATATCCAATCTACTAATTACTCAATTGATGCTTCCAAAACTAATATACCAAAATAACTATTTTTAGCAAAAGAAATTTGAATATTATAAAATATTATAGTAAAGATTATAAGTTTAATTCTGAATATTGTGTTATAAAAATTGTTGAAAAAATTAGTCTGACTACATTTTTATTTATCTTAATATTTTGTTGTTTTGTTAAAACAATTTTATTCAGCATTTGTAAAATTATTTAAAGAAAAATTACATATATAGTTGGTTGTTGGGTTGTATTTTTATAAATGAATTATCATTAAAGTTTTCATGTTAAAACATTGTATAGTTTCATACTTGGTAACCATAACAATTAATGTAAAATTTATTTTTGATTTTGATATACATTTAGATATTATTTGATATTGGGGAAAAACGGTAGATATTTTTTGTTATAGAATAGGTGGGGGCGGTGCAGCGTAGGTTCTGTGTTTGTAATTCAGTCGAAAACCGGACAGCGAATGATGAGTCCGGCGCACCTATAGTTTTATTCGTATATGAAATATAAAAGATATATAGTAAAAATACAGTCCATATTATTAACTAAAATAAGAGTTTTTAGTCAAAATTTAAAATACCGTAAGCTACCGACCAAATGGTCCATCGGCCACAGATTTGTAATTAATAAATTGTGCAAATTAATAAATTTGAAAAAATGTCAAATTAAAAATGTATAGAAAATTAAATTTAAAACAACGGTTAAATTATTTTTTTTTATGTTTTTGCAGTGAACGATTTATAAATTAACAATTTTAATGGTAAGAATGGAACATATACGTTTTTATTTTTTCAGGGCTAAATAAGAACTTTTCGAAAATTTTTGTAAATATACTTTTTATAGAAAAATTGTATACCTACAAAAAAGTCCAAATAAAAATTTTCGCAAAAGCTAAAGTTTTTGAGGTGGACATAAAAAACTAAAAAATTACCCTTGGGGGATTATTTTTAACCCCCTTGGGGCACGTCTTAGAGTTGACCAATCGTCACCAAATTTTGTACAATTTATTTTTTTATGTATTTCAATAATTCTAGGGGGTGGCACTTTGTTATTTTTAAATTTTATTTTAAATTTTATAAATAAGGGACACCCTAATATATATATATATTCTAATTACTATTAAAATTTATATATTAACACGATTTATTCTAATTAAGAGACATAAAGTATTCATTCCGATTACGAGGGATGATTTCCGTATCGTCATTTTTCGTCACTACCTCCACGTTCCGGGAGTGAGTAATTTACGCGCCTGCTGCTTTCCTTGGATGTGGTAGCCGTTTCTCAGACTCCCTCCCCAGAATCGAACCCTGATTTCCCGTTACCCGTAACAACCATGATATTGATAGTAACTACTATCATAACATGAAACTAAAAAGTAAAAAATAAATATAGTTTAAAAAACTAAAAAAACACGCTTTTAAAGTACATCGAACTAAAAAGTTAAAAATAATTTTTAAAATAATTATGAACAAAAAATACTAGTATTATTGTGATAAAAGCGTGGGTGCTTTGTGCCATATTTTTCGTATATTGAGCGCCCGACGCTTTTATCACAATANAAAATATGGCGTATTATGGCATATTGTTTGCGATATAGGGATCGTATAAAAAAGATCTTAATGGTAAACCATTAAATAGAATGACAGTTCTTATTTTAGTACACGAGATGGAACGAGCTGAAAAGGCATTAGTGCATATAGTTCAAAATGAATATTTTTTTCAAGAAATAAAATGTTTAAAAAGACCAAACGGTTGAGTATCACAAAAAAGTAAACTTTTTCGCCTACAACATTTCTTGGATAAAAGTGGATTACTTAGAGTGGATGGAAGATTAAAAAATGCAGCATCATTAGAGACCTTTCAAAAACATCCACTGATTATACCGGCTAAGAGTACGTTAACTAAATTGTTACTTAAAAATAAGCATGAAAGGTTATGTCACAGTGGTCTACAAGCTGTTTTAGCGTCCACGAGGCAAAGATATTGGCCATTAAATGCAAGGAATACAATTAAAGGAATTATATTCAATTGTCTGCGTTGTTTTCGACAACGACCCATCATGGTGCAGTCCATAATGGGGGTACCTGCCAAGCGATAGAATTGAACCTTCTCGAGCTTTTAAGATAAACGGAGTAGATTTCTGGGGGCCAGTGATGTTAAATAGTAGCCTAAGAAAAAAATGCATCTTTAAAAAAGACTTATGTTAGTGTGTTCGTGTGTTTTTCAACTAAGGCCGTACAAATTGAGTTGGTAAATGGATTAAGTACGCAGGAAATTATACAAGCATTACAGAGGTTTGTGGCTAGGAGAGAAAAACTTAGTGTGATATATTCAGATAATGGCACAAACTTTCATGGTAAAGATCGTCAGTTAAAAGAGGTGTATGAGTTATTTCATTCAGAAGCGCATAAAAAGGAGGATAAAACCATATCAAATCATCTAAAGTCGTTGCGCGACCACATTATTTTTTCTTTTTTTGAAATTTTACACACAAGTTGTCTAGTGTATAAAAAGAAAAAATTAAAAAAGTTTTACGAAACTTTATTTATTTATGACTTATCAAAAGTTTTAAATTATGAAATACTTGAAATTCGTAAAAATATCCTTATGATAACAGTATTTATATTTAAGACTTGAAACTTTCATCGTTTTTTAGCTTCGATGCGAAGCTGAGAAGGTATTGATTTTACTATGATGTGTTTTTTTTTTGTGTCTGTTACCACTTTTTCTCAGGTCTCGCCGAACGAATTTCTTTCAACGATAAGTCAAAAGATCAAAAATCGTATCTAGTCGAAGACATTACCCTTAAAAATTGAAAAAATTTCCCTAGTTCCCCGTAAATGGGGGAAACCTCCAAAAAAATTACAAATTTAAAAATCGTTAATTTTTTCAATTTTTTTAACTAAAAACTGCCTTAACTTTTTCAAAAATGAACATATCAATATAATTTTTTTTTTATAGATCATGATGTCTTTACCTATCATTTGGTATATATTTTTTTTCATATCTGACCCTTTACCTGCCCACAGGGGGGGATTTAAAATGACAACTTTTTCACAAAAAATTTACTTTTTCAACTTAACTTTTGAAAATGTTCCGGAAGGTCTGACACTTTTATATATATCTTAAATGAAAGCTTATATAATATATATTAATTTAAAAAAAAAAAAATTTGACCTCTAGAATTGTCTTCACGTCGAAAATGGCTACCGAATGCTATTTTCGTGTGAAATTTCTCGATTATATTTTTTATATTTTTAACTTTATAATGCTATAACTTATTGAAAAGTGTATGGATCAACACAATTTTTTTATGAGAAATAATATTTTTTAATAATCCCTCTTTCATTCGACATACTTTATCTTAATCAAGATATTAATAAGGAACTAGCAGATCATGTAGCTTTTGGAATAATACACCAATTTTTTTAAAATTAAACACAATCTAAAGATTTACATCGAAGCTTTTATTTTTGATAGTGATTTTAATCACTGTCAGATATCATTATATTTGATCCAACTATGCCACGACACCACTGTGCCGCGATCCCCCTGTGCTGGGTTTTTTTTACTCTAACATATCCCATAATTACCAACAAGTTTTTTAACTTTTAAGTTGGAAAATGTTTGTTTTCTCTGCTCTAACTTGACCTACTTTTTTCAACGATACGTCAAATTACTACAATTCGTATCTAGTTGAAGATATTACCCTCAAAATTGGAAAAAAATTCTTACGTGCGCTGAGTCTTGTCTGAACTCACGTCCTCTCACTCCTTTGTCTCCTTGTCCAACCGACTTAACTGTGCTAACTCCTGGTAATTTTCTAATTGGTGAAGCATTGACTACATTACCAGAGAGAGACGTAAGCGATACTCCGTCAAATCGATTAGACCGTTGACGTAGAATAAATAAGTTTTCTCAGCAAATATGGAAATGCTAGTAGCGAATATCGTTCACAACTTCAAACTCGCTACAAATGGGCAAAAGAAAAGGGACCTAAACTGTCAGTGGGTTCCATCGTCTTAATAAAAGAAGAAAATCTCAGCCCTCTGGTCAGGCGATTGGGCTGAGTATTAATTGTTATATGTGGTAAGGATGGCGTGATCCACACAGCAAGGGTAAGAACAGTCTTTGGTAAATACTTTCGAGCAGTTCGAAATTTAAGCCCTTTGCCGATTGAAATCGATTGATTTATTAAAATTTATTGTTTGTCAATAAAAATATTTTTGTAATCGGTTTGTTATTTTAAAATGTTGGTTTTCTTTTTGAAATTTGTTTTTGTGTTTTATATATATATATAAATATATTGGTTTGTTAGATAAATTTTATATTGATTTTGGTTAATGAAAGTGGGCGGCTTGTTTGATATTGGGGAAAAAACGGTAGATATTTTTTGTTATAGAATAGTTGGCGGCGGTGTAGCGTAGGTTTTGTGTTTGTAAGTCAGTCGAAAACCGGACAGCGAATGATGAGTCCGGCGCAAATACCCACCAGACATACTTAACTAATAAAAATAATTAAATTTTCATGTTGTAAATTGAAGTTTACCCCATCACGTCAATTTAAAATATGTCAATTTAAATTTAATTAATTTAGTTTGTTTGTTGATATTATTATTGAAAAAGATTAATTTTCGACCTTAAAAACATTTATTATAATATGTCTCTTTAAAAAAGTATTTATTTTTTATTTTGAATGTAATTATGTAAAAAAAAAAAATGTTTAATTTAACTAATCTAATCATTATTTTATAATACATCTGTATTTAATTAATTGATTGGAACAATTTTTCTAGTAAATTAACAATAGAATAATACTTTTTTGTTCATTGGGAAATTATAATTATATGTATTATTTTTTTGAATGTGAAATATACAAATAAAATGTTCTCTATTATTTATTATGGCATATGTCAGTTATAAAATGTTTACAATTAATTATTATTATAATAAATATAAATTATGTTTTATTAACTGACTTTTGATATGATTTATTTATTTGTCCAACAAATGAATTATGTAATTTTAATTCATATTCAATGTTTCTATTATTTAAATCAAGGTAATATTTTGATGTTGTAACAATGTATTTTTGGCTTCTGTAAAATATTAAGTGTATTACATTTCAGATAATTCTTTTTGTATTTTTTTCTATTTTACCGTTCAATATTTTTTTATATTTATTTAAGAAATGATGTGTTATTTGGGTTGTTTTAACTCCAATAAGCAACTGATTTTTTATAACACAAAGTAACATATATTTGAAAAAAAAACCCAGCAAAGTGAGGTTGTGGCACAGAGGTGATGTGCCATAATCGAATCAAGTATAATGATATCTGACAGTGATTAAAATCATTATCATAAAAAACGCTTCGATGCAAATCTTTAGATAGTGTTTAATTTTAAATAATTGGTGGATTATTCCAAAAGCTACATGATCTGCTATTTTCTTATTAATATCCTGAATAAAAAAGGGATTATTAAAAAAATATTATTTCTCATCAAAAAATTGAAAAAAACTTTTTTCAAAAGTTATAGCATTTTAAAGTAAAAAATGTAAAATATAAAATCGAGAAATTTCACACAAAAATAGCATACGGTAGCCATTTTCACTTCGAAGACTAGTCCAGAGGTCAAATTTTTTTTTTCCATGATAAAGTACATTACATTATCTTTAATTTAAGATATATATAAAAGTGTCAGACCTTCCGGAACATTTTTTCAGGTTAAGTGTCATATTTACAAAAAATATATACCAAATGATAGATAAAAACATCAAGCATCTATAAAAAAAAAATTATATTGATATGTTCATTTTTGAAAAAGTTACGGCAGTTTTTAGTAAAAAAAATTGAAAAAATTTCGAAAATTAGCGATTTTTAAATTTGTAATTTTTTTGGAGGTTTTCCCCATTTACGGAGAACGAGGGAAATTTTTTCAATTTTTGAGGGTAATGTCTCCGACTAGATACGATTTGTGATCTTTTGACGTATCATTGAAAGAAATCGGTTCGATGAGTGCTAAGCAAAAGTGGTAACAGACACAAAAAAAAATAAAATAAAAAAAAAAACACATTTTAGTAAAACCAATACTTTCTCAGCTTCGCATCGAAGTTAAAATTAGTAAATTTATGCATAATATTTGTAATTATCATTATGAATTGTTATAATACATTGACCTCTCATTACAATTCTTATCTAAGCAATGAACTATGATAACTATTGTCAAGTAAAAATTGTCATACTGTCACATAATCAATATTATCTGTTAAGCAATAAACTAAATTAATTTAAAACTTTCATGTAAATAATAAAATACACATAAATGTTTATATGGATTGTCACTAATATGACAATTTTGTAATGAAATAATTAATCATTGTCCAGAATAGTATATTAGTTTTTAAGATAACATGTATTAAATAATTTAATAATGAGATAACAATAGCGTTTCTGACACTTCTTGCATATGAATAAAGTTATAAAAATTAACAAAACAGCAATATAAAAGGGGACAAAAAAGAACTAAAAATGAGCAGTATATTCTCGGCATGCTCTCATTGTCTCGTCAGTATTGTGATGGTGTCACGTTTTCATAATCGTGAGAATTATTTTAATAAAATACAGACAGCACATCCGCTGCCTGAGACTGGTGAATTAACAAATAATATTTATTGCCAAATCGGCAATAGGTGTAATTATTATAAAAACCCAATAGACCTGACCATCGTGGTCAGTCGACTCCAGTGCCTTGTGTCATTCATCAGTCTCAGTACTCGGTTGTCGCTGTCCGGCTTACTGTTTAAAGTAAAGTCTTTGTTTATTCCTTTTCTAACCTATATACTCTTTTCCTCGACATTTCAGAGTACTTGTGTCTTGCACTTCGTCTGCACCTCATACCTAGGTGTTACTCTCATTCTCCCTTCCTATAACAACAGCCTTTTGACACCCACAGCTAACCCGGAGTGTCAGCCGAGCACGGTGACTGCTGTACGACAACACGCACGTGAATACCTAGACAGCAGGCACCACCTCCTCATATTCATCTTCGTACACACAGTTACACATTTACACTTTCACACATTCCACTTTTATCATTTTTCTTTACTGTGTTACGACAGTATACTCCCTTGGCTCATTCTTCATCGATCCAGGCGTGCTCCCAGTATTGACGCAGCTCATTAATCTCAATCGTTTAATTCATGTGTAAAAATTGAACAGACACGTTCAGATTTATTTAAAGTAAACGAGACGACTTAATTCATTCTCTAGACATCCTCCGGAAACATCAAGGTAGATACTAATTAATTAAATTAATAAGGTTTAAAAATATTACATTTTTTTAAAGTATATGGTTAACATAGGAATAAAGAAAGATTGAGTGATCACTAAAAAAATCACTGTGTCTTTCTATTACCTTTTCACTATTCTATTAAACCCTCGAACTCTTACCCGAGAAACTTTTATTATTAAAATAAATAGTAACTCCTTTTTCCACTAATATATAGGGGAAAAAATAATTTTATTATATTTATTTTATTTTTGAGTTACTATAAAAAAAAATATCAATTAAAAAAAAAATTCTTTAGATCCCCTTTAACTAAGTTTTATTATATTAAAGGATGATAATCATTGTTCATTGTATAAGGTTAGTAAGTTTTTAAATATATTTTAAAATGTCATCAATATATTTACAGGCTATCTATTTCAATTGAAAATTTTCTTAAATAACTTACAGATAAATCCTGTTTCCATAGAAATACTAATTTCTTATTATGCGATTAAAAATGTCAAGAAATTTGTTTATTTTTTAAATTGATGAACCAAGCATTCTACTGAAAATATAAAATTGAGTAAACCCAATGTAATATAATAAGATATAACAGAATAGTAGTTGAATTATTAAGTAGTGAATTATCCAATGAAAATATAGAGCTTATGGTACAGTGAAATGATCATAATACTCATCTTATTAGTTCCATATACATGCAGATTTTTTATGGATTTATCTTAAAAATAAGTATTTAAAATTAATAGATGCAATGCGCAACAGGAAAATGAACACAAAATTAGAGCATATTTACTATAATTAAAATTATTTTAGTGAATAATTAGAAAACAAAATTAGAAATGTGTACATTGTTTAAATATTAGTCATCAAAAAAAAAATCTATCTGTGAAAAAGAGTACAAAATGTTGTTTACAGAACAATAAGATTCTATTGGTAAAACTTTTTAGGTTTTAATATTATTGATTTTAAAAGAAAGAAATTTAAAAAAAAATTAAATAAATATTGCATGCTTAATAACTTTGAAAGTATTTAAATCAACATTCTAAGTACTAAATTAATTACGTATAAAAGTAGGGGTTAATCTAGTAACATATGTCCGGTGGAAGGACTAGAGTATGTGGTATTTTTCCTAACACGAAAACCTATGATATTATGTTTGTTAAAAAAATGTTAAACCACAGAAATTTAAAAACCCATAAAAAATGTAGTATGACAATAATTCAATAGTTATTATAAATAATAATTCTCAAATTGATTAATTTCTACAAAAAATTATTAAGAGTTAAAAATTAAAAAGTCAATAATATCTGACATAGAACCTTTAAATGTTCATGCTGCAAAATGATAACAACGCGTTAAAATCATTTTAATGAATAAGAACGTACAATTGGTTGTAATTGACTAAAATATTTAATTTGATAACACACATGTTTTTCAATAACAATCTACATTCACTTGTAAACGTGAATAAAATGCAATTGTAAATAATATTTTTATTGATATTTAATAATTCCATTGATAAGGTACAATATCAATTTAACAATATTTATTCACCGTTTCATGCTCGGGCATTAAAATAAACCAAGCAACAATAATCAGGCAATACATGATTATTGTGTCTACGGAATTACACATTGATTAGTTCTTACATTGGCAAAATGTACTTCCAAACTCAAAATTGATGCTTTAAACAACAAAATCTTAAAAATGACTTGTCCTATTTTAAAATTTTAAAAGTATATTTGTTTTAAGTAAAATTACCTAACCGAGAATTAATAAAAAAGTAATTGTTACCATTTAAATTTCTTAAGTTAGGTAGATTTCTACCTTTTTGCATTAGGATTGAACTTTAATTTTAATCGTAAAAGATGCATTTAATTATTCAATTAGCCTCTAAAAAAAAAAATCAAAAAATCGGTGTTTCCGAACTTATTGAACACTCTCTATATTACTGTAATTTGTGTGAAATAATTTTTCACTGTTTAATATTGAAATTTTTTGTACATAAAAGGATTTTTTGAAATATTGTATAACCAATTTTACTTTATTTATATATTCTCAATTACTATCATGGTAGTTTCCATAAAAAGTAATGTATTGTGCCATTAGTACAAATAAAAATATTATAAAAATGTTCTTTAACAATACTAAATATACATAACTTAAATATATTACTTTATAAAGTTTATTATAAAATTATTACATTATGAATATCTACTAGTATCTTTAACGTAAAATATTGGTACTTTATTTGATTTTGAATGCTAGAAACAATGAGAACTAAAAATATTTTAAAGAAATATTCAAAATAATTGGTAACATAACAATGAATTAGAACTTCGTTAATGATGATTACAATCATTACGTAATGATATCGATTGTGTAATTAGAACTGAATAGACTGTAGGGTTGGTCTGCATTTTATAATATTTTGCATTCCCGAAAGTCATCATTGTCTCATATTTACAATGTTATTGTTTATTAATAAGTACGCATAAAATGTATAAATTATTACAGATAAATAGTAAACAAATTATTTTGACATTTTATACAACATTAATATAATATCTTACACTTAAGATTAGTATTTATGGTCAGTACTGTCTCAAGATAACATCCAATACTACGTCAGTACCGGCTAGCCAGCTATCAAATGCCAGTACTGCCCCTTGGTTAATACTGGCGTTGTACAAAAATTTCTGCTTGGGTAGTCATTTACAACTAGTTCTCTTTCTTCCACCTAGGTATAAATATGAAAATAACTTCCGAACTACTAACCCAAAAATTGAAGTCGATAGACCATTTAAGAAAATAAAATCCAGATCCTAATAAAATATAAGAGATGGATCTAAAAATTATTTTTTAACTGATAAGTGGAAATACATATGTAATTAACAAAAACCGAAAAAAAATTACTCATAGGCTGTTAAAAAATGAGAGGTATACTAATATTCAGTGACGTATTTAGAGAGGGCACAGAGGCACATGCCACGATTATCTGAGTTATTTAAATATTTTATCAAGCAATGTATAATATCGTTAGAAAAAGTTATTTTTTGGTTATCGATAATAGCATGGGTTTATGAAATGTAAGTCGATATAATTGTCTCGTGGAGCAAAACTTGACACCCGCTCAGTTGTCCCGTTAATGTTATTACCTACGTTTGAAGTGTTTATTACGTAAAGATACACATTGTATAAAAATAAATATTTTTTTAATAAAAATAGGTTCAAAACAAATAACCGTTTTTTTTCAAAAAAATCTAAAATATGTGTTAACAAAAGTTATGAGTAAAAAAAAAAGTCGTTTTAAAGTACCTTATTCATGAACATTTTTTGTGCCCCCCCCCCTATTATAAACTTCAAAATACGCCACTACTAATATTTATTTTATTTAAAATAATGTTGATTTATTATGAGAATATTTATGTAAAAATTAAGAAAAATATAACTTATATGGCTAAAAATATTTTGAATCGTTCAAAAAATATGTACAATTAATTAAAGTAATGTGTATATATAAAAAAAAAGTAAGTCATAGGAACAGAATATTTACTTATAATGACGTAAATTCCATGTATGTGAATATTGACTAAAAACTCTCTTATTTGGGAAAAATGGCCTTTTTATAGTTCGCAAAACTGGTTTAGTGATCTCTGGCAAAATTCATAAAATATTTTTTGTTGTAATTCATTGGTCAATATGATAGAATCTTTTATGTGAGCGTTTTATGGAATACGTAAGTGGGTAGTTTATATTTGTGTAAGGGTATAAATTTTTTATTTATCTCATCTACGGGAAAACACTTATAATTGATGATATATTTTTATTAAGTATGTGTATTATTTAGAACATGTATCATAATGTAATACTACAATAAGCAAACATTTTTGTACTCAAATTTTGCTAACTAATATCTAATATCTGATCATCCTCCAAATATATCGTTCAAGGTCAGATTAAATAGTTTAATTTACTTATTTATATTTTAATTACAAATATATATTTAAAATATTAGTTACAGATAAAAAATTTATATTAAAAATATTATTATTAAAAAAATTTAATTTTTATATTATATAGTATTATTAATTCTAATATGTTTATTATTGTTAGCTAATATTTCAATGCTTTCATATCTAAATCTTTTGACATTTTTATAACTAGGTAGAAGGAAAATTACGGCCGGGAAATGAGTAGTGATAAAATTACTATAAAATATTAATAGCTTCCGAAATACCCGACCAAAAATTATTATCCGCCGATCATTTTCTATATTAAGTCATGTTCTAATAAATACACTAATTTATTAGTGTATGTTGTCATTTGAAGAATTAAAGTTGATATCCATATAAAGTATTGGATGAATTAGAAGTATTCTATTATTTATAAATTTAAAAAAAATTAAAAAACTTCTTAATATTTTAGCTTTGATGCGAAGCTGAGAAGGTATTTATATTACTATGATGTGTTTTTTGTGTTTGTTACCACTTTTTCTCATTTTCACTGAAACGATTTCTTTCAACGATACGTCAAAATATCACAAATCGTATCTAGTCGAAGAAACTACCCTAAAAAATTGAAACAATTTCCCTCTTTCCCTGTAAATGGGAGAAATCTCCAAAAAAAATTACAATTATTTTTACTTAAAACTTACATAACTTTTTCAAAAATGACCGAATTAAAATAATTTTTTTTTATAAATGCACGATGTCTTTCCCTATCATTTGATATATTTTTTTTATAAATTTGACCTTTTACCTGCCTAAAAGGGATTCAAAATGACAACTTTTTCATAAAAAATTAACTTTTGAAAGTGTTTTATGATGAAAACGGACATCAAATTTAATAAAAAAAAATACGATTTTTGTAAAAAAATTCATTTTTACATTTTTAATAATTAAAAATTATAAAAATTATACAATTATTGTATAATGCTATAGCTTTTTGATAACTGTATGGATGAATACAATTTTTTTATGATAAATGCTATTTATATACCTCTTTCATTTGACATACTTTTTTTTTAAATAAACCATTTCCCTTGAAATATTTATATATTACACTTATAAATCATAAAACTTGTAATCAGGATATAAATAAGGAAATAGGAGATCATATAGCTTTTGGAATAATCCATCAATCTTTTAAAATTAAACATTATCTACAGCTTTGCATCAAAGCGTTTTTTATGATAGTGATTTTAATCACTGTCAGATATCATTGTACTTAATCCATATGCCACGTCCTCACAGTATCGCGACCCTACTGTACTGGTTTTTTTTATTATTATTTGTTATTAATGAAAAAAAAATTATAATACAAATTTGTAATCATTTTTTTTTTTTGACAACTATTTTTTTTCTTCTTTTACAAAGAAGTTTGATGGGTAGGTAACGATTTTAGGATTTATACAGTTACAATTATTAGATATGTAGCGCACATGTCGTACTGGTGTATATTCATAATTCAATTTCTACCAGCTATACATTCCTATTTTTTTGATTAATTAAGTGGTTTATGATAAATTTATCACTTTGTATACTACTACACTGAATGATACAGAAAATATATTTTCTTATAGTAGAATAGTATTCTTAACATTAGAGCATAATGGATGAATTTGAATAAAACTTTATTTTCCACATTTATTAATTATCAAAGTATTTAAGAAAATAAAACCTTTGTTGTTTAATGGATTTTAAAATTCAAATTTTCATTACATTATTTATATTGCATAAGATTTATATTATCTATTAAAAAGTTAATAAAAACATAAATTTATATTTTATTGAAGAAGTAATCCATTAATTTTAAAGGTTCACTATCCAAATATTGAAAAAATCGGATCTTTTAAATTTCTATTTCAAATTTATCTAACTTTAGACAAATAGTGTACATTTTACCATGATAAGCATACATTTTTGAACATAGTATAGAAAATATCGAGGACTTTGATCTTCACGTTTCTCTAATGTCTCTAGGTAATCTGAAATCTTAATGTTTTTTATCGTATTAAAATTTATAGACAATCATATGTATTACAGTATAATAAGGTTATGATAACAATCCCCTACTATTATTTTAACCCATACATTACTTTTGATTAAATATATTGTTTGTTATATGATGAATATAATATAAAACAATAATTCTTATACCGTAAATTATTATAATGTATTAAACAATCAGCTTACAAAGTTATAATTCAAAATTTGAATAATTTTATTTTTATTTTCGTCAAATAGCTCACTATATTATGTTGAGGTTTTATCAAAAGTGTAATAGATTTATTTCTATTAGAAAAAAACACGTGAGAATTTAATTGATTAAATATACTTTTTGATACATAAAATACTTTGTTTTTTTAATAGGCTGGAAAAGTAATAGCTATACGTAGAGAAGATCAATCAGTATGGGAACGGCGAGCACCATTTGCTCCAAGCAATGTGGCTCAGTTAACAAGAAATGGAGTCAAAGTTATTGTTCAGCCAGCTAATAGAAGAGCTTATCCAGTTCAAGTATATACTTAGTTTAATATATTTTTAGTTGAAACTGAGTTTTATTTTTAAGTAACATTAGCATATTCCAAATAACACAATTCCCTTGAAAGTATTTAAATAATTCTAGATTTTATATCTTTCTTATAACATTACTTATAATTAATAATTAATTCTAAAAATGTACGCCCAATCCTTGATTCCAAAATATTAGGTCCAACAAACATTTAGAATTACAATACATCTATTCATCTGTGTATATATAGGCCTCGTAATTCTATGCACTAAAATAATTTAAACAATTTAGCATGTTTTCTTAAAAAATAAGGTTTATTACATATAAAACGCTGCGTTTTTAAAACACTAAATAATTTAAACTTAATAATACTTTTTTTTTGGTTGAATATAGATAAATTTTATTAATTGATTTTATGTAATGACATATTTTTATTTTTGCTTACAAATTTTAGTATGAAATTTACTTAAATTTCATTCATTAAAATAGTCTTTTTATTAGTTATAGTCTTTTATTATTTGCTTTATTTTTTATTTTTTTATTTTCATTTCTTGACCACACTTTACATCTAACCTAGGTACACAAAAGTTTTAGCCAAAATTATTTATTCAATAAAAATAGATTTTTATGTAAATTTCAGTTATTTTATTTTTATAATTAGGCCTATGTTAACGCCGGAGCAGTGATACAAGAAGATATATCAGAAGCTTCTGTCATTTTCGGCGTAAAACAAGTACCTATAGATTTATTATTACCAAACAAAACATATTGTATGTTTTCACATACAATTAAAGCTCAAGAAGCAAACATGCCTTTATTAGACTCAATATTAGAAAAAGTAAGTAATGACGATAATATCAAAAATAATAAAAATGAAAAGTACTCAATTATGGTTTACCTTCCAAACTAGAGTGAAATTTATTTTTTTTATATTTAAAATGTATAGTTAATAATTTTAAAAAAGTTATTAAATTATGATTACTCTAACCTTACTATGTTAATTATAATTTATTCATAAAAATAATAAAAACTAGATTATTAAATATCAATTTCAAATTATCGACCATATTTTATAATATTATTAATTATACTAATAGTAATCTATTATGTATCTTCCCATTTGAAAAATAAAAGTTATCAACAAGTTATAACAAGCATAAGAAATGAACATAAAACAACTTCATGACTAATAAATTAAGAAGTATAAGTAACAAAATGAAATAAATATAAACCCAGCACATTGGGACGTGGCATAGTTAGAACAAGTATAGATGATATCTGATACTGATTAAAATCACTATCATAAAAAACGCTTTTTAATTTTAAGTACGTTAAACTTTTAAAAATTGTAATTTTTGGGAGATTTCTTCCATTTACAGGAAATAAAGGATATTTCTTTGATTTTTAAGGGCAATTTTTTCAATTACATACGATTTGTGATATTTTAACATAATGTTAAAAAAATCGGTAAAGCGAGAGTACAGAAAAAGTGGAGACAGACATAAAAATAAATATCACTATCATAAATAACGTTTCGATACGAATCTGTAGATAGTGTTTAATTTTAAAAATTGGTGGATTATTCCAAAAGCAACATGATCTTCTATTTCCTTATTTATGTCCTGATTACAAGTTTTATTATTCATATGTGTAATATATGAATAAATATTTATTATAAGAATCAAATATAATATGAAATTGATATCTAATAATTTAATATTGTAATTGTGTACAAAAATTATATTTTTTTATTATGTTTGATGTCCATTTTCACCATGAAAACAATATAATGTCCGAAATTTTTTTTTCATATTAAAAATTATTTCATAAGCTTTAAGATATATATAAAAGTGTCAGTATTTCTGGAACACTTCTAAAAATTAAATTGAATAAATACTACTTTCAAAAATTGAAAGTTTTTCCTTTGTCTCTCATAAATGATTCAAATCCCCTAAAAAATTGCGATTTTTTAAATCGGTAAATTTTTTTTCTAAAAATAACTTATTGAATAATGAATGAACCAAAATACATTTTTAGCTTCGATGCGAAGCTGATAAGGTATTGGTTTTACTAATATGTGTTTTTTTTTTTTTTTTGCTGTTACCACTTTTTCTCAGCTCTCACCGAACCGATTTCTTTCAACGATACGTCAAAAGATCACAAATCGTATCTAGTCAAAGACATCACCCTCAAAAATAAAAAATTACAAATATAAAAATCGCTAATTTTTTCAATTTTTTTTACTTAATACTGCCATAACTTTTTCAAAAATGACCAAATCATTATTGTTTTATTTTTATAAACACATGATGTCTTCACCTATCATTTTTTATATTTTTTTTTTTTTATATATCTCTTTCATCTGACACATTTTTTTGTAAATCGGATTCGCTTTATATCGCTTTATATAAAGGAGGTCAAAACTTTAAACATGCGTATTGAAACTAGGACATTTTCATTTTAAGTTTTAAAACTCTTCCAGAAATACTAACACTTTTATATATATCTTAAATTAAAGCTCTTGTAATATACTTTAATTTGAAAAAAATTGTCCTCTGAATTTGTCTTCATGGTGAAAACGACTACCGTATTCAAAAATATGCTATTTTGTGTGAAAATCCTGGGTTTTGTATTTTATTTTAAAATATCTGACAAGAGTAGTACACTGATTTAATGAATATTATATAAATCAAATTTATATAGAATTGAAAGTTAAACTTATTTAAAATCTTTTGCATATTTTAAATTGAGAAAAATAACCTTGAAATTCGAACTAATTTAAATTGCCATTATTTTCGGTTGACGAAAGCGACGTATGGATGCTGAGTCAGTAACACATTGTATTACGCGCTTAGGTAACAAGGTTCCAACCCGAGAATGGCAAGGAATTTTTTGCATTTTTTTTTTTAATTCTTTTTAAGTTAGAATAAATGTTCAACTCCTTTGACTTTTATATCATTTAGATTCAATAACTTAAATAAAGATCAATGACCCATCACTGTAGTCACCCCTTGCGAGAAGAAATTTTTTTATTCTTATTAAAATTATTTTACTATAATTTAGGTTTTAGCTTCGATGCAAACTGAGAAGGTATTTTTTTATGGCTATCATTTATTTTCTCTGCTATAACTTGACCTACATTTTTCAGCGATACGTCAAATTATTACAATTAGTCGAAGAAAAACTCAAAAATTGAATAAAAAATTCTAATTGATCAATTAAACAATTACTTATCCCATGTTCTCCATAGAGACAATTAAAATCATTCATTTCTAATGTTTTCAAAATATTTATTGACAAATCAAGTTTGATATGATAGGTTTCAACTACAAAATTAAATTATTTTACATTGTAATTTCATAATACTCTATTTGTGTATGCTACTACTAGATTATGATATTCCACATTTTTTGGTAACATGTTGTTATATAAATTATTTTAAAAATAAATGGTTGTTAGTTTCTCCTAAATTAATAATGGATTTTTACAATTATAATCAAATTTTATAATACCCTCAATTCAGTAAATTTTTTAACAACTTTGTTTTGATTAATTCTTTTAGTTAAAGTAAATCATTAAAACTAATTAACTTCTGAATATTTCAATTGAATCTTTTTTAACATCAAAAGTTACTAGGAAATGATTACTATTATTTCTATTTAAGTTATCTATTACGATAAAAGTGCAAAATAAATATTGAGCTTTTCTGATAAATTTACTATAAATACTAATTATAAAATTTCATGACTGCAACTTCTTGACTGAATTTTAACGATATTATTATTTTTTTTTAATTCTCATAAAATTTTCTATTTAATGATCTCAATTTCAAACTTGCAAATTGAGTTAAAAGTTTAATGTTGACGTCGCGCAAGCATTTGACACGGGCTGGCACACCGGCTTACTATATAAATTAAAAAAAATATTTCCTGCACCATACTTTCTACTACACAAATCATACCTTGAAAACAGGTATTTTAGAGTCAAACTTAATTCTACACTATCCGATTATCATAATATTCAAGCCAGAGTCCCCTAAGGTAACGACATTGCTCCTTTCTTATACATCATCTACACAGCTGACATTCCAAATACCGCAAACACACTCATCGGAACATACGCAGATGATACTGCAATACTAGCTGCCGATCAAGATCCGCATAACTGTAGCAAATTTTTACAATCTCACCTCAACATATTATCCAAGTGGTGTGACACCTGGAAAATAAAAATCAACGAACTAAAATCTACCCACATCACCTTCACCCTTCGTCAAAATGACTGTCCTAACATAATTCTCAACAACACTATTATTCCACAAGCAAGGGAAGCGAAATACCTGGGCTTGCTATTCGACAGAACGCTCACATAGGGTCCTCATCTTAAAAGTAAACGGAAACAGCTAAATACTCGTCTTCATCTAATAAGACCGCTCATCCAACACAACCAGCACATATCCTATCGTCTACTTCTTTACAAATCCCTCCTCCAACCATATTGGTCATACGGTATCGCGCTCTGGGGTGTTGCAAAGCCGTCTAACATAAGGACAATACAGGCGTTCCAGTCTATTTGTCTCCGTATGATAACCAAAGCACCATGATATGTCACCAACAACTCCCTCCACGAAGACCTCAAAATAGCTACAGTTAAAANCCGAAGACCTCAAAATAGCAATAGTTAAAAAAACTGCACACATCTACTACAAAAGACTACATTCCAAAATGCAATCCCATCCAAACCGTCTCGTTACTCAGCTACACTCAACAATTCTTCCGGGCAATCCAAACAGGCGCCTCAAACGCAACTGGTCAAGAGACCTTCTCAATATTATTTAACCCACTTAAAATTAATAATACACAGGTGGCTCTAATGTGAGCTTCCTCCTCGCCGCCTATCATTGTCTATTTTATTCCTATTCATATATTTACTTATTGTACATATAGCTGTATAGATTGTAAATTTTTTAGTAAACGTTTTAAAAAAAAAAAAAAAAAAAGTTTAATGTTATAAAACATTATTTAAAAACACCAAATATTAATAATGTTTAGTGATATGAAAAAAAAATTTTAAATGTCTTAGTTTTTATGATTATTTTTTCCGATAAATAAATAATTCATCAATAAATAAAAACATTAATAATTATTGTTTTTAAGAACATCCGGTTAATAGATTATGAGAAATTAATGGATTCATCTGGAAATAGAGTTGTGGCTTTCGGCAAATATGCCGGCATCGCTGGTATAATTAATATCTTACATGGTCTTGGATTAAGACTATTAGCTTTAGGGCATCACACTCCGTTAATGGTAAGTTTTAATATATACATAGATATTTTTTTTATAAATAGATTTCAATACACAGTAATATTAATGTATATTATCATGTATTATTTAAAATTAAAAAAAAAATCAAATTAATTTTAAAAAAATATTAGCTACAAATTTTCAGTTCTTACTATATTTTTTATTACTGTAATTTTTTTTTTATGATCGGTTTGTTGAATTAGTACAATAAGTCATATAACCTGATGGTATATGAGAATCAATTCTGAGACGTTGGGGTACTAGGACTGACGCTATTACAATGACGTCAACTTACCCTAATGTATTAAATCATAATATTTATTTTATTAAATGCATTTATTTAAAATATTTGTTTAAATGTTATAATTTTAACTTAGCATATAGGACCAGCACATAATTACAGAAACTCTATGATGGCTAGACAAGCATTAAGAGATGCTGGTTATGAAATCGCTCTAGGCATGATGCCAAAATCTATTGGACCAATTACATTTGTTTTTACAGGGTAAGCATGCATTTTATTTGAATATATATTTTCACTATGAAATAAACAAAAAGTAAAAGGTATCGAGGCGGCCTGATGGTTAAAGTGGTGTAGCGTTTTAGGAGGGATCGATAAACGGTAATCGATAATAATAGAACTTAAGTGAAAGGATCTCAAGTATGTATGATTACAAAATCACGTCTGATATAAGTGAATATAGGATAAAAGGCAACTTAGCTTCAACACAAAAATGTACAAATGAATTTTTATTATTTGTGAATATCGTTATTTCTTCATGCAATTATTTTAGCCAGATTAATTCAGACGACCAAACTCAATTTTATTTTAAATTAATAGTAATAGTTTTTAGTAATAAATTGTGTATTACTAAAAATCCTCCGGTAAAGACATTATTATAGATTTATAATATAAATTAATGTTTTTACTTATATTTAATTATCCTAATAAGATAAACATTCTGTTACGATGAATCATGTAGTTGATGTCACAATTCTTGATATGTACGATGTATATATGTGCGTCCGTGTACGTACTTGTAACTACGCGATTTTTATTATTATAACTTCAATAAATATCAAGAATCCCATCACTGTTGTCTCCCCTCATGAGAAGAAATTTCTTATTCATGTTAATATTATTTTACTATGTGGTTTTTTTTGTGGCTACAATTTATTTATCCAACCCTCACTTGACCTACTTTTTTCAACGATACGTCAAATGACTACAATTCGTATTTAGTTGAAGATATTACCCTCAAAAATTCCCTTAATCAAATAAAAAGTACCTTTAACAGCTTTAGCCATACAAAAAATTAAAATTATTCATTTCTAATATTTTTAATGTATTTATTGTCGAATTAAATTTGATATGATAAAAGTAGTCAACTGCAAAAGTAAATTATTTTATTTTGTAATTTATAAATTTTTTAACTTTATTTGTGTATGTTACTAATAGTCTAAAACATTCCAAATTTTTGGAATATTATAGAATGTTAATATTCTAAATTTTTTGGTAACATGTTCCTATATAAATCACAAATCTAAAAAAACTCAGCCATAGGAGCCATACTATCCCAAGGGAAAATTGGGTCTGATTTACCAATATAACAAGAGATAAAAGAACTACAGCACAACAGGGAAAGAACTCTTAGCCATAGTATGGGCTCCCACTCCTCACCTCATCATTTTATTTTAAATTGATAATTACTCCTGAAATACTAATTCAAAATTTACTATCGACCATATTTTATAATATTATTAATTATACTAATAGTAATCTATTATGTATCTTCCCATTTGAAAAATAAAAGTTATCAACAAGTTATAACAAGCATAAGAAATGAACATAAAACAACTTCATGACTAATAAATTAAGAAGTATAAGTAACAAAATGAAATAAATATAAACCCAGCACATTGGGACGTGGCATAGTTAGAACAAGTATAGATGATATCTGATACTGATTAAAATCACTATCATAAAAAACGCTTTTTAATTTTAAGTACGTTAAACTTTTAAAAATTGTAATTTTTGGGAGATTTCTTCCATTTACAGGAAATAAAGGATATTTCTTTGATTTTTAAGGGCAATTTTTTCAATTACATACGATTTGTGATATTTTAACATAATGTTAAAAAAATCGGTAAAGCGAGAGTACAGAAAAAGTGGAGACAGACATAAAAATAAATATCACTATCATAAATAACGTTTCGATACGAATCTGTAGATAGTGTTTAATTTTAAAAATTGGTGGATTATTCCAAAAGCAACATGATCTTCTATTTCCTTATTTATGTCCTGATTACAAGTTTTATTATTCATATGTGTAATATATGAATAAATATTTATTATAAGAATCAAATATAATATGAAATTGATATCTAATAATTTAATATTGTAATTGTGTACAAAAATTATATTTTTTTATTATGTAAACGATAACCTTCCCGATTAATATGCTTCTTAGTAAGCATAAGGCGTCTTTGTTATTAGCTTCGATGCGAAGCTGAGAAGGTATTGGTTTTACTATGATGTGTTTTTTTTTTTTGTGTCTGTTACCACTTTTTCTCAGATCTCACCGAACGGATTTCTTTCAACGATACGTCAAAAGATCACAAATCGTATTTAATCGAAGACATTATCCTCAAAAATTGAAAAAAATTCCCTCTTTCCCCGTAAATGGGGGAAACCTTCAAAAAAATTACAAATTTTAAAAATCACTAATTTTCGAAATTTTTTCAATTTTTTTTACTTAAAATTGCTGTAACTTTTTTAAAAATAACCAAATCAATATAATTTTTTTTTTATATAGATGCATGATATCATTACCTTTCATTTGGTATATTTTTTTTTTAATGTGACTCTTTACCTGCCCACAGGGGGGGATTTAAAATGACAACTTTTTCACAAAAAATTAATTTTTTCAACTTAATTTTTAAAAGTTTTCCGAAAATGCCTACACTTTTAGGTATACTTTAAATTAAAGCTAATGTAGTATACTTTATTATGTAAATGTTGTATGTTTAACATTTTTAATTTTAGAATGATATAACTTTTTGAAAAATGTATTGATCAATACAATTTTTTTATGATAAATACTATTTATATACCTCTTTCATTCGACATACTTTTTTTTTAAGTAAAACCATTTCTCTTTATACATTTATATATTTATTCATATATTACACTTATAAATCATAAAACTTGTAATCAAAATATAAATAAGGAAATAGGAGATCTATAATAAAAGATGTATCTTTTGGAATAATCCATCAATTTTTTAAAATTAAACACTATCTATAGATTTGCATCGAAGAATATTTTATGATTTATGATAGTGATTTTAAGTACTGTCAGATATCATCTATACTTGTTTTAACTTTGCCATGTCTATACTGTTTGGTGACTCCACTGTACTACCATTTTTTTTTTAAACTTATAGTATTTATCATAAGCTTTCATTTGACATATATTTATGATAGTTATGACAATTCTTCGAAATAAAAGTCAAAATTCACCGATTTCAGAAATCGTAATTTTTTGGGGGATTTTAACTATTTACGGGGAATGAGGGCAAAATTTTAAACTTTTGGTGGTAATGTCTTTAACTAGATATGATTTGTGATCTTTCGACGTATTGTTAAGAAAAAGTAGTGAGTCACAAAAAAAAAAAAATAATAAACCCACATGGTAAAATTAATATTTTTGCCGCTTCATATCTAAGTTAAAAAAATTATCATACATGAATATTGAAATCACACGGTGAGATGGAGGGATGTTATTGAATGTAATACGAGAACGGCAGATGTGTGTATAGATGATGTGGGAGATCATGTCAAATGAAAATTTAGGATAAGAGTTGCTAACCTCAAATATTTGAGATAAAGGTGAGGAAAAAGATGAAGAAATTAAAATCGCCCCGTGTGATTCAACTTCTACAGAAACAATTAAAGTACAACTTAATAATATATACAGGGTGTACAATTTTTTTATGAGAAATAATATTTATACTCTATTTCATTCGACATACTTTATCTTAATCAGAATTTAAATAAGGAAATAACAAATCATGTAGCTTTTGGAATAATCCACCAATTTTTTAAAATTAAACACTATCTAAAAATTTGCATCGAAGCGTTTTTTAAGATAGTGATTTTCCATAAATACTGAATCTTATACAGGATGATTTTTTTATCATAACCCACTCAATTACTTACAGAATAATAATAATTTAAAAAATTTTTTTTATTACTATCTTTAGTTACACATTATTCTTGATTTATTAACTATGTAATACTTTTTAAGATCATCCCTTATGCCTGGTAAGGGTATCAACTTTGTTTTTTTAAATGGTAACACATATTTTGAATTTAATAAAATGTTTGAGTTTTCAATTTAATAACAAATGTCATTTGAATTTTTAATATAACTTTATTCGTTTATTAGATATAAACATTTAAAGTTTCAATTTTTTGAGTTAATATATAGGTATAATACACAAGGGATTACAAATACAGGTAGCTAATTGATTTTTTATGATATTGCTATCACAGTCACGGATTGTTTATTATCAATTATGACTATCAATAGATATACATTCTGTATTGTCAGTTAGTGTATTTATAAACTCATAACAATGTGCCTTACTACCATTGATAATAACAATGCTTTGTACCTGCTAATATCGATGTCATAAAAAACCAATTAGCTACCTATAATTTTAATCCCTAGTGTATTATACATGTATATTAACTCAAAAAATTGAAACTTTAAATGTTTATATCTAATAAACGAATAAAGTTATATTAAAAATTCAAATGACATTTGTTATTGAATTGAAAACTCAAACATTTTATTAAATTCAAAATATGTGTTACCATTTAAAAAAACAAAGTTGACACCCTTACCAGGCATAAGGGATGATCTTAAAAAGTATTACATAGTTAATAAAATCAAGAATAATGTGTAACTAAAGATAGTAATAAAAAAATTTTATTAAATTATTATTATTCTGTAAGTAATTGAGTGGGTTATGATAAAAAAAATCACCCTGTATATATATATATATATATATATATATATGATTAATATACCTCATAATGGGGTACACTGATTTTCATGAATATTATATAATACTAATTGACATAAATCATAAAGTTAAAATTATTGCAATTATTTTTTTCTTTAAGTTGAAAAAATTAATTTTAACATTTGTATCAGCTTAAATTGCAAATTTTATTAAAAAATGAATGCCGATTCAATAAAAACTATTGCCAGTGGCAATCATTTTTTTGCAATTTTTTCTTTAATTCTTTTTGAGTTAGAAATTTGCTTTTGATTTAATCCACCAATTTCTTAAAATAAAACACTATCTACAGATTTGCATCGAAGCGTTTCTTATGATAGTGCTTTAACCACTGTCAGATATCATCTATATTTGTCCCAAATATGTCATACTCATACTGTTCCGTGTCCTTACTGTGCTACCGTTTTTTTAAAAATTATTTTAGGTTTTTTAATTAAATATAAATCATAAATTTCCATGCTTCCAGTAATAATTAATATACTTAATTATATGATAAATATGGTATTACCATTTATAATAATTGAGAATCTAGATAATAGACATGATCTCTCAATAATTATTTTATAATATACAAGAAATTAACTAAGAATTTTGAATAACTAAAAACTATATACCAATAGTTTTATTAATTATATTTCTAGAATTATTTTGAATAGAAGTAAAAAAAGTTCAAAAAATTGATAATTAATATGATTTTACACAAAATGTTTTTTAAAAGTTATATTATAATTTATACAATTCAGAAATTAGTTACTTTAAGATTGATTTTTTAAAAATATTAAATTTTTATTAGAAAGTGGAATAATTTTTATTTTTTTCTGCTAATTCATAACATTGGCTGTGACTCTTATCATAAAAATTAAAGCTATTGTACTATTAATATCATTCAAGTATGAATCGTTACATCTTCTCTTGAAAATATTTAAAAATAAAATTATATTTACATTTAATAATTCTTTTTTTTTATATATATATAAAAAGTCTATATTCCGATCTGACTTAACAAGCATTATTTTATTAGTTACAACAATGACCTATGTCTATATATTTTTTTAATCAATAAATTTTAAGGTCAGGTAATGTGTCTCAGGGAGCTCAAGAAATATTTCAAGAACTTCCTCACGAATACGTACCACCATCAATGCTTCAAAAAGTAGCTGAACATGGAGGTAATAAATTTAATAAATCATAATTTTTATCAATTATAAAAAATGAAACAATATACTAGGTAAAAATAGTTATATATAATTTTTTTTAAGCAAGTACCAAATTTTACGCTTGTGTTGTCAGACGTAGTGATCATTTAGAAAGAAATGAAGGAGGGGGGTACGATAGAAAAGAGTGTGAAGAGTATCCATCAAGATACAGATCAACATTTAATAAAAAGGTATAATACACTTTAAATATATAAAATACCAATGCTTAATATTTAAGTCTCATAATAGATCGCGCCATACGCTTCAGTAATTATTAATGGAATTTATTGGGCACCAGACAGTTCTAAACTATTAACTGTTCCCGACGCAAAATCTCTTCTAACTCCTTCCCAGCTACCATGGATTCCTGTTTCTGAAGGAGCGCCGGGATTGCCTCATAGACTGCTTGGTATTTGTGATATATCTGCAGATCCTGGTGGATCCATTGAGTTTATGAATGAATGTACAACCATCGATAACCCATTTTGTTTATATGATGCACATTTACACAAAGACACAAAAAGGTATTGTACGTTAATTAATAATAAAACTATGTTAAAATAATGTTTTTAACTACCAAGGTATATTGTGATCATACAATATACAGATTAATCGGTTTTTCATAGCCCCATCAATTATCTAAAAATAAAAATAATTTTATGTGATGAAGATCTTAAATTGTTCGAATAAAAGATAGAAATTTCCAATGATAAAAATAATCAGTACTTGTATTTTAAAATGCAAAAATTTTAATTAACTAGTCATTATCTTAATTAAACCATTTTCTATTTTATTATATAGTGTAATATGTATGTTGCATTGAAAAATGAAATTTATACCCTAATAAGGTATAGAATATAAACTGGAAAAGTACTTAATAATTGATAAATTTAAAAAAATTGATTAAAAATGCCCATTAGAGTGGGCCTCAAAAATTGAACGTCTTTTTAATTACGCTACCCCTTAATTTTTTTTCATGGTCAAAAAAATTATCTGTGCAAAATTTGAGACCGATCCGTTAAGGTTAACCCGTGCCCCAGGGTAAATTAAGTTGAGTTGAAAAGGCAAATTTCTAAAAAAAAATTCTGAAAGTTTAATTTTTTATGCCAAGTACGATAATTATACTAGATTTATTATTTTTTGGACAGTTAATTAATTATTAATTACAAACCTAACACAATTTATGGTATTGTATTACATTTTGTCTAAAAATCAAGCATTATTACTATATGAAACTTTAGTCGAATGGAACATAAATAAATCAGTAAAGGCTTTATCTTTCGATAAAATTGCCGTAAACAATGGTCATTTAGGAGATACTTGTGTTTTGTTAGAACGAATTTTTGAAAAAAAAATGCTTATTTACTTTGCCGTCACCATATATTTGAAACTATACTCAGAAGCATTTTCGATAGTAAAATTAGTTGTTATACTGGTAAAAACGTACCAATTTTCGAGCGATTTCAGCAGGTTTGGAATGATTTAAATAAAGAAAATTTTAAACTCTATATTTTTGAATGTAATATTAAAGAAATTATAGAACTTGAACTCTTTTGCACAACTGACCCTAAATACTTAAAACTTTCCACCTCTCCAATCATGTCCCCGCCTATTGTGACTGATCTCCTCATTTCACCTACCTCGTGTTCTCTTTTGTCAAACTCGTACTCTATATACTCTGCCTTACTTCTACTTATTCTTAAACCCTTTTCTTCAAGAGCTGATCTCCACACCTCTAGCTTTTAATTAATTTCCTCCCTATTTTCTCCTATTAACACTAGAGAAAGGCTAAAAGCAGAACCTTGGTACACTCCTAATCTTACCCTAAAACATTCTGTTACACCTTCTGTAATAAACAAAAATTCATGGTTGTTGAGAATATGAGTATTTTAAATAATAAAGGAGTTAAGGATGAAATGGTATCTTGGGGTTGAATTATGTTGAGTTATAAAATAATAAAATGTCCTTACCTCACTTATTATTATTCTTATTCTAGTTTATTACATAAATTTTTAGTAAGTAAAGCATGCAAATAAATATTCACTCTTACCTTAATTTCCTTTAATAGTTGACTGTGTTAATCTAATGTTGATTTCTCGCTTTAGTATTAAATAAAAATACAAACTTATATAAAATACAAACTATATTTATTTCTTGTAAGGATATTAGGAAATTATAAAAATTAATAAAAATTATTTCTGGTTAAAATATTAATAAATTATCTAAAACAATGTTCGCCATTTAAAATAATATAAGAAAAAAAAAAGTCATAGGGGCAAAATATTTACTTATACTGACGCAGATTTCATGTAAGAGAATATTGATCATCATCCCCATTTTTATAAAAAAAATAGGCTTTTTATATGTCGGATAAAGTAAGCTAGCGATCTCTATTGAAATTCCTGAGATGTTGGATAATTATTTGTGATTGGTTAATTATGATAAAAACCCAGACGTAGGCATAGTTAATGAATTGTAGGGCACTGGTTTTAAACATGTTTTGATAAATGGTTATTTTGATTATCCTAAAAGGGAAACATTCCTTAGATAATTTTTTGCTTTATTCACATATATGTGATATTTAGTACTTGCCCTAATAATTATACTACACTTCCACATTTTTAATCCTGGTACAAGTGTCATAATACATATCTTCTGTTATATTAATGTACTTTTAGGGATTTCTTTTTTCATTAATGCCTACTTTAAAACTTCTCTCGATACTCTATCATACGCTTTTTCCAAATCTATAAATACTATACACAGCTTTTTCTTCTCCCTATACTTTTCTATTAGCTATTAGCTATTTCACACAAAATAATGACTCCATTGTTGACTTACCAGACATAAAACCAAACTTGTTTATAGATATCGATGTCTCATTTCTTATTTTCTTTTCTATTACCTTTTCCCAAATTTTCATATTATGACTCATAAGCTTTATGCCTCTATAATTTCCACACTCCTTACTTACTGCACACTTGACTTCTTTTGCACATGCATTTATACTCTATCTAATCTTCTCTCCATTTGTTCTTCTGCTATACTTTGGATTGCATTTTTTTACTTTCTATAATTTTTTTAACGTCCTCATCCCACCACCAGGTTTCCTTGTTTCCTGGCGTTCTACTCCTACTCTCACCAACAATCTCCTTTGTATTATTCTTCACACAACTAGCAAATCTATTCCACACATCATTTATTTCTCCCTCAACATTCCAGTTTGTCGTCTTTTTTATCGTCTTTACAAACTCTTTTTTATTTTCCCCTTTCAATTTCCACCACCGGACTTTCTATTCTTCCCCGATGTTTCTTCTATTTTTGTTTATTCTCTTTCCGGTACACCACAACTCCATTACCATTAGTCTATGCTGTGTAGTTACACTCTCGCCTAGTATAACTTTACAATCTTTTACTCACTTTACGCTCTCTTTCTTTCACATAAAATAATAAATCTGTGATCTATTTTTCCTGCTCTTATAAGTAATATAAAGTTTTTCCTTCTTTCTAAAATAAGTATTAACCACAGCAAGATCATACGATACTGCGAAATCCAGGATTCTTTTTCCAGCCTCATTCTTCCTACTAAAACCATACCCTTCATGTACTCTTTCAAATCCTCTCCTCTCATAACCTATATATCCATTCATATCTTCACCTATCACCGCATCCTCATTGTCAGGTACCCCTCGCATAACCTCATCCATCTCTCACCAAAACACTTCTTTGTCTATTTCATCACATCCTACTTGTGGTACATAGGCACTTATTACATTCAGCACTTTTCCCTCAAATATCAATTTTACGACTATAATTTTGTCACTTCCTAGCTACTTTTACTACTTTACTTAACGGATCAGTCTCAAATTTTGCACAGATAATTTTTTTGACCATTAAAAAAAATTTAAGGGGTAGCGTAAAAAAAAAGACATTTGATTTTTGAGAGCCACCCTAATGCCCATCTTGTCTTTAAATAAATCTTCGTAAGTGTTCAAAATATCATTCAGATTATTATATTTTCCACATTATTGTAAATGGGTGAATAATTAATTTTTTCAAGTCGTTTCTACCTATCAAGTGTGACAAACCCTATTCTATCACATATATGCACATTTTAAATTCTTTTTCTAAATATTTCGCATTTACTACAGTTGTATCGTTATCTCCCGTAGATAAAAATACTGACATAGGTAACACAGAATCCATCGTACCTCTTAGCAATATTACTTCGATAAAAACTCCCCAACCTGTTACAATTAAAAATCTATTCAGCATTTCTCTCAATTCGACCACAAATATCAACAACAAATCTTACACTATGTAAACATCTTTATTAATATTTATAAATATATTATCTGGTAATAAACGGTAAATTGTAAACTACATCTTACTTACTCTTTAAATTGTAATACTTACGTATATTTTAATAATTATTTGAATATAAGTGTATAATAATTTTTTAAAGAAAGAAGCGTTACTTATTGATAAATATTATATAAATTTGTAGTAGGAATTGTTCACTACTCGCGAGTGCGATCACCGGTACACACATTATTTATTGTTACTCAATAAAAACTTATTCTATGTTTAACTATTTGAAGCTGTCTTTCATATTGAAACACAATAGTTATAACTATCGAAATACTACGAAATAAGACTAGCACGTCAAAAGAAATTAATCTATCATTATTTTGAATAATATAAATAGATAATGTTTTATCTAAAGTCAATATTATTTTAAACTAACTTAAAAATTATCTTTTTATTACATATTATATGATTAAGTTGATTGATTAATTTATCATTCGATTTTCCTTGAAATAGATACAAAATCATAATGCACTAGTTTTATTTACTAATATACGATATAGTTTTAGAGGTTCCGGTGTATTAGTATGTTCAATAGATAATATGCCAACGCAACTTCCAATGGAATCAACAGATTTATTTGGAAATTTAGTGCTTCCTTATGCAATGGATATACTTCAATCGGATGCTACAAAACCGTTAATTGACCATAATTTTTCTCCAACAGTTCACGGGGTAATTAAAAGTTAATATTTTTATACGCAAGTACTCGTTTTTTGCTAGTTAATAAAAATATAAAAAATTAGAGCTGAAAAAAAAATCTAATAGCATATTTGAAATCGGCACAAAAAAATAGTGTACAAAAGTAAATTTTGACTCTAATGAACATTCTTTGTAAGCCAAAATATTAATTCATAATTAACAAAAAAACATTTTCTGAAAAGTTTACACATAGAAAATAGATACGATTTATGATCTTTTGACATATTGTTCATCAAAATCGGTCCAATAAGAGCTGAGAAAAATTGGCAACAAACACAAAAAAAAAAAAAAAAACA
>NW_026099572.1:556530-558731 GCF_025091365.1 Daktulosphaira vitifoliae
ACCGATTTTGATGAACAATATGTCAAAAGATCACAAATCGTATCTAGTCGAAGACATTACCCTAAAAATTGAAAAAAAATTCCCTCGTTCCTCGTAAACGGGGGAAATCCCCCAAAAAATTACAAATTTAAAAATCGCTAATTTTCGATATTTTTTCAATTTTTTTTACTTAAAATTGCCATAACTTTTTTAAAAATGACCGAATCAATATAATTTTTTTTTTTATAGATACCTTAGATAATTACCTATCATTTTATATATTTTTGTGAACATTTGACCCTTTAACAGCCCAAAGGATGGGGTTTCAAAATGGTAACTTTTTTACAAAAAATTAACTTTTTCAACTTAACTTTTGAAAATGTTCCGGAAAGACTGACAATTTTATATATACCTTAAATTAAAGCTAATGTAATATACTTTAATTTGAAAAAAAAAAATTTGACCTCTGGACTTGTCTTCATGGTGAAAATGACTACCGTATGCAAAAATATGCTATTTTTGTGAAAAAATTCTTGATATTATATTTTACATTTTTTAACATTATGTTGCTATAACTTTTTAAAAAATGCATGAATCAACTTAATTTTTTAATAATAAATACTTTATATAAACCTCTTTCATTCGACGTCCTTTTTTTTTAAATCGGACATTTTCCCTTTATACAGGGGGGGTGCAAAGTTTTTAAAATGCGTATAGAAAGTAGAACTTTTTCAACTTAACTTTTGAAAATGTTCCGGAAAGACTGACACTTTTATATATATCTTAAATTAAAGCTTATGTAATATAATTTAATTTGAAAAAAAAAAAAATTGACCTCTGGACTTGTCTTCATGGTGAAAATGACTACCGTATTCAAAAATTTGCTATTTTTTTGTGTTAAAATTCTGGGTTTTGTATTTTATTTTATTTTAAAATACCTGACTAGGGGAGTACAGATTTTCATAAATATTATATAAATTAAAATTAATATAGCATAGAAAGTTAAACTTATTTAAATTTGTTTGCTTCTTTTAAGTCGAGAAAAATATCTTTGAAATTTGAACTAGCTTAAATACCTAATTTTTTCAATTGTAGGTAGCAAAGTACGATTGCCGAGTTGGTAAAACTTGTGTTTTACACGCTTGGGGTACGAGGTTCCAACCCGCGTAAGAGAATAAATTTTTTGCATTTTTTCTTAATTCTTTTTAAATTAGTATAAATTTTTAACTCATTTAGATTCAATAACTTCAATAAAGATCAATGATCCCATCACTTTAGTCGCCCCTTGCAAGAAGAAATTTCTTATTCGTATTAAAATTATTTTACTATATTTTAAGTTTTAGCTTCGATGCAAAGCCGAGAAGATGTTTTTTTGTGAATATCATTTATTTTCTCTGCTCTAACTTGACCTACTTTTTTCAACGATACGTCCAATGACTACAATTCGTATCTAGTTGAAGATATTACTCTCAAAAATTGAAAAAAAAATTCTAATTTATCAATTAAACAGTTAGTTATTACATCGTCTCCATACAGACAATTAAAATCATTCATTTCTAATATTTTAAAAATATTTATTGACGAATCAAGGTTGATATGACAATTTGATATGATAGGTTTCAAATAAAAATTTTTTTAAATTAAAAATCAAAATCATTTTACTTTGTAATTTAATAATTTTTTTACTCTATTTGTGTACTACTAGACTATAATATTACAATTTTTTTTTGTAACATGTCATAAATCATTTCTAAAAAAAATGATTGTTTTTCTCCTGAATTAACAATTGATTTTTACAAATATAATCAAATTTTATAATACACTCAATTGAGTAAATCTTTTTAACAACTTTGTTTTGATTGGTACATTTAGTTAAAGTAAATCATTAAAATTAATTAAGTTCTCAATATTTCANTAAGTATAAGTTTAAAATTAATTAAGTTCTCAATATTTTAATTATAGAATCTTTTCAACAAACAACAAAAGTTCCTAGGAAATTATTACTATTACTTCTATTTAAGTTATCTATTACCATAAAAATGCAAAAAAATATTGAGCTTTTCTGATAAATTTACAATAAATAGTAATTATAAAACTTTCTGACTGCATATTGATCTTAACGATACAATTTTTTTAATTGTCATAAAATTTTCTATTTAATTATGTCAATGTCAAACTTACCAATTGAGCTAAAAGTTATGGTAAAATAAATTTTTTTTTTT
>NW_026099572.1:559992-562943 GCF_025091365.1 Daktulosphaira vitifoliae
CAAAATTACTCCTTCGTTGACTAGAATGAATCATTAAATAGAAAATTTTATGAGAATTAAAACAATGTTATTTTTAAGATTAATATGCAGTCAGAAAGTTTTATAATTACTATTTATTGTAAATTTATCAGAAAAACTCATTATTTTTTGCATTTTTATCGTAATAGAACACTTAAATAGAAATCATAGTAATCATTTCTAAGTAACTTTTGATATTTAAAAAGATTCTACTATTGAAATATCCAGAACTGAATTAATTTTAATGATTTACTTTAACTAAAAAAAAAAAAGTTAATATTTTGAATCCCTCTTGTGGGCAGGTAAAGGGTTAGATTTATAAAAAAAAACCAAATGATAGATAAAGACATGCATCTAAATAAAAGTGATTAAAGTTAAAAGTTGATTTTTTGAAAATTAATAATAAAAAAAAGTTGAATTTTTTACCATAACTTTAAGCTCATCTTCAAGTTTGAAATTTGCACTATTTAATAGAAAATTTTATGAGTATAATTAAATTGTATTGTTAAGATTAATAAGTAGTCTGGAAATTGTGTTGTGTTGGGTTTTTTTTAAATTATTATTTATATATAAATTAATAATTTAATATTGTAATTTTTTACAAATATTGTATTTGTTTATTAACTTTCATGTCCGTTTTCACCATAAAAACTAAAAGTCCGAAGTTATTTTTTTCATATTGTAGTATATTACATAAGCTTTAATTTAAGGTATATATAAAAGTGCCAGTATTCACAAAAAGCTTTCTATGGTATTTATAGATTTGGAGAAAACGTATGATAGAGTACCAAGACAGGTTCTAAAGTGGGCATTAATGAAAAAATAAATCCCAAAATGTACATTAATATAACAGAGGATATGTATGATGGCACTTGTACTAGGGTAAAAAGTGTGATAGGAGTAACAGAAAGTTTTCGGATAAGATTAGGAGTGCATCAGGGTTCTGCTTTAAGCCCTTACTTATTTTCTATAGAAATGGATGAAATTACTAGAAAACTACAAGGAGAAGTGCCGTAGTGCATGTTGTTTTTGCTGACGATATAATGTTATTCGGAGAAAATAGGGAGGCAATTAATCAAAGACTAGATGTGTGGAGATCAGCTTTTGAAGAAAAGGGTTTAAGAATAAGCAAAAGTAAGACATAGTATATAGAGTACGAGTTTAACGAAGAGAACACGAGGTAGGTTAAATGATGAGGTCAGTGACAATAGGCGAGGACATGAATAGAGAGGTGGAGAGTTTTAAGTATTTAGGGTCAGTTGTGCAAAAGAGCGGTGGTATTGACGAGGATATAAGACACAGGATTAAGGGCGTTTGGTTGATGTGGGGAGACGTCTGGCGTCTTATGTGATAAAAGAATTCCAATGAAGCTGAAAGGTAAATTCTACAAGACTGTAGTGAGGCCATCTATGATGTATGGTTGAGAGTGTTGGGCGGTTGATAAGGAAGTAGAGCAGAGAATGAGTGTAGCAAGATAGGATAAGGAAAGAACATATAAAAGGGAGTATAGGTGTAGCGTCAATCGTGGATAAGATGAGAGAAAATAGATTTAAATGGTTTGGTCGTGTTATGAAGAGAGAGGAAGCGGTAAAAACAGTTATATAAATGAATGTTGAAGGAAGAAGAGGTAGAGGAAGACCAAAAAGATGGTGAGAAGTTATTGAATGCGATATGAGGACAGGTGATGTGAGCGTAGAGGATATGGGAGATCGTGTTAATTGGAAGTTTAGGATAAGGGTTAATCCCAAGTAGTTAGGATTAAGGCGAGGAAGAAGAAGAAGATAAAAGTGTCAGTATTTTCGAAACACTATCAAAGTTGAAAAAGTACTACATTCTATATGCATTTTTAAGGTTTTAACCTCCTTGTATAAATGGAAATGGAAATTTAAAAAAAGAAGCATTTCCTATGAAAGAGGATTTATAAATAATATTTCTTATTAAAACATTGTTTTGTTCCTTACATTTTTCAAAAAGTTATAGAAATATAAAATTGAGAATTTTAACACAAAAATAGCATACGGTAGCCATTTTCACAGTGAAGACAAAATAAAGACCAATGTTTATATTTGTAATTTAAAAAGTATGTCAAATGAAAGATGTATATATATTGTATTTATCATAAATGTAATGTCTTCGACGAGATACGATTTGTGATGTTTAACGTAATGTTGAAAGATATCGGTTCGGTGAGTGCTAAGAAAAAGTTTTAACAGACACAAAAAAAAAAAACCCAGCACAGGAGGGTCGCGGCACAGTGGTGACGTGGCATAGATGGATCAAGTATAATGATATCTGACAGTGATTAAAATCACTATCAAAAAAAAACGCTTCGATGCAAATCTTTAGATAGTGTTTAATTTTAAAAAATTGGTGGATTATTCCAAAAGCTACATGATCTGCTAGTTCATTATTAATATCCTAATTAAGATAAAGTATGTCGAATGAAAAAGGGATTATTAAAAAATATTATTTCTTATAAAAAAATAATGTTGATCCATACACTTTTAAATATGTCATAGCATTATAAAGTTAAAAATGTAAAAAATAAAATCGAGAATTTTCACATAATAATAGCATTTGGTAGCCATTTTCACCGTGAAGATAAAATAAAGTCCAACATTTTTTTGTCGCATAATAAAGTAGATTACATTAACTTTAATTTAAGATATAAATAAAAGTGTCAGACTTTCCGGAATACTTTCAAACGTTAAGATGAAAAAGTAAATTTTTTGTAAAAAAGTTGTACTTTTGAATCCCCGCCGTAGGCAGGTAAAGGGTCATATTTATAAAAAAAATATACCAAATGAAATTTAAAGACATCATACATCCATAAAAAAAAAATTATATTGATCCATACATCTTTCAAAAAGTTATAGCATTATAAAGTTAAAAATATAAAAAAGAATTTTTTTACAAAAATCGTATTTTTTTTA
>NW_026099572.1:562961-563092 GCF_025091365.1 Daktulosphaira vitifoliae
AAAAATAGTGTTTAATTTTAAAAAGTTGGTGGATTATTCCAAAAGCTGCATGATCTGCTAGTTCCTTATTAATATCCTGATTAAGATAAAGTATGTCGAATGAAAAAGGGATTATTAAAAAATATTATTTC
>NW_026099572.1:563343-574054 GCF_025091365.1 Daktulosphaira vitifoliae
AAAAAAAAAAAAAAAAAACAGATCTTAGTAAAACCAATACCTTATCAGCTTCGCATCGAAGCTAAAAATGTATTTTGGTTCATTCATTATTCAATAAGCTAAAATCATAGTAAAATTATTACACTCATTCTCTGCTCTACATTCTTATACCACCCAACACTCTGAACTATACATCATACTTGATCATATTACAGTCTTATAAACCTTACCTTTCAGCCTCATTCGAATTCTTTTATGGCATAACACGCTAGATTCTCTCCACTTCAACCACCAGCACATAATCCTATGTCTTATATCCTCGTCAATACCATTGCTTTTTTGCTCAACTGGCATTCTCAGCTTGGCATCGAAGTTAAAAAAAAAATAAATACATCATGGTAAAGTAATATCTTTTCAGCTTAACATCAAAACTAAACCGAAAAAGAATTTCCATTTAATTTTTTTTTTATTTTGTAAGTAATTTATTAGATTTTATGAAACGGATTAAAATGTTTATTACAATAATAACAATGTGAGTTATAATTTAATACAAAACCTTTTTTTTTTGTTTTGAAATATAGGCTATCATTGCTAGTAATGGATCGTTAACAGAAAAATTCGAATACATCCAAGAATTGCGAACATCTAACAGATCAGTTTCTTTTAAATTATATGACCATGATGAATTTAAAAAAACAGTTCTCGTTTTAGGATCAGGCCACGTGTGTTCTCCTCTTGTAGAATATTTATTAAGAAATGAGTCAATAGTTATTAAACTTGGTAAATAAAATCAATTGTCTAAAATATGCTACTATTTTCACTTAAATATTGTTTTAGGTTCTGCTGATATGAACCGAGCTAACAACATTTCAAATAAATTTAATAGGGTGCAGCCAATAGCAATCGACATTCTTGAAGACATTGAAAATTTAAAGAAATTAGTAAAAGAGGCAGATTTGGTAGTTTCTTTACTTCCAAGCCAGTTTCATCCATTAGTAGCTGAACAATGTATTGAGCAAAAAAAAAATATGGTAACTGCTTCATATTGTTCTGATGAAATGAAACAACTACATAACAGGTAAACATATAGCATTGTATAAAATTTAGTAATAACTGACAATTACGTATGTTTTAGAGCAGAAGAAGCTGGTATTACTATAGTAAACGAAATTGGGCTCGATCCAGGGATTGATCATTTACTGGCAATGGAATGTATAGATCAAATACATGAAGAAGGTGGTAAAATAGAATCATTTGTTTCATACTGTGGTGGTCTACCCGCACCTGAATATTCTAGCAATCCCATTCGATATAAATTTTCATGGTTCCCTCGCGGAGCGCTCATCAATACTATATCAGAAGCAAAATATCTACAAGATCACGAAGTAAAATATTACATTAATAACCTATACTTTTTTATCACAATAATGTACTTGGTTGATATTATCAGCGGGTTTTGAAAATAGTTTTATATTTTAAATTTTATAAAATTTTCTACTAATGCTAGTATATACTTGTTTTCATCCCGATTTTTAATAAACAGTCCAACAAGAGGATAAATTTTTCTTTATCGGATTTAACTTTATTGATGTGATTAGATTGTTCAGAAGTTTTAATTATATTATCTATAAATGACTGTACAACTGTCTCAATGCCTCTTGTTGACTTGTGTTTAATTGACAAATTGATACTTTTGTCTACAAAGTCACGAAAACCTTCCCGATTAATATGCTTATTAGTAAGCATAAGGCGTCTATGTTTTTAGCTTCAATGCGAAGCTGAGAAGGTTTTGGTTTTACTATGATGTGTTTTTTTTTTTTGTGTCTGTTACCACTTTTTCTCAGATCTCACCGAACGGATTTCTTTCAACGATACGTCAAAATATCACAAATCGTATCTAGTCGAAGACATTACACTCAAAAATTGAAAAAAATTCCCTCGTTCCCCGTAAATGGGGGAAACCTCAAAAAAAATTACGAATTTAAAAATCGCTAATTTTCGAAATTTTTTCAATTTTTTTTACTTAAAAGTGCCATAACATTTTCAAAAATAAACATATCAATATAATTATTTTTTATATAGATGCATAATATCATTACCTTTCATTTGGTATATTTTTTTCATTAATTTAACCCTTAACCTGCCCACAAGGGGGGATTTAAAATGACAACTTTTTCACAAAAAATTAACTTTTGAAAATGTTCCGGAAGGTCTGACACTTTTATTTATATCTTAAATTGAAGCTAATGCAATGTTCTTTATTATGCAAAAAAAAATTTCGGACTTTATTTTATCTTCATGGTGAAAACAGACATCAAAATTTATAAAAAAAATACGATTTTTGTAAAAAAATTCTTTTTTATATTTTTAACTTTATAATGCTATAACTTTATGAAAATTGTATGGATCAACACAATTATTTTATTATTTAATAATATTTATACCCCTTTTTCATTCGACATACTTTATCTTAATCAGGATATTAATAAGGAACTAGCAGATCATGCAGCTTTTGGAATAATCCACCAACTTTTTAAAATTAAACACTAATTTTCTCGTTCCCCGTAAATGGGGGAAACCTCCAAAAAAATTACAAATTTAAAAATTGCTAATTTTCGAAATTTTTTCAATTTTTTTTACTTAAAAGTGCCATAACTTTTTCAAAAATGNCAATTTTTTTTACTTAAACGTGCCATAACATTTTTAAAAATGGCCAAATCAATATAAATTTTTTTCCTATAGTAGCATGATGTCCTTACCTATCATTTGGCATATTTTTTTTTATAAATCTGTCCCTTTACTTGCCCACAGGGGGATTTAAAATGACAACTTTTTCAACTTAACTTTTAAAAGTGTTCCGAAAGGTCTGACACTTTTATATATATCTTCAATTAAAGCTAATGTAATGTACTTTATTATGGAAAAAAAAATTTCGAACTTTATATTATTATCATGGTAAAAATGGCTACCGAATGCAATTTTTGTATGAGAATTCTCGATTTTATTTTTTACATTTTGAACTTTATAATGCAATAACTTATTGAAAAGTGTATGGATCAACACAATTTTTTTATGAGAAATAATATTTTTTAATAATCTCTTTTTCATTCAGGATATTAATAAGGAAATAGCAGATCATGCAGCTTTTGGAATAATCCACCAATTTTTCAAAATTAAACACTAGTTTTAGTTATTATCGAGGTGGACATAATGCCCATGTACTCAGACCTGTTGGTCCATTGTGCGTACCTCATACCGAATTCGGTTTACCCACCTAAGTGTTAACACCAAATTGTTAATACATTACCAATCATAATCCAATCTCTAAAGATGACCAAAGAGTCCTGTCTTTCTGGCGAAATTAAGTATCTCTTTGGGTTTTAGGTTTTTAATATCGTCTTTTTCAGGAAAAGGTTTATTCAAGTAGTTTGATCTTAGTGTGGACAAGGTTTCACATTCGCACATGATGTGAAATGAGTCTTTCTCTTCTTCTCCACACTTCCTGCACAATGGTGATTCCGATACCCCCATTGCGTTAAGATGTTTAAGCAGGTGACCATGTCCTGTCAGTAGACCAGTCAGGGTGCTTATTTGATGTCTAGTCATGCTATTAAGATCACCCAGCAATAGACCAGGAGTCTTGATAAACATTTTAGATTGTATAGGTAGTACCAAATACTTCCAGATTTTCCTATGTTGTTCCTGCACCAATTCTTGGGTAGCGCTTTGAGCGATTGCTCAGTGAGTCCTACCACTGGTTCTGATCCAAAATAGGTGTTCTCTACTCCTTTCCTGGCTAGAAAGTCAGCATTCTCATTTCCAGTGACACCGTTGTGTCCCGGTACTCACGCTAGTGTAACTTTGTTGAACCTCGATAGTGATTCTAAAGTTTCCCTGCATTCGAGGACCAGCTTTGAATTCACCTGATCGTTACAGAATGCTTTCAAAGCCGCTTGACTATCACATAAGATTCCTATTTTTACCAGCAGGTTTTGAGCCCTAACCAGTATCACCTTTGCTTGGAAAACAGAGAGTGTTTTGCTCAATGACATACTGACTTTCGTGGCTTTAAACCCCAAATTCCATCACCTACCTTTCCTGATTTTTTGGATCCATCTGTATATATTACAAATCCTCCTTTTTCAGTCAGGTGGTAAATATTCCATTCTCTATGTATAGTGATCTCCACTTTGTAGGGAATGTTATTCTTAAGAACCGGTTTGATATAGTCCAAGGGGTATTCCAAAGAACCCTGGTCTATCTCTTTTAGTATTTTACCATGTTCTGTTGTATCACTCTCCAAAGTCCACATACCTAAGTTGTGAAATCTTAGTGCTTTGACGTGAGCGTTTACCTCTAGATGCAGAGGAGGCAATCCAATTAGTGCCTCTAATGCGACCGTTGGTGTAGTTCTTAATGCTCCAGTGATGGCAATAGCAGCCATTCTCTGTATGCGACTAAGTTCTTTCCTAGCTGTAATGAGTGCTGTTCTGGTCCACCAGACTAGGGCACCGTACAATATCATATGTTTAATCACTAATGTGTACAACCAATACATAACTCTTGGTTTAAGACCCCATGTCTTTCCCTAGGCTCTGCTGCAAGTCCACAATGTGGTCATTGCTTTTTTGATTCTTGACTCAACATGTGATTTCCATTTTAGCTTACTATCCAAGATAATACCTAAGTATTTTACTTCTGATTTNAAGATAATACCTAAGTATTTTACTTCCGATTTTAATCTTTTTAAACGCCAAAAGTTAATTAGAAATTATTATTGTGATTTTTATTTAAGTGATCTATTACGATAAAAATGTAAAAAAATCTAACTTTTCTGATAAATGTACTGTAAATAGTAATTATAAAATTCCCTGATTGCATATTAATCTTAAAAATTTAATTTTTTCTATTTAATAATGTCAATTTCAAACTTACAAGTTGAGCTAAAAGTTATGGTAATAACTTTATTTTTTTTTTTTATTAAAACTTTCACTTTAAAGGACAATAAAAATTAGGTTCAAAATTATTACTTTTAACATATTAAAAATCAAAATCAATAATAATTTGAAAACAATTCATTTTAAATATTATATAATATATAATTAAAAGAATTAAAAGAATTACTTATCTGGGTATAATTAAGGAAATAGAAGTTGATGTTGCTTTTGTAATTATCCATCAATTTTTTATGAAAACAGTTTCTTATGATAATAGTGATTTTAATCACTGTCAGATTAAATCTATACTGAACCCAACTATGAATTGTCTCCACTATGCCGCGACCCCACTGTGCTGGGTTTTTTTTTTGTTGTTTATGTTGTTGTACGCAACAACCGGTGATAATGTGCGGGTTAGTTAACGTTCGTTTTTGTTTGTACAGAAGAAAGAAGTAGGAAGTGGACTGTATAAAATTAGTAAAATATATAACAATTAACTGTATTAAAATTATAAACCAAAAATATCATCTATATATACAGTAGCGCTCAAAAGTATTTTGACAAAGCGTTGATAACGAATTAAAAAAAAACTTTAATAGGTGCAACACATCGCATGACTCTGGGTTGTAGCTTAAAGTGCAAAAGGTATAAAGAAACAAAAAAATGTGCAGAAACTTTAGTATATTTATTAGAAATTAACTTTNTATACAGAGTGATCGAAATCTGGTAAGACACTTATTTTCTCAGAAACTATTGAGAAACATACAGAGTGTTCAGTAAGTCAGGAAACGGGTTTCTATTGTTACAAACAGGAAACCCGTTTCCTGACTTACTGAACACCCTGTATATTAAAGCCCGTGTATTTAATACCCATGCATTCATTGTATATTAATATATATAAATATATGAGTATTTAAGGTCACGGGTATTTAAATGCCCGGGTATACACGGATATTTTTACTATACAGGCATTAACCCCATCATAGGTAAAAACACGGGTACCCATGTAGTTCATTACATATCTAATCGCGACCTCTACTAATAATCCAACATAATGATTCTCTCGCTAAACCGGTAGTGGTAGTGCAAGTGGCGTTACCAGTCATAACAAAATATGTAACAAAACCCCTCTTGTAAATTTATATCCAACATATGTTTTATCTCTAATACTAATGTTAGTTCTGGTTACTTGAGTGTATGAAATACTATTTGTTGTATTTATACAAATTTTTATTTAATAAAAATTTTTTCATAGTAAATTAAGTTCTCGATATAAATTTATTTGCTTATTAGACATAAAATTGTCTGTAATTTTTATAATTATTATAATAAGTAGATACATCATCCAAACTAGATATTTCATTAAGATAATTACTATATATAAAAAAATCTTTAATATCTTTTATCTAATTTATTCTACAATGACTTCTTTTAGATTATTGAAATTCCAGCAGGAGGTGCATTGATGGATAATACAAAAGAATTACATTTTTTACCTGGATTTGCGTTTGAAGGATATCCTAATCGAGATAGTACTCAATATGCCCATCTATATGGTGTGGCAGCTGAAGTGAAAACTATGCTCAGGGGAACCATACGATATAAAGGTATTTTTCATTATTCAAATTTACTTGTATTTAACTGTAAGCCTTACTGTGTCAGTTTGACTCATGTTTGGGCCCCGGCATATTATTTAAAAATGGCTTCCCACAAATATTCCCACAAATTTCCACAGTATTAAAGAATTTATCATGAGAAAGAATGGTTTCCTGATCATTTTGAGAACACATGTTAATGAAGACATTATACCTCCATATCAAAGCATATTGAAGCATTTCAGAGCTCATAGACAATGACCAGTAAAATATGTAATGGCTATAGTAAATTGCCGGGTATCAAGATAGGTCAGGCTGATACTAAAATCTGACATTTACTTATTAAAAAACGATTTCTCAGGTTTTTCTGAAATGATGAAAATTCTTCAAAAATTACAATTGATTAGCTCTAAAAAACATGCTGCCCTACACCCTAATGGACCTGACATTACATGGGTATACATTGTTTTGCTTTTAATAATATTCATGTATTATTTTTATAAAAATAATGAATTTTTGAAAGTTATTATAACTTTTAAAACCATATTTTGGTTTCTAAGATTAAATTTTTATATTAATTAAAACTCTTGCTATGAAAAATAGAATATATAAGGCAGGGGTAGAATAGACGAAATGAATAATGTTAAATTCAACGCTTTTTGATGATATTTTGATAAATGATGTTTTTTTTTGTGTCTGTTAACATACTTTTTCTCAGATCGCACCGAACCGATTTCTAATGACGATACGCCAAAAGATAACAAATCGTATCTAGTCGAAGAAATGAATTTATTCAATTTTAGCTCAACTTGCAATTTTCAAATTGATATTATTAAACAGAAAAAATGGTAATGCTAAGTATGATATACAGTCAGCAAATTTTATAATTACTATTAGTAGGGTAATATTAGGGATTCTTGAACCCCCCGCCTTACCCCTTCACCCACCCACCAGTATTAAGGGTGGGCGTGGTCTGGGGGAGGGGCGTGTCATACAGTGGGCATGGTCTCTCTATGGTGGGGGTAATGGAGGATTGGATTTATGAGGGTGGGGGTAAGGAGATAGCGTGGTCTTATCATAGATAAGATAAGGGAGTCGTGGTCTTATCATAGATGGGGTAAGGGCAGGCGTGGTCTTAGGACGATTGGGGAAGGAGGAGGCGTGATACCACGATGGTGGAGGTAATAGGTATTTAGGTGGGGATGGCGGTTTAAAGTGCGCATGCTCACTATAACTTCATGTCAGCGGTGGGGAAGGTATCCATTCGAATATGGTTGTTCTCTTCCTATGATGCTATCTACTGAAGGGTAAAGTAAACCTAATGTGAACTGATAAACGTACTAGTTATTACATCTACTAGATACATTGAAATAGTGTACGTTAAGTAGCGACCGCCGCCACCACACTTGACTATTCCTTGAACGATTTGTAACAAACTCTATTAAGACAATTGGGTGTGAGGTGCGTACAATGTGTGAAACCCAATGAAAACTAACCTAAGTCGGGGGAGGGGGATTTCCTCAACATGTCGTAATAAGCGAAGGGGTAATAAAACTTAACTTAAACTAATCTAATGGGAGAGGTGCATATGAAACCCGACGTAAACAAACTTGCCGCACGTCTATAGATTGTGTATAATAAATAATTTCTAAAAAAAATATCATTGGCTACCAGACACTTAAGTAAGCATATTTCAAACATGTAAGTTCGTAATACATAAGAAGTTAAACTTATTTAAATTATTTTGTTTTTTTTTAAGTCGAATAATAACTTAAAATTTGAATCAGCTTAAATTGCCAATTTTATTGATCGATGAAAGCGACGGACGGTTGACACTTGTATCTATCACGATAAGGGTACAAAGTTCGAATCCTCTTGTGGCAATTAACATTTTACATTTTTATTTAGTTAGAAAATAATGTAGAAATCATTTGATTTTTATCTCGTTTACATTCAATAACGTTAATAAATATGAAGGTTCCCATCACTGTAGTCTCCCCTCGCGAGAAGAAATATCTTATTCATGTTAATATTATTTAACTATGTGGTTTATTTTTGTGGCTGCGATTTATTTATCCAACCGTCACTTAACCTACTTTTTTCAACGATATGACAAATGATTACAATTCGTATTTAGTTGAAGTAATTCCCTCAAAAATTGAAAAAAAATCCCTCATTCAAATAAAAAGTAGCTTAACCCGCTTTCTCCTTACAAACAATTAAAATCGTTCATTTCTCATATTTTTAAAGTATTTATTGTAGATTTAAATTTAATATGATAAAAGTATTCAACTACAAAAGTAAATAATTTTACTTTGTAATTTATTAAGTTTTTAACTCTATTTGTGTGTGCTACTAACATTATATGATATTCCAAAAGTTTTTAGCTTCGATGTGAAGCTGGGAAGGTATTCGTTTTACTATGATGTGTTTCTTTTTTTTTGTGTCTGTTACCACTTTTTCTCAGCTCTCACCGAACGGATTTCTTTCGAATACGATACGATACGTCAAAATATCACAAATCGTATCTAGTCGAAGACATAACCCTCAAAAATTGACAATTTTTCCTCGTTTCCCGTAAATGGGGGAAAAATCCAAAAAAATTACAAATTTAAAAATCGCTAATTTTCGAAATTTTTTCCTTTTTTTTCTTAAAACTTCCACAACTTTTTCAAAAATGAACATATCAATTTAATTTTTTTTTTATAGATGCTTGATGTCTTTACCTATCACTTAACATAATTTTTTATAAATCCAACCCTTTATCTACCCACAGAAAGGGATTTAAAATTACAAAACATTTACTTTTTCTACTTTTGAAAATGTTCCGGAAAGTCTGGCACTTTTATATATATCTTACATAAAAGATAATGTAATATACTTTATTATTAAAAAAAAAAATTTGACTTCTGGTCTTCGTGGTCAAAATGGCTACCGAATGCTATTTTCGTATGAAAATTCTTAATTTTATTTTTTACATTTTTAATTTTATAATGCTATAGCTTATTGAAAAGTGTACAATTTTTTTATGAGAAATAATATTTATACTCTATTTCATTCGACATACTTTATCTTAATCAGAATTTAAATAAGGAAATAACAAATCATGTAGCTTTTGGAATAATCCACCAATTTTTTAAAATTAAACACTATCTAAAAATTTGCATCGAAGCGTTTTTTAAGATAGTGATTTTCCATAAATACTGAATCTTATACAGGATGATTTTTTTATCATAACCCACTCAATTACTTGCAAAATAATAATAATTTAAACATTTTTTTTTTCATTATCTTTAGTTACACATTATTCTTGAATTTCTAACTATGCAATACTTTTTAAGTTCATCCCTTATGCATTGGAAGGGTGTCAACTTTCTTTTTTTAAATGGTAACACATATTTTTAATTTAATAAAATGTTTGAGTTTTTAATTTATTAGTAAATGGCATTTGAATTTTTAATATAACTTAATTCGTTTATTAGATATAATCAATTTAAAGTTTCTAATTTTTGAATTAATATCAGGTATAATACACAAGGGATTACAAATATAGGTAGCTAATTGGTTTTTTATAACATCGATATTAGCAGGTACACAGCATTGTTATTATCAATTGTAGTAAGGCACATTGTTATGAGTTTATAAATACACTAACTGACAATACAGAAAGTATATCTATTGATAATCATAATTGATAATAAACAATCCGTGACTGAGACAGCAATGTCATAAAAATCCAATTAGCTACCTGTATTTACAATCCCATGTGTATTATACATGTATATTAACTCAAAATTTTGAAACTTTAAATGTTTATATCTAATAAACTAATAAAGTTATATTAAAAATTCAAATGCCATTTACTATTAAATTAAAAACTCAAACATTTTATTAAATTAAAAATATGTGTTACCATTTAAAAAAACAAAGTTGACCCCCCTCCAAGGCATAAGGGATGAACATAAAAAGTATTACATAGTTAAAAATTCAAGAATAATGTGTAACTAAAGATAATGAAAAAAAAAAATGTTTAAATTATTATTATTCTGCAAGTAATTGAGTGGGTTATGATAAAAAAATNCAAGTAATTGAGTGAGTTATGATAAAAAAATCACCCTGTATATTAGGGTGGTCCTTAAAATACAAATTTTCAAAATTCGATTTACGCGCACCAAAAAATTATTCTAATACATGTAAAAA
>NW_026099572.1:574154-575072 GCF_025091365.1 Daktulosphaira vitifoliae
GTGGCCCGATCGCCGTGTGCGTGAGCGAACGGGTCGATGATGATGGGGACAAATCGCGTGTCGGTGGCGCGAATGTGTTCGGCTCGAAGTGCCTCGTGTGTTGTGGGCGCGCGTCTAAGTTGAAAACCGCGTCGTGTGTGTTCGCTCGAAGAAGCGATGGTGACGTGCGCGGAGTCTGACTGGCTAATCGCTGTAGATTAAGCGCTTCGCGCTCCTCGATTTCAGTCAGGCGCTGCTGTAGGGCCGCGTCATTTTGAGTCGTGTTGCTGGGCCCAAAAGTTACGCGGCTCGGTTCGGACAAACGCGCGTAAGTAGAACGGTTGGTTTCCGTCGTTTCTCGCGTCATCTGTGCGGTGGCGAACGGATTACGTATAGTCTCGTTGTGTGTATCGCGGCTTACAATCGTTTGTGAGAGAGATCGTATTTCTTGCGTAATACGAGACAGTGCTCTCTCCACTTCAGACATGCGCGCGTCCATACGTGTATTAAGAGATATATCGCGTAAACTTTGTCTTACTGCGCCTATCTCCTCCGTTGCGTGGGATATTGAACGCACCGTATATAAGTCATCGGTATACGCTGCGTTCACACTACCGTTAGGACGGCCGGTTGCCAGAGAGAACTCGTGTAGAGATTCCTCTTCGGGATCCTCTCGCGCTAGGTTAACCGGTCGGTCCGCGTATGTGGTTGGGTCGACGGTCCGGCATAACGCGGGGACTTCGTCATCCTGAGGCTCGCGTTCCGTCGCGAGCGTCTCGTAATGAAGCGGCGGGCGTTCGGGCAGAATCGCGTTCGATGGGTCTAGCCCCTCACTGCGTAAACTATTCTCCAAGACTGCCAGCATATCGCTTTTTGTCGTGGGGCCGTTTAACTGCCTATAAGCGCATTCGCGCAATAATTCCCGACGGTTCATTTGAG
>NW_026099572.1:576785-587898 GCF_025091365.1 Daktulosphaira vitifoliae
TTTTTTTTAAATAGTTTAGTATCATTTAGGTTTATTGTAATTTTTTTTATCTTGTTTTTGTGATGTCTCTCTTGATGCCTCAACCATTTTTAGTTTAATATCTGCCGGTACACTGTCCGGTAAATTTCTGTGTTGCAGCTTTAGATATAAAAGAATCAGGATAATTAATTAAAACTTTTAAGAAACATAAATCATTAAATGCTGATTGTATGGCAATAGATCCCTTAAACCAAGCCTTGACATAAACTTTTACCAAAAATACACAAATATTACGAAATGCATGTTCTTCTCGTATTTTAAGCTGTTTTCTGAACATGTATATTTTTAACGAATAAATTGCTTTAGACATCCATCTAGCATGATGAAAAACATTAGGGTAGTGAAATTTTACACCATTAAGGGGTGTTGCACCCATAAAAATAACACATAAATTATTTGCAGTAATTTCTACATTGTTGAATTATTAATGTTTCTAATTAAAATTTTTTTACGTTATTTTTAGTGTTCAACTGCATTTTTTATAATTATATCATTGATACCAATATCAAAATTCAACAAATCTAGACTAATCAAACATTCTTTAAATTTTTAAAAATTGATACATCTGGACCAGTTGTACATAAATTAAGTTTAACCTCGAAAACATTATTTAGTACTAATTCCAAAATATGTCTACGATATCGTAAATACAACACATTACGCTCTAATAGTTGTTTAAGCAATATACAAGCGTCATTTAAGCGACCTGTATTAGAAGCTGTTGTGTCACAACACAAGGCCTGTATTTTATTTTTTACATCCCAATCCTCTTGCGGCACGTGTTAACGTCAACCTATCGGGACCAAATTTTGCACAGTTTATTTTTACATGTATTAGAATAATTTTTTGGTGCGCGTAAATCGAATTTTGAAAATTTGTATTTAAGGACCACCCTACTGTATATATCTGATATAATGTAATATTTATGTAATATACTTTTTTATGGAAATTTTGTAAAAAGACATCAAAATTAAAGAAAAACGTACGATTTCTGTGAAAGAATTCTCGATATTATATTTTATATTTTTAAATTTATATTGCGATAACTTTTTAAAAAATGCAAAAATCAATTGTCTTCTTTAATGATTGCTTTAATAATGCTCTTTCTTCTGACACACATTTTTTTTTTAATTGGATCATATACCTTTATATAAGGGGGTTAAAACTTTAAACATGCATATTGATACTAGGACATTATCAATTAAATTTTTAAAAAGTGTTCCTGATAAACTGACACTTTGATATATATCTTAAATTAAAGCTAATTTAATATACTTGATCATGGAAAATAAAATTCAAACTTTATTTTTTCTTCACGATGAAAATGTCTACCATATGCTATTTTTGTGTGAAAATTCTCGCATTTGTATTTTATATAATTAAAAATTATTTTAAAATACCTTCCAAAAATTTTTTAGTTAAAAAAAATTTTTAAATAATTTGATTTTTATCTCATTTAGATTCAATAATTTTAATACATATCAACGACCCCATCACTGTAGTCCTCTCTTGTTTGAAAAGAATTCTTATTCATATTAAATTTTTTGTACTATGTGATTTATTTTATGACTTTCATTTATTTCCTCAGTTTTTACGGGACCAACTAAGACACTCAATTGAGTAGATTTTTTTAACAACATTTTGATTGGTTTTTTTAATAAAAATAAATCATTAAAATTAATTATGATCTGAATATTTCAATTGTAAAATATTTTTAATCACCAAAAATTACTTAGAAATGATTACTATGATTTCTATTTAAGTGATCTATTATAATAAAAAATTTTTAGCTTCCTTACAAGCGGAAAAGGTATTTATTTTACTATGGTATATTTTTTTTGTGTGTGTCTGTTACCACTTTTTCTCAGCTCTCACTGGATCGTTCTTTTTCAATGATACATCAAATATCACAAATCGTATCTAGTTGAATACATTTTCCTCAAAAATTGAAAATAACTCACTCAATCATTTTTTCATTTTTTTTATAAATGCTTTATGTTTACTTTTTTTATTCAACATACTTTTTAATTAAATCGGATAATTTAATTTGTACAGGTGGGATTAAAAATAGCGTTATATTATATGTTTTTTACAAAAGTCAACTTTTTCAAGTTCTAAAAATATTCCAAAAATACTATTTCCTTTAAATATTTGTTAAATTGGAGATTATGTTTTTCCTCTTCAACATTTTTTTTAAATTAAAAATTTCTAAATTAATAGGATTATAAAAAACGCTTCGATGCAAATCTGTAGATAGTGTTTAATTTTAAGAAATTGGTAGATTATTTCAAAAAAAACAATAACTCTTATTCCCTTAATTTTATCCCGATTTATAATTATAATATATGAATACATAATAATTACAGTAATTAAATTTAGTATGAAATTGATATTCAATAATATTATATTGTAATTTTTACGGAGATATAATAAAAATAAAAAGGAATTGTATATTCATATACTTTTAATGCGTATAAAAATTTAAAGGGATTGATGCAATACTTTTTAATAAAAAAAATTTGTTACTTATGAATAAATACACTAGACTAAAAGGAACTTTTATCAGAAACAAAAATATACTTTTCGAAATCAACTTTTGCAATGTTTCAAATGTGCAATTAGACTTTTTCTATCACTTCTAAGTCTTAATATTATAACTTATTATTCAAAAATAAGTATTTACATATAAAAAAATTATTAAGAAAAAAATAAAATTGTATTAAATTCATACTCATTTTGATTATTAATATGTTAAAATAAGGAAAATGACATATTTAACCTATTTTTTTAATTGTCTAAGGTTGATTTTTGTGAATGTTTATAATAAAAAAACCCAGCACAGTGGGGTGGCGGCACAGTGGGGTCGTGGCATAGTTGGGTCCAGTATAGATGATATCTGACAGTGATTAAAATCACTATCATAAAAAACGCTTCGATGCAAATCTGTAGATAGTGTTTAATTAAAAAAAAAAAATTTTTGTTAAAATAGCATATTTTTGAATATGGTAGCCATTTAGAAGCGCATAGAAGATAGGTCGTCGGGACAAATTTTTTTTTTTTATTTTATAGTACACAAAATAAGCTTTAATTTGATATATGTTTAAAGGACGCAATATTTCCGAAACATTTTCAAAAATTAAGTTGAAAAAGTTAGATTTTGTAAAAAAGTTGCTATTTTGAACCCCCCAATGAGCAGGTTAAGTGTTAAATATTCAAAAAAATGATATCAAATAAAAGGGAAATATCTAAGGTTTTAGTTTAGAAAAAAAAATTATGTTGATTTGTTGATTTTTCAAAAAGTTATGGAAGTTTTAAGAAAAAAATGTGAAAAAATTTCGAAAATTAGCGATTTTTAAATTTATAATTTTTTTGCATATTTCCCCCATTTGCGGGGAACGAGGGAATATTTTTCAATTTTTAAGTGTAATGTCTCCAATTAGATACGATTTGTGATCTTTTGACGTATTTTTGAAAGAAATCAGTCCAGTGAGAGCTGAGAAAAAGGGGCAACAGACATAAAAAAAAAACATATCATAGTAAAATTAATACCTTCTCCGCTTCGCATCGAAGCTAAAAAAAATTAATTTACTAACATGACTTTTAGCTCAACATAAAAGTTTCAAATTGACATAATTAAATAGAAAAAAAATGGTATTTGTAAGATTAATATGCACTCAGGAAATTTTATAATTATTATTTACAATAAATTTATTAGTAAAGCTCAATTTTATTTATGTACATCAGTACAATAAAAGTAGGTTAATTGAGAGTTGAAAAAATAAATCGCAGCCACAAAAAAAAACACATAGTAAAATAATATTAACATGAATTAGAAATTTCTACTCATGAGGGGCGTTATACAAAATAACTAATTAAAAAAAACCCAGCAAAATGAGGTTGCGACACAGTAGTGACATGACATAGTTGAATCAAATATAATGATATCTGACAGTGATTAAAATCAATATCATAAAAAACGCTTAATGTGTACTTGTATTTTACTTTAAAAATAAATACAAAAGAAGAATTTGAATAGATTTATAAATTATTTTATTTGAGTTGAACTATATTAATTTCTATAGTTGTATGTTAATAGTTTGAGCTGATATTCCTTCAAGTCTCAGTCTTGTTAACATTGGTCTATAAATATCCGGAGTGAATGGCAATACCATTCCTTTAGCTTGAATCTCGCCTAATATGATATAAATTATAATTAATAGAACAATGTATATAAATCAGTGGTTCAAGTGGCGAGTAGATTGTTCCAGACCCAAATTTATATATAAGCGTACTCAGAATAAAAATTTAAAGGGGTCTAAAGTTATTTTCCTCTTACTACTATACAAATATTTTTATATAATAATAAATATAATTTTCTAAAAAACATTTCCAAAATCTCCAAAATTACGGTTTTTGGACTTCTTACTTTGGTGTTTTCTCAAAAACTAAAATACGTCGTTTTATAATATTTCCGTAGAATTATTATACGAATTCTGGGACCACTTACTTTTATCACTAAAATTTTTATTTTTTCATAAGAAAATGACTTACATATAAAAAAACCCGGCACAGTAGTGACGTGCATAGTTGAATCAAATATAATGATATCTGACAGTGATTAAAATCAATATCATAAAAAACGCTTTGATGCAAATCTTTAGATAGTGTTTAATTTTAAAAAGTTGGTGGATTATTTTAAAAGCTGCATGATCTGCTAGTTCCTTATTAATATCCTGATTAAGATAAAGTATGTCGAATGAAAAAGGGGTATAAATATTATTAAATAATAAAATAATTGTGTTGATCCATACAATTTTCATAAAGTTATAGCATTATAAAGTTAAAAATATAAAAAAGAACTTTTTTACAAAAATTGTATTTTTTTGTTAATTTTGATGTTTGTTTTCATCACGAAGACAAAATAAAGATTAACATTTTTTTTTTTTTCATAATAAAGTATATTACATTAGCTCTAATTTAAGATATATATAAAAGTGTCCGACTTTCCGAAACAATTTCAAAAGTTCTACTTTCTATGTGCATTTTTAAGTTTTGAACCCTTTCCGTATATAGGTAAATAGCACGATTTAAAAGAAAAATATGTCAACTGAATAATATATATAAATACTACTTCTCATGAAAAAACTGTATTGATCCATATATTTTTTAAAAAGTTATAGCATTTTAAAGTAAAAAATGTAAAATATAAAATCGAGGATTTTCACACAAAAATAGCATTCGGTAACCATTTTCACCGTGAGGTATATATAAAAGTGTTGGAATTTTCGAAACACTTTCAAAAGTTAAATTGAAAAAGTTGTCATTTTAAATCCCCACCTGTGGACAGGTAAAGGATCATTTATAAATAAAATATACCAAATGATAGGTAAAGACATCAAACATCTATAAAAAAAAAAAGTATATTGATTTGGTAATTTTTTAAAAAATTATGACAGTCTTATGTAAAAAAAATTTCAAAAATTATCAATTTTTAAATTTGTAATTTTTTTGTAGGTTTTCCTCATTTTCGCATCGAAACTAAAATACATTTTTTTTATTGACTTAACAACGTTATAAACCTTATAAACTTAGGGGATTAGATTTTTTAAAGGAAGAAAGATAAAAAAATATACGAGTCCATTGAAGATGGAACACGCAAAAAAAATAAGATGATGGTTAAGTTAAATTAAGGGGACTTTATTAAAAAAAAAAAACAAAAAAAAGTTAAGTTAATACGAGGCAAAAAACCGAACGACCAAAAAAACCTCGTCTATAAATTAAATGGGAACAGAGAGAAAAAAAAAATCAGATATTAATAAAAAAAACAGTTAAACCTACACTTTTACAATTCGAGAATACGATGAACGTCTTCGGGTACCCACCGGCTATTAATCATGGCATGACCGCTAAGCACGGCGGGTATACGTCCCAAGTAAGCGACTGGTTTTAAACAGTTAGACTTAGCTTGCAAGACGTTGAGACACCCCGGAATAAAATGCACTACATCACCACATTGTACTAATGATATACACACATCGCCCAATATCATATACCTGTATAAAAAAAAGCACAAAAAAATATAGATGTATTATTGCAGGTGGTCTTGTAACACGCTGACCTGGTTGAGGGACCTAAATAAAAAAAATGGGGCACCTACAAAAAAAATTTAATAAAATAAAAAACAATTCGCCACACGTGTTTAAGGCACGGCGCACTAAAAAAATATGTATGGCTCAAAACATAAAATAATCAAGATACATTACCAGCCACGAAGGGCTACAGAAAATGGAGGCAGGTTTAGCCGACGCCAATAAACAAAAAATTACATATTTAATATAGCGAGCATTCACGATATAAACATATATATAAAAAAACAGTTGCAGCGCACACAACAAAAAAAATCACGACCGCTACGGACGAAAACTAACCAGCAACCAGTTCCGACAATGGCTAATTTCCAACAAAACGTCCGGCGGTCCGTTGGTGACAATACGGCTAGCCTTCAGAGTAGGGGTCAAAAAAAAAAAAATTAAATACCCAGTGCCGGAAATTATTAAGAACAATTCGAATCATAAGGCGACAATGTATGCGGTGATCAGTGCAAATGACGTTCTAGGTAGGAAAGGAGCGGGGTGAATGTACACACAAATGCTGTTCATGAACCGGTCTGAAGTAGTACACAGCTAACTATCTCGCACGCGCACAAACAAATCACAACACCTTATCATGATTATTTAACTGATAAACGCCGTCGCAGTACGCATTCGGCTCAACCAAGATAATTCAGATCACAAATATATATATATATATATATATATATATGTATATATAAATAGACAAAAATTAAACAGATACTTTTTGTCACGTTACATAGTATTAATTAAGTACATAATATTAAATTTAATTTACCAAAAAAGAAAGGTGATTTCATGATATGCATCAGGTTATTAAAATCAGTGTTTTAAGGAATACAAATCATTAATAATAAACAAATCAAATCTTAATTTATTGCACTCTCTGGCTATTAGATCAACAGGGCTATTAAAATCGTTAGAAGTTTGATGAAAAGGGATTTCAAATGTGGGACAAGAACATGAATGAAATTTAGGAACATGAAAGTTTATGGATTGTAATAGTTCTGAACAGGATATAACACCATTTACTAATTTAGATAGAAAGCAGACGTCTGTATATTTTCACCTATTATCAAGGGAATCTAAGTTAAGGGAAGCCTGTATAGAATTAAGGGATATTGACTCGGAAGGGTTATTAATAGAATTCATACGTCTCTTATATGCGATTAAACGTAAACATCTTCTTTGTACACGCTCAAGCGATTCTATCAATCCGACTTGTGTGGGATTCCAAATAATTGAGCAATATTCCAACGTAGGTCTAACTAAAGAAGTATACAACGTTTTTAGACACTGTTCGTTCCTGAATTCTTTGGTATTCCTAATTAAGAACCCTAGAGTTCTTAGGAACTTCACACAGATATGATCAATGTTTGACTGGAATGATAAGTTGGTTTTTAAAACTACCCCAAGATGTCTAACGGTACTAATATCCTCAATTTGATTGACAAAGAGATGATAGTCAATAATTAATATCGTTCTTGAACGGGAATAAGACATTTTGAAACATTTTATGATGTTCGGTTTTAACCCATATGAGTGGCTCCAATCACAAAATCTGTTTATGTCTTTTTGAATTTTATACTGATCAATAATTGTTATAACATTTGTATAAATTTTGAGATCATCAGCAAATAGTTGGTACTTACAATATTTAAAGCATGCACCTATATCCAGAATAAATAATGCAAACAACAGTGGTGATAAATGCCCCCCTCGAGGAACACCTGAAGGCATTGATATTTTATTTGATAGAAAACCATTAATTTTCACCTGTTGAAATCTATTCGCTAAGTAAGAACTAAACAAAGTTAACAATTGATCAGTTATTCTGTACGTTTTTTATTTTGTGATAAGTACTGAATGGTTTACCGAATCGTAAGCCTTGCTGAAATCTGTGTAAATAACATCCGCCTGAATTCCGGATTCCATAGAATTTACCGAGAAATTGTAAAAACAGAGAAGATTAATTTCCACTGATCATCCTTTCCTAAAACCATGCTGGTTATTATCTTAAATGGTTTTGAATGAAAATGGTAATATCTTTGTCACTAATTTATCTAACAATTTAGGTAAAGTTGATTGTTTTGCAATCGGTCTGTAATTTATTATCAAACTTTTGTTACCAGACTTATAAATGGGTGTAATAAAACTGGTTTTCCATTGGGAGGGGAGAGTGCCAACAATTAAAGAACGATTAAATAATCTACATATGGGAACAGATAACGAGAAGATACATGATCGTAATAAAATATGAAGGATACCATCTGGACCCGGGCACGGATTTAAATCTAAAGAATTAATGATTTCAAATAATATAAGATTTAATTTAAGTTTAAATAAAAGTGTCAATATTTCCGGAACATTTTCAATAATTGAATAATCTTAACTTGTGTGCAAAAATTGTTTTTTTGAATTCACCCTGCGGGCAGGTTTAGAGTGAGATTTTCAAAAACATTATATCATATGAAAGAAAAATATCTAAGGTTTCAATATAAAAAAAATTATTTTAATTTGTTCATTTTTCAAAAAGTTATGGCAGTTTTAAGTATTAAAATATTTTATGTTAAACAGTGATTTTTACATAAAAATTATAAGTTTCGTTAAATTATACGCCCTTTTTCCTATAGAAGAAAAGGTGTCGGGACAAATTTCATTTTTTGAACATATAGTATTTATTGTAAGTTTTAATTTGACATTTGTTTAAAGAACGCAGTATTTCCGGAACATATTCAAAAGTTAAAAAGTTCTACTTTTTATATGTATTTTTCAAGGTTTGAAAGCCCCCTGAATAAAAGAAAATTGTCCAATTTTAATAAAATGTATGTTAAATGAAAGAGGTATATATAATATATTTAGAACAAAAAAATTGTGTTTATACATACATTCAAAAAGTTATAGCAGTTTAAAGTTGAAAATTTAAAATTGAAAATCGAATATTTTAATAGAAAAATAGCATTTTTTTAACTACGGCTGCCGTTTGCATGTAGAAGATAAGATGTTGGAACAAATTTTTTTTTTTCATTTTATATTGCATGACATTGTTACGTCGCTATTTAGGGGTTTAGCATAAATGTCCGTCGACAGTATTCTAAGGGACCAACGGGGGATGGCTGGCTAGGCTATATCTATCTTAGGTACTGAAGTTTCCTATTTAATTTATATTCCCTTAGAGGAACTACCAAGGGTCGCACTACAATATATATATATATAACACTTTAGGTTAACAACGATATAATTAAATATTTATTAAGCAATTGAAATATTAAATAGATAATACAACCTGCTGGACACCTAGAGATGATATAATCCAACAGGGAGCTGACAGCGATACACACACACACTATAATATACGGGATAGCGAAGTTAAGTTAATATCAGACAAAGTAGTGATCGCGAAGATGGTAATAGGTCAACTGTCGTAGGGATCTCATATTATGGCACATTGGTCGTGCATTGCAAAAAGGGTTTATGTGTGCAGTCCGCCCTCCTGTTAGTATTGTTGTATGTCACTGTGTTAATTATATATATATATATATATATATTTCTATTAAACGGTACAATGATATTATGGGATACAGAGATATGAGCACATGCAAATGTGATCGTATCAACATAAGCTTTAATTTGATATACGTTTAATGGTTGCAATATTTCTGGAACATTTTCAAAAATTAAGTTGAAAAAGTAAAATTAAAACTATATTAAAAATATTATTAATTTAAAAACTAAAAAATATTAAAAATATTAAACTCAAAGCCACAAAAAAATTAATGAAAAGTCGCGGATACGTATTTCGGAAACAATGTTACCATTATCAACGCTAAACACATACTGACACCCCGACTCGGGGTAACATTGTTTCCGAAATACGTATCCGGGAATTTTCATTAATTTTTTTGTGGCTTTGAGTTTAATATTTTAAATATTTTTTAGTTTTTTAAATTCATAATATTTTTAATATAGTTTTAATTTTACTTAATTAATTAGCCACAAGTGATCAATTTTTATTATTTAAGTTGAAAAAGCTAGTTTTTGTAAAAAAAAGTTGCTATTTTAAATCCCCCAGTGATCAGGTTAAGTGTTAGATTTTCAAAAAAAAATGACATCGAATGAAAGGAAAATATTTAATATTTCAATAAAAAAAATTAAGTAGTTTCGTTAATTTTTTAAAAAGTTATGGTAATTTTCAGAAAAAAAGTGAAAATATTGACGAAATTTACCAATTTGAAAAATTTTTATTTTTTTTTTAAATTTCCCCCATTTACGGGAAACGAGGGAATTTTTTCAATTTTTAAAGGTAATGTCTTCAACTAGATACGATTTGTGATCTTTTGACATATTGTTCATCAAAATCGGTCCTGTGAGAGTTGAAAAAAGTGGCAACAGACACACAAAAAAAAAGACACATCATGATAAAATAATACCTTCTCAGCTTCGCATTGAAGCTAAAATAGTAGTCTTTGGAAAGCAACCAAGCAAGCACTCCAATATAAAGTAACTAACACACCTATTATCAAACCTGATGGATGTTTAGCCACGTCAGACTCTGAGAAAGCTAATTTATTTAAAGACTATCTTTCCAATGTTTTTCAACCCCACCTAAATACTACTCCGTAAACATAAATATGATTCTTAGTTATCATAACTCGCCATTAGTTGAAGTAGCATTATTATTAGAGATTTTTAAACGAATTTATTGTAAGTTATTAAATACCTATGTATTTCACTCAGTTTTTGGTGATGTTTTGAGTATTTATTCATTTATTATTAATTAAGAATGAAAAGAAAAACTTACTATGAGACTTTCATTTAAATTGGCATAATGTTGTTAAGTCGATAAAAAAAAAGTTTTTTAGCTTCGATACGAAGCTGAGAAGGTATTGGTTTTACTATGATGTGTTTTTTTTTTTTTGTGTCTGTTTCCACTTTTTCTCAGC
>NW_026099572.1:587987-590480 GCF_025091365.1 Daktulosphaira vitifoliae
ATACGTCAAAAGATCACAAATCGTATCTAGTTGAAGACATTACCCTTAAAAATTGAAAAAATTTCCCTCGTTCCCCGTAAATGGGGGAAACCTCCCAAAAAATTACTAATTTAAAAATCGCTAATTTTCGAAATTTTTTCAATTTTTTTTTCTAAAAACTGTTGTAACTTTTAGCTTTGATGTGAAGCGGAGAAGGTATTAATTTTACTATGATGTGTTTTTTTTTTATGCCTGTTGCCAATTTTTCTCAGCTCTCACTGGACCGATTTCTTTCAAAAATACGTCAAAAGATCACAAATTGTATCTAGATGAAGACATTACCCTTAAAAATTGAAAAAAATTCCCTCGTTCCCCGCAAATGGGGGAAATATCCAAAAAAATTACAAATTTAAATATCGCTAATTTTCGAAATTTTTTCACTTTTTTTTCTTAAAACTTCCATAACTTTTTCATAAATCAACAAATCAACATAACTTTTTTTTATACTAAAACCTTAGATATTTACATTTCATTTGATATCATTTTTTTGAAAATCTATCACTTAACCTGCTCATTGGGGGGGATTTANTTGACATACTTTTTATTAAAATTAGACAATTTCCCCTTATATAGGGGGGGTTCAAACTTTGAAACATTGTATAAAAAATAGAACTTTTTCAACTAAACTTTTGAAAATGTTCCGGAAATACTGCGTCCTTTAGACATATATCAAATTAAAGTTTTTTTTATGTACTATAAAATGAAAAAAAAAAATTTGTCCCGACACCTTTTTTACTACATTTAAACGGCTGCCGTAGTTAAAAAAACTCTATTTTTGTGTTAAAATTTTCGATTTTCGATTTTAAATTTTCAACTTAAAAATGCTATAACTTTTTGAAAAATGTATATATCAGCACAAATTTTTTTTTCTAAATACATTATAAGTACATCTTACATTTGATATACTTTTTATTAAAATTGGACAATTTCCCCTTATATAGGAGGCGTTAAAAACTTATTGTAAAAAACATAGATCTTTTTAAACTGAACTTTTGAAAATGTTCCGGAAATACTGCGTCCTTTAAACATATATCAAATTAAAGTTTTTTTTATGTACTATAAAATGAAAAAAAAAAATTTGTCCCGACACCTTATCTTCTATGTGCAAATGGCTGTCGAAATTATAAAAAAAATGTAATGTTTACGATAAAAATCACCTTCTATCGGAATGTTTTTTGTACTTAAAACTGCCATAACTTTTTCAAATATTAACTAATCAAAATAATATTTCTTTATATTGAAACCTTAGGTAATTTTCTTTCATTTTATATCATTTTTTTTTGAAAATCTAACACTTATTCTGCTCACAGGGGGGATTTAAAATAGCAACTTTTTTACAAAAACTAACTTTTTCAACTTAATTTTTGAAAATGTTCCGGATATACTGCGTCCTTTAAACATAAATCAAATTAAAGATTATTTTATGTACTACTAAACAAAAAAAAGAAATTTGTCCCGACGACCAATCTTCTATGCGCAATAGGCTACCGTATTTAAAAATATGCTATTTTTTATTAAAATTCTAGGTTTTGTATTTTATTTTATTTTAAAATATTTTATTAGGGGAATAAACTGACTTTCATGAATATTATATAATTTCATTGACATAGAATAAAGTTCATAAGACATATGATATTATACTTATTAACATTTTTTACTTTTTTAAAGTCGAAAAAGTAATTTTTAAATTTGAGTTAGCTTAAATAGCCAATTTTATCATGCAACAAAAATCAACGAATAGTTGCCGAATGGGTAACACCTTGATCTTTAACGCCTAGGGTACGAGGTTCAAATCCGTTTGTGGCTTCTAAAATTTTGCATTTTTTTTTTGAGTTACAATAGAATTTTCAAATCATTTGATATTTATCTCATTTAGATTCAATAATTTCAATAAATATAAAGGATCTTATCACTATAGTCTACCCTCGTATTATAATTATATTTTTGATAATATGCTCAATTGAGTAAATCTTTTTAACTACTTTGGTTTGATTGGTTCATTTAATTAAAGTAAATTATTAAAATTAATTAAGTTCTGAATATTTCAATTGCAGAATTTTTTTAAACACCAAAAGTTATTATATCCTAATAACTTTTGGTGTTTAAAAAAATTCTAGTAATTATAAAATTTCCAGATTGCATATTAATCTTAAAAATTTCATTTTTTTCAATTTAATAATGTCAATTTCAAACTTGCAAGTTGAACTATAAGTTATGGTAACAAATTCATTTTTTAGCTTCGATGCGAAGCTGAGAAGGTATTTTTCATTAAAACTTTCACTTTAAAAGACAATAAAAAATAGGTTCAAAATGATTACCTTTAACATATTAAAAATCAAAATCAGTATTAATTTAATACAATTTTTTTTGTTCTTAATTATTTTTTTTTATATGTAAATACTTATTTTTTAATAATAAGTAATAATATTAAAACTTAGAAGTAATAGAAAAAGT
>NW_026099572.1:591478-617407 GCF_025091365.1 Daktulosphaira vitifoliae
TTTTTTATATAGATGCTTGATGTCTTTACTTATCATTTGGTATATTTTTTTTGTAAATCTGACACTTAACCTACCCACAGGGGGGGATTTAAAATTACAACTTTTTCACAACAAATTTACTTTTTCAACATAACTTTTGAAAATGTTCCGGAAGGTCAGACACTTTTATATATATCTTAAATTAAAGCTAATGTAATATACTTTAATTTGAAAAAAAAAAATTTGACCTCTGGACTTGTCTTCATGGCGAAAATGGCTACCGAATGCTATTTTCGTGTGAAAATTCTCAATTTTATTTTTTACATTTTTAACTTTATAATGCTATAACTTATTGAAAAGTTTATGGATCCACACAATTTTTTTATGAGAAATAATATTTTTTAATAAACCCTTTTTCATTCTACATACTTTATCTTAATCAGGATATTAATAAGGAACCAGCAGATCAAGTAGCTTTTGGAATAAAACACCAATTTTTTTAAAATTAAACACTATCTAAAGATTTGCATCGAAGCGTTTATTTTTGATAGTGATTTTAATCACTNAAGCGTTTATTTTTTATCGTAATTTTAATCACTGTCAGATATCATTATACTTGATCCAACTATGCCACGTCACCACTGTGCCGCGACCCCCCTGTGCTGGGTTTTTTTACATGTAAGTAATTTTCTTATGAAAAAATAAAAATTTTAATGATAAAAATAAGTGGTCCCAGAATTCGTATGATAATTCTACTGGAAATATTATAACACGACGTATTTTAGTTTTTGGGAAAACACCAAAATAAGAAGTCCAAAAACCGTAATTTTGGAGATTTTGGAAATGTTTTTTAGAAAATTATATTTATTATTAAATAAAAATATTTTTTCTGATTATTCTCTTCTCATAACGTGACCAAACCATCTAAGTCTATTTTCTATCATCGTACCTACGATTGACGTTACACCTATACTCTTTCTTATATGTTCGTTCCTTATCCTATCTTCTCTGGTCAATCAACTCATCTATCTAAGCATTCTCATCTCTGCTACACTCATTCTACGCTCTACTCTCTTGTCAATCGCCTAACATTCTGAACTATATATCATACTTGATCTTACTGCAGTCTTATAAAACTTATCTTTCAGACTTAACAAAATTTATAGAATAGAAAAAAGCTTGGGATGAAATAGTTAATTAATATAAATATCCTTGTTAGATAATAATAAATTATTGGTTAATATATACACAAAAATAGGTAATACATAGCCTGGTGATAACAATGAATACTTGTTGTTATAGCGTCAGCTCATTTGTACCTTACTAGAACTCAATACCGATATTTTCTACGAGAACTTACTGTCAAAGGTTGGTGATAAAATTGGTGACTCATACGTTAAAAAAGTAGTGGATCTTGGATTACTACAAGATGAACCAGTCAAAAAATTAGGATCACCATTAGACACATTTTCTCATTATATCGGTTCATATTTGGCCTTAAGTAAGCTAAATTCATTTTTTTAAATATTTTTTTTTATATAAAAAGTTTAAATTTTGTTATAGATGAAAATGAAAGAGATTTAGTAGTCTTATATCATGAAATTGGTGTTTTATGGCCAGGAAATAGACATGAAAAAAAAATAGTAACACTTGTGACATATGGTGATATGAAGGGATATACAGCAATGGCTAAAACTGTAGGGATTCCAGTAGCTATTGCGTCAGATATGGTTCTTCAAGGTTCGTTAGAAAAAAATAATATAAGTGGCGCAAATATTTTCCAGACCAATAATAGTTTAATAGTTAGTTTTATTTGGAATCTAAAAAAACATAACCAAAATTTCCTTTTTAACAAAAATAACTATTTGTATTTAATTAATCGTGAACTAGACTATTAATTTTATCCCAACAAAACATCTTTTTTTTACACAATGCTGGCTTATAAAAGGTGTTTCTGGATTTTTTAGTGCTATAAGAAGTAGTACTTTTCATATGAAGACAATGATAGAATGATGACGCATTTTTTTTCATAAGTTCAAAATTACGTTTTTTTTTTAGAGTTTTTTCCTTAGGCTTTCCTTAAAAACAAAAATATATTATACCACAAGATTCACCGTAGAGTTCTGATACAAATTAAAATGTCACTTGATTTTATTTTTCTGAATATTTAACCAGTAATAAAGATAAATTATTAAAAATTGTACGTATCTTTTAAAAAAATATAATTTTAGAGATTTTCTTGGTTTATTAATTTATTATTAAATAAGTAAGAAAAGAAAAACACTTACTATGAGACATTCATTTAAATTTGAATAATGTTGTTAAGTCAATAAAAAAAATGTATTTTAGCTTCGATGCGAAGCTGAGAAGGTATTAGTTTTACTATGATGTGTTATTTTTTGTTTGTGTCTGTTACCACTTTTTCTCAGCTTTCACCAAACCGATTTCTTTCAATGATACATGTACGTCAAAAGATCACAAATCGTATCTAGTCGAAGACATTACCCTCAAAAATTAAAAAAATTTCCCTCGTTCCCAATAAATGAGGAAAACCTACAAAAAAATTACAAATTTAAAAATTGATAATTTTTGAAATTTTTTTTACATAAGACTGTCATAATTTTTTAAAAAATTACCAAATCAATATACTTTTTTTTTTTATAGATGTTTGATGTCTTTACCTATCATTTGGTATATTTTATTTATAAATGATCCTTTACCTGTCCACAGGTGGGGATTTAAAATGACAACTTTTTCAATTTAACTTTTGAAAGTGTTTCGAAAATTCCAACACTTTTATATATACCTCACGGTGAAAATGGTTACCGAATGCTATTTTTGTGTGAAAATCCTCGATTTTATATTTTACATTTTTTACTTTAAAATGCTATAACTTTTTAAAAAATATATGGATCAATACAGTTTTTTCATGAGAAGTAGTATTTATATATATTATTCAGTTGACATATTTTTCTTTTAAATCGTGCTATTTACCTATATACGGAAAGGGTTCAAAACTTAAAAATGCACATAGAAAGTAGAACTTTTGAAATTGTTTCGGAAAGTCGGACACTTTTATATATATCTTAAATTAGAGCTAATGTAATATACTTTATTATGAAAAAAAAAAAAATGTTAATCTTTATTTTGTCTTCGTGATGAAAACAAACATCAAAATTAACAAAAAAATACAATTTTTGTAAAAAAGTTCTTTTTTATATTTTTAACTTTATAATGCTATAACTTTATGAAAATTGTATGGATCAACACAATTATTTTATTATTTAATAATATTTATACCCCTTTTTCATTCGACATACTTTATCTTAATCAGGATATTAATAAGGAACTAGCAGATCATGCAGCTTTTAAAATAATCCACCAACTTTTTAAAATTAAACACTATCTAAAGATTTGCATCAAAGCGTTTTTTATGATATTGATTTTAATCACTGTCAGATATCATTATATTTGATTCAACTATGCACGTCACTACTGTGCCGGGTTTTTTTATATGTAAGTCATTTTCTTATGAAAAAATAAAAATTTTAGTGATAAAAGTAAGTGGTCCCAGAATTCGTATAATAATTCTACGGAAATATTATAAAACGACGTATTTTAGTTTTTGAGAAAACACCAAAGTAAGAAGTCCAAAAACCGTAATTTTGGAGATTTTGGAAATGTTTTTTAGAAAATTATATTTATTATTATATAAAAATATTTGTATAGTAGTAAGAGGAAAATAACTTTAGACCCCTTTAAATTTTTATTCTGAGTACGCTTATATATAAATTTGGGTCTGGAACAATCTACTCGCCACTTGAACCACTGATTTATATACATTGTTCTATTAATTATAATTTATATCATATTAGGCGAGATTCAAGCTAAAGGAATGGTATTGCCATTCACTCCGGATATTTATAGACCAATGTTAACAAGACTGAGACTTGAAGGAATATCAGCTCAAACTATTAACATACAACTATAGAAATTAATATAGTTCAACTCAAATAAAATAATTTATAAATCTATTCAAATTCTTCTTTTGTATTTATTTTTAAAGTAAAATACAAGTACACATTATCAAATGTAAAATTAATAATACTTCAGTAATGGACATAGAAATTAGTAATCGTAAGCATTCCCTAAGGAGTGATAGAGTTTTCTATATACATGATCACAAATATAGTATTCACGTAAAATTACAATACATAAAATTTTAAATTTGGTTGAATCTACACATTAAATAAAATTATAACTCTTAGTTTTAGTTATTATCGATGTGGACATAATGCCCATACACTCAGACCAATTGGTCCATTGTGCGCACATCATACCAAATTTTCTTGTTCCGGTTTACCCTCATACGTGTTATCATATTATATCTATCATTGTGTGGACCATCAAGTCACCCCTATGGATGACCAAAGAGTCCTGTCTTTCCGGCGAAATTAAGTATCTTTCTGGGTATTAAGTTTTTAATATCTTCTTTTTCAGGAAAAGTTTTATTCAAGTAGTTTGATCTTAGTGTGGACAAGGTTTCACATTCGCGCATAATGTGAAATGAGTCTTCCTCTTCTACTCCAAATTTCCTGCACAATGGTGATTTCGATACTCCCATCGCGTAAAGATGTTTAAGCAAGTGATCGGGTCCTATCAGTAGACCAGTCAAAGTGCTTATTTGATGTATAGTCATGCTATTAAGATCACCCAGCAATAGACCAGGGGTCTTGATAAACATTTTAGATTCTCTAGATACTATCAAGTACTTCCTGATTTTTCTTTGTTGTTCTCTGCACCAATTCTTAAGTAGCGCTTTGAGCGATTGCTCAGTGAATCCTACCATTGGTTCTGATCCAAAATAGGTGTTCTCTGCTCCTTTCCTGGCTAGAAAGTCAGCATTTTCATTTCCAGTGACACTGTTGTACCCTGGTACCCACGTTTGTGTAACTTTGTTGAACCTCGATAGTGTTTCTAAAGTTTCCCAGCATTCAAGGACAAGCATTGAATTCACCTGATCATTACAGAGTGTTTTCAAAGACGCCTGACTGTCACTTAAGATAGTTATATTCCTGTATACCAGCAAGTTCCGAGCCCCTACCAGTATAGCTTTCACCTCTTCTTGGAAAACAGAGGGTGTTGTGCCCAATGACATGTAAATAGAATCATTACCATTTATTGAACATTATTTCCCTTGAAGTCATACTTAGTCTAGTTAGGTTTTAAGAGTTGTTTGTAAATCAGTAAAAGTATTTTTATTTTAAGTTTCTTTGGGGGGGTTTTATTATATAATTAATTAAACTGCCACTTCGTGAAAAGAATTTTATAATCGGCTATATGGAACATCAAATCACGGGAAGTAAATTACTATCTAAAGGAGATTGTTTAAAAGTTTTAATCTATAATATGAGATTTACAAAATTAAATTTAAACGAAAGTGCTGCTCTAGTTATAAAAGAATGTTTAGTTTTTTGGAAGAAAGCTCGAATACCGACTCAAGAATCTCATAAATGTAAAGACAAGTTGAAAAAGTTGCATGAGGAATAGAGATCATTAACAAATAATGCCAAATAAATTTCTGAAAATTTAAGATAAAAAGAAAATACGTTTTGAGAAAAAATCAATGATTTATTTAATATAGCCCACCAAAGCGCACTCAAATTGATTAAAATTGAAGAAGATAGGCTATTTTTAAATAAACAAAGAGAAAAAAGATGTTCAAGTTCAATGTTGGGAGTAGATAGAAAAACGAAAATTTATTCGTGAAGAAGAGATTAACACTAGGCGTGATAAGTATTTAATTACGCCGTCTACGTCGACTGGTAAACTCAATTAAATTAATAAAACATACAATTATTAATTTTTTAACTTAAGACAGTAGAACTAAAAATTAATACTATATTTCACAGGAATTATACATTATTCAGATTTTAATGAATGCGATTTTCATGTAAAATTAAATGAAGAAAAAACATTCAAAATATTGGAGATGGTATAATTGATGATTCTGAGTCAGTAATGGAGTTTGTAAATGAAAAAAAATTTCAAAATACTGAAGTTCATACGTTAGTAAAACCTAAACGAGCTCGTAAAGAAATTTTAACACCACGATTAGCTGCAGCACTCGATAAGGGTAAAATAAGTCCAACGGTCCATTTACTTACAGCTTTTTTGGATTCAGCTGATTATATAATTAATCGTACATCTATCTGTAAAGCAAGAAATGATTATCGAAGAACTTACTATGAAAAGGTAAGAAAAAATTATTTAAGTATAGAAAAAGATGTTGTAACAATACATTGGGACACAAAATTATGTAGTAACATTATTTGACAAAAATTCGATAGATTAGCAGTAATTGCAACGTCCCATGTAGTTGATAAACTTTTAGGAGTACCATAAATACCCGCTGAAACTGGTTTAGAAATATGCTCCACTATTTAAGAAGTTATTGATAGCTGGAGATTGATTAATAATATCCAAGCGTTTGTTTTTGACACAACATCATCTAACACTGGGAAATTTAATGGTGCTTGTTCTTTATTAGAAAGGAAAATTGAACGAGATATATTATTTTCGGCTGTCGTCATCATATATACGAAATAATATTATCAACAGTTTTTACAATTTGTAAAGTAAGCGTCATGTGCAGGACCTGATATTCCGCTATTTAAAAAAATTAAAAATCAGTAGGATACCATTATAAAAACTGATTTTTCTACTGGAATTTCTCATGCTAGAGTTCGACATATTTTAAATGATGATATTGACGAGATTTTACAGTTTTGTTTTGATAGAATTGATTTATCGTTTCTGCGAGATGATTATAAAGAATTTCTTATTTTAATTATTATTTTTTTGGGCGGTGTCCCTCCAGAAGGAATAAAATTTAAAAAACCAGGAGCGTACCATTTAGTACGTTGGATGGCTAAAGGTATATACGGCCTAAAAATTTTCTTATTTAGAAATCAGTTTAAGTTAACTAAACTTGAGAAAAATTCCCTCGCAGAACTTAATTGCTTTATTATAAAATGTTACGCTGTGAACTTATTTACTGCCTCAATAAGTGAAATGACTCCTTTAAATGACATCAGATTTTTAAGAAAATTGCATGAATATTTTAAAATTTATAAAGATATTTCTAAAGCTACCATTGGGAAATTTTTAAATAATTTATATTATTTGAATGAAGAATGTTCATATTTTGCATTATTCTATCAAAGAGTAGAAAATGAAACAAAATTGGAAATTGCTAAAAAATTATGTGAAGACATCTTCGATAAAGAAGATTAAATAGAAGAAGACAATGAGACACCCAAAAAACTAATTTTAAAAAAAAGGTGATATTCCATTTTTTTTTAATGATGATAAAACTATTTTAGTTAAACTTATACGTAAAAAATCTCAAAAGATTCAATATAAATAGTGATTTTTTGGACTAAATGGACAAGAAATTAGCTTAATATCGAAAGTTTTTAATGTAAGGTAATGTAATATTTTTTTTTGCCTTTTTTATACAGGTATATGATATTGGGTGATGTGTGTATATCATTAGTACAATGTGGTGACGTAGTGCATTTTATTCCGGGGTGTCTCAACGTCTTGCAAGCTAAGTCTAACTGTTTAAAACCAGTCGCTTACTTGGGACGTATACCCGCCGTGCTTAGCAGTCATGCCATGATTAATAGCAGGTGGGTACCCGAAGACGTTCATCGTATTCTCGAATTGTAAAAGTGTAGGTTTAACTGTTTTTTTATTAATATCTGATTTTTTTTTTCTCTCTGTTCCCATTTAATATACAGAGTGATTTTTTTATCATAACCCACTCAATTACTTACAGAATAATAATAATTTATAAATTTTTTTTTATTATTACCTTTAGTTACACATTATTCTTGAATTATTAACTATGTAATAATTTTTAAGTTTATCCCTTATGCCTGGTAAAGGCGTCAACTTTGTTTTTTTAAATGGTAACACATATTTTTAATTTAATAAAATGTTTGAGTTTTTAATTTAATAGTAAATGGCATTTGAATTTTTAATATAACTTTATTAGCTTATTAGATATAAACATTTAAAGTTTCAAAATTTTGAGTTAATATACATGTATAATACACATGGGATTGTAAATACAGGTAGCTCATTGGTTTTTTATAATATTGCTATCACAGTCACGGATTGTTTATTATCAATTATGATTATCAATAGATATACTTTCTGTATTGTCAGTTAGTGTATTTATAAACTCATAACAATGTGCCTTACTACAATTGATAATAACAATGCTGTGTACCTGCTAATATCGATGTCATAAAAAACCAATTAGCTACCTGTATTTGTAATCCCTTGTGTATTATACCTATATATTAACTCAAAAATTTGAAACTTTAAATGTTTATATCTAATAAACAAATTAAGTTTCATTAAAAATTCAAATGCCATTTACTATTGAATTAAAAACTCAAACATTTTATTAAATTAAAAATATGTGTTACCATTTAAAAAAACAAAGTTGACACCCTTACCAGGCATAAGGGATGAACTTAAAAAGTATTACATAGTTAATAATTCAAGAATAATGTGTAACTAAAGATAATAATAAAAAAAAATTTTTTAATTATTATTATTCTGTAAGTAATTGAGTGGGTTATGATAAAAAAATCACCCTGTATAGACGAGGTTTTTTTGGTCGTTCGGTTTTTTGCCTCGTATTAACTTAACTTTTTTTTGTTTTTTTTTTTTAATAAAGTCCCCTTAATTTAACTTAACCATCATCTTATTTTTTTTGCGTGTTCCATCTTCAATGGACTCGTATATTTTTTTATCTTTCTTCCTTTAAAAAATCTAATCCCCTAAGTTTATAAGGTTCAGGCAATGGCCTTGTATAAGGTCATCCCTCATCATCATGGTTATGTAACAACTGTCACGAGGTTTTGGTGTACATCAACTATCAACGACTCAACGGACCTCAAATACAATTTTTTTATAAATATTTTTTTTTAAATTGCTATCATTGCGATGAATCATGTAGTTGATGTCACAATTCTTGATATGTAGGATGTATATATGTGCGTCCGTGTACGTACTTGTAACTACTCGATTTTTATTATTATAACTTCAATAAATATAAAGAATCCCATCACTGTTGTCTCCCTTCATGAGAAGAAATTTCTTATTCATGTTAATATTATTTTACTATGTGGTTTTTTTTGTGGCTACAATTTATTTATCCAACCCTCACTTGACCTACTTTTTTCAACGATACGTCAAATGTTTACAATTCGTATTTAGTTGAAGATATTATCCACTGTTGGGTAGAGTGTGGCACTCGTGTATGACCGGTTCGATCGTGTTCATGCTACATCCAGCCGTCGTTACTTTCTCCGCGAGCGACACAACCTTTTTTGTACGTAAACAGTACACTTGTCTCGCGCTTCTAGTAATCGGCATCCGTACAATTAGTAATTGCTCGCCTTGTAGTCTTTACTGATTTTGTTCAGTATTAGTTTCCGGTCAATAACTTTGCCACAGTCTCAATTTTTCTCAAACCGACATCAGATAAGTCATTAATTTATTATCATTTTGTAATTGTATTATATCATAAGATTAATATTGTTTTCGTATGTCAGTTATCCCCCCTTTCCCTTTATTTTTAAGAATTTCATTTGCAAAACAGTAAATATATTTCTTATTTTATATATACATAAACAGGTGTACCTATTTACTTATCCCCTTTTTATTTTCCTTTATTTTTTGTTTTGTTTGCTACAAAATAAACAACACTATCGCACAGTAACAGGCCATTCCCCTTTAATATTAAGGGGCTGCTTGTCACATTTTTTGGTCCTTGTCGACCCGGATTTTTGATTTTTTGTTGTTTATTTTTATTGCGTAATAATGCCACAAAGGAAAAACAAAAATGCACTAAACGAGCAGGCAGTGTGCACATTAACCCGCGCGCGACTCTTGCGCGATCGTGCGTTGAAATCTATATTTCATATACATGACACTGTTACCAACTCGCTCGCTGATCCGACTGAAATAGTAGTTCGGATTGAAGACATGAATACGTTGGTAACCCAGTTTAGGAACCAACAGCCCGATATCATAGATGCGCTAGTTGAAATCGATTGCTTTCATGAATATGATGCTATTGACTCTCCCGTTGTTGACAACATGGAAAAATTAGTTTTCGCCGTCCGCACTGCTGCCGCACGCGCAACAATGACCGGTCGTCGTGATATTATGACGTCACCAACTAATCAGCCTGTTAATTTGCCACCTATTAGCATGCCTAAATTCGACGGCTGCTTATATCAGTGGAGAACGTTTCCCGATACATTTCTCACACGCGTAAATGATAATGTTTCGATTGCAAGTGACATTGAGCGTTTTCATCATTTAATGTCATGTTTATCAGGAACGGCATCTGTAAAAAAAACGATACCTTTAATTGAAGCCAACTACCCTATTGCGTGGAAGGCACACAAAGAGCGTTTTGAAAATCAAAGGCTTTTGGCAACGGCCCATGTCGATAGATTGTTTTTTTAAGCCCATTGCCCAATAGTCGCTCTCAGCTTTATCGTCATTTTTAAACGCATTTAAAGAGAATGTCGCTGCGTTAAAAGAACTCGAAGTTACCGTACTCGCGGACTTCATTAATTTTTATATGGGCTCCCGTGTGCTTGACATAAATACTCGCCAACTATTTGAGTGCAGTGTATCGCAATCAAAAGTCCCTACATTTAGCGAGTTATTAGACTTCGTTAATCACCGATGTAAATTACATGAAAACATGAGAGGTGTTTCGTATGTACCGCCTAATAAGTCCGAAAGAAAATCAAATGTAAAATCATCATTGTATTCCGCTACTTCGGCATCTAACACATCCTCGAGTTCAATTATTAAAAAGTGTTTATTCTGTAATGATCCGTCACATGCCATTTATAAATGTAACAATTTTAAAAAGGCCACAGTTCAAAGTAGCGGAGATTTTCTACTGCAAAAAAAATTATGTTTCTCGTGCCTTAGTTCATCTCATATGTTAAATGCATGCCAGTCTAAGTCATCGTGCCATACATGTGGAAAACGTCACCACACAATGCTACATTTTAATCAAACCAATAATGACTCAATAACATCTCCTGTACAATCAAGTGAAACTTCATCGGACAAACCATCTACATCTAACACTAATACAAAATTTGCAGGTACAGCGCGCACGAATACAACTGTCGTACTAGGCATCGCTCGCGTTCGCGTAAGTGAACGTTTCGGGCAAATTCACGTCGTACGCGTATTCATACTCTTGGTTTTCCGTCTGCATTGGATACTCTGCTCGGGTGGATAATTGTAGGTACAGTCAGTCAGCCACAACAGACTTCGCTAGTTTCGTTGTCCATATGCTCGTCACCATCTATCGATTCTCTTATGCAAAAATTTTGGTCCGTTGAAGAACCCGTCGCGCCCGAAAACCCGACTACTGAAAATGAACAATGTGAACGTTGGATTGCTAAAACGACTACACGCGAAACCTCGGGGAGATTTTGCGTTGCCTTACCATTTTTCCATCAAGTACTTATGCACAGTGATGATGACATTTCACAAACCACTAATGTTTCTTATACATTTGGGCTTGGTGATTCGCGGTCAATTGCTCTTAAACGATTATTAAATTTAGAACGTCGTCTTATCAATGATTCGAAGCTTTATGCGCTTATCATTCGTTTATGCACGAATATCTATCGCTCGGACACATGAAGCGCGCGACTCAGACCGGTCAAAATTTTATACCGCACCACGCTGCAACAAAACAAGACGGCCATGTATCTAAGTTAAAAATAGTTTTTGACGCATCATGTCCATCATCTAGTGGTTTATCTCTTAATGATATATTGTGTATCAGTCCAAAACTTCAATAAGTGACATACTTATCAAAGGCCGTTTGAAAAAATTTTTATTTACAGCCGACATCGCGAAGATGTATCAGCAGATTTTAGTGCGTCCTTCTGATTGTGCCTAACAACACATATTATGACGCGATTCTCTTAATGACGAAGTAGTCGAATACGAATTGCTCACCGTCACTTACGGTATAAGTTCGGCACCTTTTCTTACAATTCGATGTCTCCACGAGCTCGATTGATTTGAAGGACTACGTTTTCCCGCCGCTTAAGGGATTTTGTCAAATACCACTTACGTCGACGACATTATAGCTGGAGCGGATTCTGTAGAAGACCTTCTTGTTATTCAAGAACAATTAATCGCGTTATTAAATACCGGAAAATGCATATTAAAAAAGTGGACCAGCAATTTTAGCCAAATTTTAGAGCGAGTACCTGTTGAAGACGCGCACAATTGTTGACATTCGACCTCAAAGGAGATCAGACAATAAAGGTACTGGGACCCTGATGGCGATTCATTTACCTATCATACTTACTCACACGATTGTCAACTAACAAAAAGATCTGTTTTGTCCGCTATTGCTAGACTGTTCGATCTGGTCGGTACACTAGGTCCATCCATATTATAGGCCAAGAGTCTTATGCAGCAATTGTGGCATGCTAAACTTGAGTGGGATATTCCTTTACCAGTAGATATGGAAAATTCATGGAATCGGTTTATAAATGAGCTCCCACGGTTAAATACTATTTCATTGCCCCGACATATTGACGTTCGTAATTATAAGGAAATACAACTCATTGGCTTTTCAGACGCATCGGGAAAGGGTTACGCCGGTTCTGTTTACTTGTGAGTTGTTTATTACACAGGTGATATATCCGTTTATTTCGTCACATGCAAAACAAAGGTAGCGTCATTAAAGAATGATAACGCTAATACATCTATGCCTTGACTGGAACTATGCGGCGCTCTCTTAGTTGCTCAAACATTGCATCGAATATATAACTGTTTAATGTCCGAAATACCAATTTCTGCCATTCATGGCTGGACAGACTCAACTGTAGTTTTAGCATGGTTAAAGGCTGACAAAAAGGATTTCAAAATTTTTGTTACCAATCAAGTAGCCAAAATACACAATTTATTACTGAATTGTAAATGGGCGTACGTTAACACGAAGGATAACCACGCTGACCCGGCATTCCGCGGGTTATTACTATACGACATGGTGCTATGTAAAATACATATAGACGGTCCGGCATTTCTACGTCTACCTATCAAACAATGGCCGCTGCGTAATTTTGAACTGTTGAAACCAGAGGAATTACCGGAATTTCAACAAAAGGCAATTGTGCTCACTATCGCTAATAAGGACACCACCGCCGATAGTATTATTATACGCTTTTCGACTCTACCACGGATGCAACACACAATAGCATCTATTCAACGATTACGTTTTTTACGATTACGTATTTCAAGGACCTTAAGAAATAGTTAGTTACACAAAGTCAAGTGACCCCAGCATCATTAGCCCAATTAGCTCCTTTTATTGATGAAACCTGTCTTATTCGCGTCGGTGGTCGTCTTCGTTACGCGTCATTAGATTCCGATGCGAAACACCCAATATTATTGCCGAAAATATATCACTTGACTCATTTAATTATTCAATATTATCACCAAGGATTTTTACATACAAGACCGAAATTAATTGCATCAATGATTCGACGTAAATTTTGGATAATCTCTGGTCGTAATGCTGTACGTCAATTTATTTATACATGTATCATCTGTGTTCGACATAAAGTGACTCGACCTAGTCCAATGATGGGCAATCTACCACCATCACGCGTCATTTCTCCGCGAGCTTTTCAAAATGTTGTGATCGACTATGGAGGTCCATATTTAATAAAGGAAAAGCGTCTTCGCAATACCAAAACCGTAAAGGTCTACATCGCACTATTTATATGTATGACGGTAAAGGCGGTACATATTAAAATTGTTTCTGACTTGACTACTGTAGCCTTCTTTGCAGCTCTCGACCACTTTGTCGCACGTCGCGGAATCCCTTTAGACTTATATAGCGATTGTAATAATAGCAATTACATCGGGACAGCCAAACATTTGAAGTTACTTCTGAATGATGTCAGTATACAAAATGCCATGATCACCCGAGTTCCGTGCAATTGGCATTTTAATCCCCCCGCCGCTCCTCATATGGGTGGGCTTAGGAAAGCCTCAATTAAAAGTTTTTTAGTCATTTTTAGTCAGTTTTTTAGGCGATTTAGTCATCGTCGAAGCCCCCAATCATTCACCAACTGACTGGCGCATGGGAAGAATCTTATATATACATCCCGCTACTATCCTACTACCAGTCTATAACATTCCAAATTTTTGGAATATTATAGCCTGTTAATATTCAAAATTTTTTGGTAACATGTTGCTATATAAATCACAAATCTAAAAAAAAATGATTTTTAGTTTCACCTGAATTTAACAATCGATTTTGACAATTATAATCAAAATTTATAATTTGCTCAATTTAGTAGATCTTTTTAAGAACTTTTTTTTCATTGGTTTTTTTAGTTAAAGTAAATTATTAAAATTAATTCAGTTCTGCATATTTTAATTGTAGAATCTTTTTAAACACCAAAAGTTAATTAGAAATGATTACTATGATTTCTATTTAAGTGATCTATTACGATAAAAATGCAATAAAATCGAGCATTACTAATAAATTATCTGTAAATAATAATTATAAAATTTCCTGAGTGCATATTAATCTTAACAAAACCATTTTTTTTCTATTTAATTACGTCAATTTGAAACTTACAAGTTGAGCTAAAAGTTATGGTAATAACTTTATTTTTTTTTTTATTATTATTATTATTATAAACTTTCTCCTTAAAGGGCAAAAAAAGTAGATTAAAAGTAATTACTTTTAACATATTAAAAATCATAATCAATAATAATTTGAAAACAATTAATTATAAAAATGATATAATATATAATTATATTTTTGAATCTAACAATTACTAATCATGTTATAAATAAGAAAATAGGAGTTCATTTTGCTTTCGTAATTATCTACCAATTTCTTAGAATTAAACACTATCTACACATTTGCATCGAAGTGTTTCTATTGATAGTGATTTTAATCACTGCAGATTAAATCTATACTAGACCCAACTAATAGTTGAATGGCCGGAGATACCTAGGGGCAACCGATGCGATGCTCCGGAGCCCCCGACTTCGGAGCCCCCTGGAAAAAAATAATCGAAATGTGCAAACCAAGCGTTTTTTTTTTCATAAACCGCAAATTATTTGGATTAATTTCGTTGAATAAACATAATTTGAGTTCTCGTGCGTTTTGTCTAAGTAGATCCTATTTTAAATTTCTGCGCGCTACATCTAGGAAACTTTATAGACACAACACCACATTGTGAAAATCGGGAGAGTACCATGGGTGAGTTCCAAAAGTCAAGTGAGTTCAACTCGCGCATTAATTTTATATCATCAAAAACCTGCGCGAGTTGGACTCACTTGACTATTGGAACGCACCCATATTATGTGCATAGCGTAACGGAATACGTCACCATGTGTTTTGTTATAGTTTAATCTCTTAAAGTAATAGTGAGGAAAATTTAAAAAAATAGTGAAAAGAAACAGTCAAATTCTCGGACCGCCTCAGTTGTGGAGCTTTCATATTTTACCATATATTAATTGAAATGGATTGTGATATCCTTCGATGTGTAAATATGAAACGAATTTACCAAAGCGGAGCACAAAAACGAAAAGAAAAACAAAGAAAGGTAGATGAAGTTGCAAAGAGTACCCAAAAAATGACTTCGTTGCTGTCACACGGTGCAGCAAGCACTACACAACAAGGTTTGTTTTTTTCTAATCCTACATGATCTTTCGTCTTGTAAAAAATGTTGATATCAATAAATATCATACAAATTTTGAATTGACATAAAAATTTTTGTGTCCAAGTGCACGGCAAACCCAAATCAAAAATTCTTTCGACTTAATTTATTTTGAAACAGTTCTATAATTAACGTGAGTCGATTGTTCCCTCTATCTTCTATTAAACTCGTAATTTGTTATGTGACCAACTAAAATGTAAACATGTAAATCGGTATATTTTGAGGTTAGGTTCTTTTTTATTACATAGCAGAAGTTATACACATTTAAAATACATTACAGTTTCGTAGAATAGGAAGTATAAATATAGAACAAAAAAATTGAAAAATTGCGTTGTTTGATTGTAGAATATATAGAATTTCGTAAAAAATAATTGAATTTTGTTGAATTTTACAATTTTTAGTGAGGCAAAAACATTTTTGCAGGTATTTTTTTATACAAATGTTTTATTTATCTGAAGAAATGTTACGTAAATGTGAGATCTTCTGTCAAAATATTTCATCTTCAAATAAGAAATTTTGTATTTTTCAAAATAACCTTTCAAAATTTGATATTTTTAACATTGCTTGATTGGATAGCTTTAGATGAGGGAGGTTCAAATCAAACAATTTAATAAATATTGCTATACAAATTTTTCAATAGTAAAAAAAACTTACAAAAAAGTAACCAAAAAACAATTTAGAAGTAATTTCATAATTTGAAATTTGAAAAACTTGAAAAATTTTTGATCCAAGTGATCAACAATTTCAAACTATCTTTGAGTGATTACTTTTTTACATTTGTGATTTTTGCATTAATTCAGAATCGAATGGAAATGAACAATGTGAAATTGGAGGGTCTAAGGATGCACTACCTATCGAACCAGAAACTCTAGCAGATTGTGAGCCACAGGAAAACGTCGGGGCAGAAAATTTGGTACATGATAAAATTCCGTCGATGAAAAAAAACGACTTCCCTAGCATCATCACTGATCCAGCTGTAATATCATTTTTGATTTCTTCTGGTTCTACTCAACCACGAGGGCCTTTTCCGAAAGATGATAAACAAAATAATCGCTGTTTTTCCGAGAACTATTACTCTGTTATAACTAAATCTGGTTTAAGGATAGTGCAAAATTGGCTTTCTTATTCTGAAAAGAATGATGTTATTTATTGTCTTCCTTGTTGGCTCTTTCCACAAAAAAGGTCGTTCGAAAACCCGTTCGGCACTTGCGGTATTAGCGATTGGAAACACTTGTCTGAACGTGTAAAAAGTAATGAAACATCTGAATGTCATAAGAATTCTTGCACAGTTTATGAGATGTGGAGAAAAAAAGGAACTATAGATATTGTATCCGTGGAAATTTTGCGCAAAGAACGTATGTTTTGGCGCAAAGTCTTAGAACGCATTCTGGATGTGACTATGATACTGGCTACTTGCAATCTTGCTTTTCGGGGATCGAGTGACAAAATAGAAGATTTGAATAAGGGGAATTTTCTTTCTATCATAGCGTTATTGGCCAAGTATGATCCGGTTATGAGTGAATTATTAGCGAAGTCTGCAGGTTCCACTAAATACTTAAGCCATCATATACAAAATGAAATAATTTGTCTTTTGACCTAAAAAGTTCATAATAATATAATTCGTGACATAAAAGATGCTCCATTTTTTTTCCTTCATTTTGGATACAACTCAAGACTCCAGCAAAATTGACCAACTGAACCAAGTCTTCCGTTTCGTAAAGATTATTTACAACTCTAAAAGGGAGCCAATTAATCTGAATATTGAAGAAGTTTTCATTTCATTTACTGCTGTGGAAGATCACTCTGCTTTAAGACTAGAAAAGCTTGTAACTTGTTCGTTCAAGCAGAAGGGTCTCCATTTTAAGAAATGTCGGGGTCAAGAATATGACGGCGCGGCGGTTATGAGCGGCCCTTATTTGGGATTGCAAAAAAGAATCAAAGATCTAGCTCCACATGCACATTTCGTCTATTGCGCCGTTCATAAATTGAACCTTGTACTGAAAGATGAAGTATCATGCAATGGAGATGTTGAGGCATTTTTTGAAACAATGCAAACTGTATACGAGTTTTTTGGTCACAGTATTAGTCGATGGGATAAGCTTTAAAGTGTTCATGAGTGAGGTTCTATGACTTTGAAAACATTGAATCCAACTCGCTATTGTGGAAGATATAATGCGATTTACGCTTTGAAGCAAATATTTTGTGATATTTTGAAGTCCTTTAGCAATATAATATTGAAAACTAGAAAATCGAGTGAAAGAAACGCAGCGGTAGTTATTCAAAAAAAAAATAGAAAATTTTGATTTCGTGTTTCTTTTTGTTCTTCAATTAGAAATTTTGGGAATTATGAATTTGCCTTCAAAAATGTTACAATCGGAAAAAATTGATCTTTTGGCTGCTCATGATCAGCTACGTAAATCTTTATTAAGTATTGAAAAATTAAGAAATCAGTTTGATTCATTGCTGACAGATGTTTCCGAGATTTGTGATAAGTGGAAAATCGAAAAAACTTTTTTGAAGAAAAGAATGCGTAAAGTCAAAATTCACTTTGATAAACTGTCTCAAGATGAAAGATTTGATGATCCTGAACAACGTTTTAGAATTACCATTTTCTACCCGATGATTGACAATATATTATCACAACTCCGAAATAGGTTTGCTGGAATGAATAATTTTTGGATACTTATCAATTGTTACAACCTCAGTTTCTAGCAAATTCGCCGAAGAGCGAATTAAAAATAGAAGCTGACAAGTTTTCCAAAACATTTCCGGTAGATGTGTCTTCTTCATTTTCCGCTCAATTGTTTTCTGTTAGATCAACGTTTTCAGATGAAATGAAAGATGTCAAAGAGTTGGCGTATTTTTTGATTATTCAGAATGCATCATTGTCTTCAAGTTATCCAGATGTTTGTACTGATCTACTTATGTTTCTCACCGTTCCAGTCACAACAACAAAAGACGAACGATCGTTTTCCAAATTGAAATTGATAAAAAACTACTTGCGAAGTACAATGCAACAAGAAAGACTGAGCAGTTTGTCATTATCATCTATCGAGAATCAAAGGGCGCGCGTGATTGATTCTGATAAGGTCATTGATCAATTTGTTTCTGTAAAAAATAGACAGAAGATATTTTAACATTTGTTACTTGCCCATAAAATCGTGTTGATAATGAGCTTTGATGTAGCATGATGTAAATATACAAATGCAAATTTTTCTGTTTAAAAATAAAATTTATATAAAATAACCATGTTCATATACAAAATTGTCGATAGAATCATAATGTTCTCAGAAACGATTAAAACTGTGATTAAAATTATTATACGTATATATCATCAATAAACGTATTAATCATCTACCCATTTATTTATTTCATTACTTACTGATTAAAATAGTTTGCTTGAGTACTTTTGAAAAATGATTAAATTTGCATAATAAATATAATTTAAAAATAGGGCCCCAAAATTACCTTTGACCAAGGGCCCCGTTTGCCCAAGCTCCGGCCCTAAGCAACTATGCTTACTAAGCAGTTTAGTAAGCATAGTTGGCAACTATGCTACGTCCCAACTGTGCCGTAACCCCACTGTGCTGGGTTTTTTTAAAACACTGTTATCATATTCATGATAATTAAATTAACACAAAAGTGCACAATTAGTATATAAAACATTTTATACCAAGAATAGTTGTGACGTCATGTATGTAACAATGCATACCATCGTCATCACCACCATCACTGCCCCCGAAAAAATTTTCTGGATGATGCTTATTGTGTTAGAAAATTATACCTTTTTGTCTGAACCTTTAGAATTGCGTATAGAAAGTAGAACTTTTTTAAAATAACTTTCAACAATATACTGGAAATTCTCCGTGCTTTAAATATATGTAAGAAAAACGTATGATTTCCGTGAACAAATTCTCGATTTTATATTTTTAAATTTATATTGCTATAATTTTGACAAAATGTATGGATCGATATTATTATTTTTTATAATTAATTTTTATATATTTCTTTCATCTGATACTATTTTTTGTAAATCAGATCATACCACTTTATATAAAGGGGGTCAAAACTTTAAATATGCGTATTGAAACTAGGACATTTTCATTTTAAGTTTTGAAAATGTTCCGTAAAGACTGACACTTTTATATATATCTTAAATTAAAGCTTATATAATATACTTTAATTTGAAAAAAAAAATTTGACCTCTGGATTTGTCTTCATGGTGAAAATGGCTACCGTATTCAAAAATTTGCTATTTTTGTGTTAAAATTCTGGGTTTTGTATTTTATTTTATTTTAAAATACCTTACAAGGGGAGTACAGATTTTCATAAATATTATATAAATAAAAAATTAATATAGTATAAAAAGTTAAACTTATTTAAATTTGTTTGCTTCTTTTAGTCGAGAAAAATAACTTTGAAATTTGAACTAGTTTAAATAGCCCATTTTTTCAGCCGACGGTACCAACGTACGGTTGCCGAGTTGGTAAAACTTGTATTTTACAAGCTTGGGTACGAGGTTCCAACCCGCGTATTGCAATGATTTTTTTGCATTTTTTCTTAATTTTTTTTTAAGTTAGAATAAATTTTCAACTGCTTTAATTTTTATCTCATTTAGATTCAATAACTTCAATAAAGATCAAGGATCCCATCACTTTAGTCGTCCCTTGTAAGAAGAAATTTCTTATTCGTATTAAAATTATTTTACTATATTTTAAGTTTTAGCTTCGATGCAAAGATGAGAAGATATTTTTTTGTGACTATCATTTAATTTCTCTGCTCAAACTTGACCTGCTTTTTTCAACGATACGTCAAATTACTACAATTCATATCTAGTTGAAGATATTTTTATATCTTCAAACTAAAGATATATTTATAAAAATTGAAAAAAATTCTAATTTATCAATTAAACAGTTACATACCCCATGTACTCCATACAGACAATTAAAATCATTCATTTCTAATGTTTTCAAAGTATTTATTGACGAATCAAGTTTGATATGATAATTTGATATTATAGGTTTCAACTACAAAATTAAATCATTTTACTTTGTAATTTAATCAATTTTTTACTGTATTTGTGTGTACTACTACTAGTCTATAATATTACAAATTTTTTGGTAACATGTTGCTATATAAATCATTTCTAAGAAAAATGATTGTTAGTTTCTCCTGAATTAATAATGGATTTTTACAATTATAATCAAATTTTATTATACGCTCAAATGAGTAAATCTTTTTAACAACTTTGTTTTGATTGGTTCATTTAGTTAAAGTAAATCATTAAAATTAATTAAGTTCTGAATATTTCAATTGCAGAATCTTTTCAAACACCAAAAGTTACTAGGAAATNATTTTTAAACACCAAAAGTTACTAGGAAATTATTACTATTACTTCTATTTAAGTTATCAATTACGATAAAAATACAAAAATATATTGAGCTTTTCTGATAAATTTACAATAAATAGTAATTATAAAACTTTCTGACTGCATATCAATCTTAACGATACAATTTTTTTAATTCTCATAAAATTTTCTATTTAATGATGTCAATTTCAAACTTGTTATTGAGCTAAAAGTTATGGTAACATATTCAATTTTTTTTACTGTAAACTTTCACAAAACTTTATCAAAAATTTTTCATCAACTTTAAAGAACCAAAAAAAAAGGTTATAAATGAAAATTTGGACTGATTATTTTTAACATATTAAAAATCAAATCAGTAATAATTTGAAAACAAGTTTTTTTTTTTTTAAATTATTTTTTTATATGTAATTGGTAATAATATAAAAAATTAGAAGTGATAGAAAAAGTGTAATTACAGATTTGAAAACAACGCGAAAAGTTGATTTAGAGAAGTATATTTTTGCTTCTGGTGAAAGTTCCTTGTAGTACAGTGCATTTATTTATAGTAACAAACAGTTTTTATTGAAAAATATTGTATCAAGCCCTTTAAATTTTTATACACGTAAAAGTAAAGCAAAATATAACTTCTTTATTATTTTTATAATTTCTCCGTATAAATTACAATATTAAATTATTGAATATCAATTTCATACTAAATTTAATAATTATAATTAGTATTTATTCATATATTATATTTTAAAATCAAAGAACTACTAATTAGGATCAGAAGCGTATTTATGTATTTACCGCTTATAGGCCTGTAGAAAATTGCCGCCCTTAATTATGATAAAATAAAATTTAATTAGGTAGGTATGCAAAACAAATTGAATTTATATTTTAAATACAAAATCATAATTATTAAAATTGGAAAAAAAGGAATAACAAAATATTGGTATCGGAATATTTTAAATTTATTACATAATAAATTGCTGATTTCCTATTAGACGATCGGTTTACGTCGACATTTGGTTCTTGCAAATGTGTCTATTAAATCTTCACAATTCAATTCGCTTAGCATNAAATCTTCACAATTAAATTCGCTTAGCATTTCATTTTCTATCGAAAATAATGCTAAATTATTCAACTTGTCATCAGTTTGGGTGACCTTAAATAGTTTTTTACGCGTTTGAGGCATGAAAACGATCTCTCGGTAGTACAATTGGACACTGGTACACTCACAAAAATCCTTAATGCTGTGTCAATATTTGGAAATATTTCAATGTGTAAACTTTTTTCTCTTAAATACTGGCACAGTGTGATAGGAGTTAAATTATTTACGTCAATATCGATATCACTATTCAATAAATAAGATTGTAAATGTAAGCATTCTGACGAAAAAGTATTGTCTAAATCATTCGGGTACATTTTTTGCAATTTCTCAGCAAACTTAACTATTTCCAAAGAATTTAAAGATGTAATTTTTAGTAGTACTTCAAATATATCACAAAACGCTTTGAAGGCCTGTTGTCTTTTCTTAAGTTCATTTGTCATCTTATCAATAATTACGTAAAATGTTTCAACTCGAAATTTATCCCTACCAATTAACTCGGTTGGTTGCTCAGTTTTTTCATCGAAGTGTAATTTTTTTTTTTTTTGTCGAGATATACCAAAATTGTACTCGGTAGTCTTTGATATTTTTTTTGCTCTAGTTTCATATTCATCAAAATTATCTCGGGTTTTTTGAACTAGATTAATTAGTGATGTATAAATCTGAGAAACTTTATCATTTCCAATTTCAACACATTGTAATTGTTTATTAGATGCATTAAATCGTTCTAATATATGATTCCAAAAAATCATCATAAATGATGTTTCTAACTTTTGCATTTGATTATAAAGACCATTTGACTCATTTCGCGTAACACATTTTTCAAAAGTGTCATCCTTGATAGTGATCAATGCGTTAATAATTTCATCCCACGAATTATATAATGCTCGACATGCGTCTGCGCGAGCCGACCACCTGGTGTTTGATAAACTCTTAATTGTATTAGCATTACGTTTCATATTTAATTGCAAAATTGACCATCTCTGCGTTGATGCGGAAAAAAAATTATATAATTGTTGTATAAATCCAAAAAAAATTGATGCTTGTGGACAACTTTCTGCAGAAGATATGCCAACCAAATTTAACGAGTGAGCGCTACACGGTACGTAATAAACTAGTGGATTAATTTCTTTGATTCGAGCCTGAACTCCACTGTATTGACCTGACATATTACTAGCATTATCGTAGCTTTGCCCTCGACAGTCAGAAATGTCAATATCATGAGATTTTAAAGTATTAATAATGACATTAGTTAAATCTAAAGCTTTATGTCCTGGATTTGAAACAAAACATAAGAATCGTTCTACAGGAAGACCAGTTGCGAGGACATATCTCACCATAAATGATAATTTGTCGACGTGCGAAATATCTGGCGTCGAATCAATACTTATGGAAAAATATTTTGATATTTTTAATTCTCTAACAATATTATATTTTAATTTTTTCATCATTAACAAAATAAATTCGTCACATATAACGTGAGATAAATATGACGTAGAGCCACTGCCTTTACTTCCAAAACGAACTATATGATCGGCTAAAAACGGATCAAATTTTGCGATTAATTCGAGTGACATTAAGTAATTACCGTTGTGTACAGAACCAAAACACGAATCATGTCCTCGAAAAGGAAGACCACGAGAAGCTAACGATTTAATAGTTTCGACTACCCTTTTCAACACATTTCTCCAATATTCGATTTCTGTGTCTAATTGTTTAATCAATGAATTATCAATGCGCCCCAAGACATTACCTCTATGTTTTAAATTCATAATAGCATCTCGGTGCTCTTTACTATTTTCATGGTAGCTGAAACGGACAGTAGCATTTTTCCAATCATTGAACCCTTCAGTAACAAGTTGAGTTTCTAAAGATGTTTAAAATATCCGACAAGGCCCACAAAAAACTACTCCTAAACTTGGAGAATAAACTAACCATGAACGAACAATTGTTTCTCCATTAATTAATCGTCTATTAAACATAATTTTGGTCAAATATCTTGTTTTATCAGAATATATCCGTTTCGAGTTAATAAAGTCATTTGTCATATTTTGATTAAAACCATTTTTTGCAATATAGTCACGAAATTCGTCGTTAATAACCCATTTAGCTGGGTCTATCTCCAAAATGGTTTCATTTACTATCATATTAGTCAACTCATTTGACTCACAACTACCTTCTGGTTCAACATTATCCACTTCAATAGATTCACTAATTATTGTTGTTTCACTGTCACTAACCTGAAAATCTGTTTTCTTCATATTAATATCCATAATGTTACTACTATTACTACTACAAACACCAGAAGTAGAAGCTGGATTTTTAAAAAAATCAGTCAATTTTTGTGTTTTATTTAAAACATTTTGCAGTTTTTCACTTTTTAATTTGGCAATTTTTTTGTATTGGTCACCACTTAACCGTTTTCTATTCGAACTCATGCTCACAAAATAAAAAGAATATTTTCGAAAAAAACGACGACACAGCTGCAGCGGTACGCACTCAGCACTTTGCAGCACGGTCAGAACGCACAGGCGACAGTACGATAGACCACAGACTGAAATCACTTCTCATTTCTCAAGTAATAAGATAAAAGATCGGTCAAGAAATTTTTCGTAGAACCACTGCACTGAATGTTGATATTATTAGATTGTTAATATGTACTGTAGATAACTCACTGACCATTTTTTTGACGGCGACGGCGTGAATATTTCCGGTAGACAGCGATAAGAAACTTTAAAAATAAATAAATTCGAAATTTATTTGGAACCAATGCCATTGTTTTCAATACTTTAAGATACTTTTGTTGGCTGAATAAAAATAAGTTTCACCGAGTTAATATACATGGTCATCATTATTGAAAAAAAAAATCCCATGAAAAATTTGCCGCTGTAGGCACGTGCCTATAGTGCCAGCATATAAATACGCCACTGGTTCGACTATTTATTACAAAAAAGACACCGGTACGCATCGGACAAATGCGCTTATCACTATACTACATACAAAGTAAAACAACAAAAAAAATGGATCGAACAGTAATATTTTTATTTGTTCATTGATACAACATTATTTCGGTGGCCAAATAACTATAGGGTAATGTTGTTATATTTCTGTAATCAAAATTAATAACCTCTTAACATTAAATTGCTGTGTGGGTATAGAAGGATAACTATACATTTTTTTGTTATTACGATAGCCATTCAATTCGATTCTCTTATTATAAATAAGTCTTTAGTACATTAATGCCGTGATGCTATGCAAATTGAAAAACTGTTAAAATTTCTTAATTTAATTTACAATTTAATAGCTAAAAACTACCCTTTTTTGGTCAATATTCGACTTCAAGTCGGCACGGGTTAAGCTTATGTCATCGGCCTGAAATTTTTTGTAACCACTTTTTATATGTATACACACAAATTTGGCGCGTATGCCCGAAGAATTCCCAAAATTTTAAAAATAAGGGACATCCTAATATATATATATATATATATATATATCAATATCAATATCAAGTTTTTTCAATTATTAAAGAATTATCAAAAGTGAAGAGTCAGTCATGTATATCATAAGGGATGACTAACAATTTTGCTCAATTTACCATTTTAGCTTCGATGCGAAGCTGAGAAGGTATTGGTTTTACTATGATGTGTTTTTTTTTTTTTGTGTCTGTT